>NC_091982.1:211001722-211326986 GCF_044704955.1 Pristiophorus japonicus | reverse complement strand
CGTCCCTTCGAGCCTGCACCACCATTCAATAAGATCATAGCTGATCATTCACCTCAGTACCACTTTCCTGCTTTCTCTCCATATCCCTTGATCCCTTTAGCCGTAAGGGCCATATCTAACTTCCTCTTGAATATATCTAATGAACTGGCATCAACAACTCTCTGCGGTAGAAAATTCCACAGGTTAACAACTTTGAGTGAAGAAGTTTCTCCTCACCTCGGTCATCTCGGTCCTAAATGGCTTACCCCTTATCCTTAGACTGTGACCCCTGGTTCTGGACTTCCCCAACATCGGGAACATTCTTCCTGCATCTAATCTGTCCAGTCCCATCAGAATTTTATATGTTTCTATGAGATCCCCTCTCTTTCTTCTAAACTCCAGTGAATACAGGCCCAGTCGATCCGGTCTCTCCTCATATGTCAGTCCTGTCATCCCGGGAATCAGTCTGGTGAACCTTCACTGCATTCCCTCAATAGCAAGAATGTCCTTCCTCAGATTAGGAGACCAAAACTGAACACAATATTTCAGGTGAGGCCTCACCAAGGCCCTGTACACCTCCCTGTTACTATACTCAAATCCTCTCGCTATGAAGGCCAACATGCCATTTGCCGCCTTCACTGCCTGCTGTACCTGCATGCCAACTTTCAATGACTGATGTACCATGACACCCAGGTCTCGTTGCACCTCCCCTTTTCCTAATCTGCTGCCATTCAGGTAATATTTTGCCTTCATGTTTTTGCCACCGAAATGGATAACCTCACATTTATCCACATTATACTGCATCTGCCATTCATTTGCCCACTTACCTAACCTGTCCAAGTCACCCTGCAGCCTCTTAGTATCCTCTTCACAGCTCACACCGCCACCTAGCTTAGTGTCATCTGCAAACTTGGAGATATTACTCTCAATTCCTTCATCTAAATCATTGATGTATAATGTAAATATCTGGGGTCCCAGCACTGAGCCCTGCAGCACCCCACTAGTCACTGTCTGCCATTCTGTAAAAGACCCGTTTATCCCGACTCTCTGCTTCTTGTCTGCCAACCAGTCCTCTATCCACGTCAATACATTACCCCTATTACCATGTGCTTTAATTATGCACAACAATCTCTTGTGTGGTTGGCATGGGTATCTTAATCAGGATCCCTCTTGCTCTGCATGACGATTTGGAGGAGGAGATGAGGCCAAGCCGAGCAGCACCAGATGCTGCAGGAGCGAGGGACCAGAGAGAGGGACAGAAGGGTGAAGAGGGTTCTCAGCAGGAGGCCCTATCCACCCAGGGAATTCAGAGACAGTACTCCTACATTCACATAACCCAAGACCAGTGCACGAGCTGCGTTTGACCAAGGAGGTCGTCATGGAGATCTGTGGCATCATTGAAGGAATACTCAGATGCTACTATCTTATAAAGTTTTGTCTGTTAATACTCCTGTGAAGCGCCTTGGGATGTTTTACTATGTTAAAGGCACTATATAAATACAAGAAGTTGTTGTTACAGGACCCTTCCAGACTGCCACAGGTGATATAAGTCACATCCCACTCAGCGGCACTATATGCTCTAAAGAACGATTATATATAATTTCCTAATTCCAGAGCAGACCAGAGGCAGAAAGCACTCGATTCAACAGGATTGCAGGATTCCCCATAGTCCAGACAGCCATTGACTGTACCCTTGTGGCCATGCGAGGCCCTCATTTAAACTTGGAGGTGTTCAGGAACAGGAAGAGGTTCCATTTTCACAATGTACTTCTTGTCTGCGACTACCAGCAGCCCATCATGCAAGTGAATACCTGCTATCCATGATACGATGCTTTTATAATGAGAGGTCATCCGTCTCCCGTCTCACAGATATTTGAGCCCCATTGCAATGTGCATGGCTGGTTACTCGATGACAAGGGATACTCTCTGATGCCATGGCTCTTGACTTCCCTGAGAAACCCCCAGACATCAGCTGTGCACTCATACAATGAGAATCACCCAGCCACGAGGAGTATCATTGAGCAGACCATTAGGGTCCTCAAGCAGAGGTTTAGATGCCGATACTGGTCACAATTTAAAAAAATTAATTCGCAAGATGTGAGCATCACTGGCAAGACCAGCATTTATTACCCATCCCTAATTACCCTTGAGTGGCTTGCCAGACCCTTTCAGAGGGCAGTTAAAAGTGAACAACATCACTGTGGGGCTGGAGTCACATATAGGCCAGACCAGGTAAGGATGGCAGATTTCCTTCATTAAAGGACATTATTGTACCAGATGGATTTTTACGACAATCTTGTAGTTACATGGTCACCATTACTGATACTAGCTTTTTATTCTAGACTTATTTAACGGAATTTAAATTCCTCAGCTGCCATGGTGAAATTTGAACTCGTGTCTCTGGATCATTAGTCCAGGCCTCTGGATTACCAGTCCAGTAACATAACTACTATGCTACCATTCCCGTGTCCACATTTGTGGTGATTTGCTGCATGCTCCACAATCTGGTGATGACGAGAAACCAGCCGTTGTCACCAGCAATTGTGCCAGAGGGTCAAGCGCAGGTGCCACAAGAGGAGGAGGAGGAAGAGGAAGGGGACCAGGGGGAGAACCAGAGACTTCCTGGGTGTGATGCTAATTGAACTGCACTTTTGAGAGACGTGCTCCACCATCAGATTCCAGAGCACTGTTGTTACATGATGTACCTTCCACAACTTAGGCTCCATCAGTCAGTCCATCATCTGCACTCAATCCTTTCAACCCCTTCCCTACGATCACAATAAAATAGAGCACCGATTCCACCACTACCCAATTACCATAATCATTTTATATGCATCAAAAACAAAATATATAAACATGACAGAATCAACACTACTTAAAACTATTGAACTATTCACCCTGGTGCTTACCCGTAGTGGCTATATTTATGTGCTCTTGCATAATCTAATGCTTCTACGAAGTGCAACCCTGTGGCAGCAGCAGGCGAAGTAGATGGTTGCTGAGAATCTGAAGAGGACAGTTCAACTGGCCTCCTGGGATGTCCTCGATAGGCTGTGGGCCGAGATGGCCCAGTCTCAGACTGCACCATCCCAGCATGGGCTTCAAAAGACTGGCTGACAGGCAACAGCAAGGGAATAGTGGAATAGTGGAGTGGTGGAGTGGTGGAGAGGGAGCAGTAATGCTGGCTTCCATAGAGAGGCCAATAGGTTCCTGCTCCATGATTCCCATGCCACTACCTCAGGGCCTCTGGTCAGCCCACCTCGTGATCTGGTACAGGACAGATCCTTGGGCTTTGGAGATACTCTGCAAACCCCTTTCAAACGAGTAGTCTAGAGCCACCATGGCAGCTGTTTGCCATTCCATGGAAGGCACAATTGCCGGAATCTTCCCAGCCCTGCGAATGCAGGTTTGGAGGCGGGCCCACTGTCAAAATGACAGCAGGTCGGGATCCCGCTTTGAACCCGCCTCTGTTTGAGTTTCTCAACTGTCACGTCGGTGTTCAGATAGCTGACCCGACAGCAAGCGGCGGGTCAGTTTATTAACATCATTAAAAAGGTACTTAAATGCTAGTTAAGAGGCTTAAAAGCAGGCACTTACAATTTTACCAATCTTTTGATGGCTTTGCTGTCCCTCAGGTTTCACACCAGGTCAGTGTGTCTGGTTCTCAGTGACTCTGTATTGCTTTGGCTAGTTGACAGCTGCAGAAGTGGTATAAAAGCTACCACTTCACAACTGTTCACTTTCTAATGTCAGAAGCTGAAGCCTTCAGGTTTTGGAAAATATTTGTGAGCTGTATGCACTTTGGAAGTGTTTGCAGTGAACTCTCTATTCACTGTCACCTCCTTGGAGCAACCTCCCTCACCATTGACAGGGCGCTTCTGTGGTCGCTTTAAGGAAACTGGCTGATGACGTGTCATCAATTGACGTCATCAGACTGACTTCCTCTTAATTGGCCAGGAAGCCCGCAGGGCAGGCTTAACATCATGGGAAGATTACGGAGAGAAAGCGGGTTCAAGTCGGGAGCGGGCTTTTAACATGCCATTTACCTCCGACGCATCGATCCCGCCACGTGTGGAGAAATCACAGCCAATGACTGCAGTGGAAGTTGTGACCTTAGTCATCAGACATTGTATGATGTTGGGCTCCACAGGTCGCTGGCTGGAAGTCAATGGCCTCTCCATGCTGGAGAGGATTGGTTCCAAGCTCTGCGTCCAGCCACGGAACAAGGTGGAGACAGTCTTCCCTTGCTTTGCCAGCCACGCCCACATCCCAAGAACGAATAATAAAAAAGAAATCCTCCTTGACACAACCCATCAGCTTTCAGGCAGGATCTCCATTGCACCAAGCATTTAGTTTGTCGCACCAATCAACCACCTTCTGAATTTTGGCCCTGTCAGCTTCTCATCTGAATCCTCTGCAGCACAACTAGTATGTGACCTTGCCCCCTGGAAAGGTGGCACCTGTGGTGTACCTTTCACCCTGCGTGGCTGCTAGCCACTAGTGCCCGATGTTTCCCACTGTGAGAATTCCTCTTCTAACCTAGCCTTTAAGTTGCATGTGGTGCCGGTCTCTGAGCTGGTGCCTGCAACAGTGGTAGCCATTGACGGAGTGCATTCGTCCTCGCTCTCCTCCTTCTCTTCCTTCGGGAGGGGCGCGGTGGTTGCTACTCTTCCTGAACCTGCTTCACAGGGTGAGGTGGATCTTGCTCCCGGAAGCCTACAATGATAAAGCTGGAAGGGTTAGGATACAACACGTGTGGCAACTATAGGAGGATGTGTGTGATGAGACCATATGGAGCTTGGGAGAAAGGATAGCTTTGGGTAATTAAGGATCAGGAATAGTTATGCGTCTGCAAGGAAGCCACAGTGGCCACATACTTCTGGCCTCTGGGTCTTCCACTCCCCTCCCGATCATGCCAAGCACAGCCTTCTCAATGGGAGTGATATCATGAAGTCCTGCTTCCCCTCGCCTGGTCAGGTCCAGCTGCCGTCGGTTATGTGCTATTTTTTCCTGCCATGTGTATGCGTGTGTGTGTGTGTGATGCCTCACATAGTTGAAGAGCTGTGAATAGTGCCTGTGAAGGATGCAATAGCGTGGGGTGTGTGAATGTCAGTGTATAGTTAGTTGGTGGAGGAAGTGTGTTGAGGTTGTGTTGCTGGCAGTGATGATGCAGTTATTGAGAAGTGTCTTTGTAAGATGGAATCTTACCTTGACTACTTTTGTCAAGTCATTAAATTTCTTGTGACACTGGAGCCATGTCCTGGGGCCAGGGCTCCAAGCTGTGACCTCCTCAGCGATCTCGTCCCACATGCGGCTGCCTCTGTGGCCTCCTTCCCCGCTGCAGGTAGAGGACATCCCTCCTCCTCTCTACCTCCGCCACTAGGACCTCCAGTGTCGCATCGGAGAACCTTGGCGCCTTCTCTCTTGCACCTGCCTTGCGACACCCTTCCACTCCCAGCCATCGCACTCCACACCTTCAGTGGAAGTGGTTGAGTGCAGGTTATATATACAGCTCCAGGAAAATTGCATCTAATCGGCGCTTGAGTGCTAAACCTGCAATTGTTGTTTTCAGCTCCTGCATGCATGTTCAAATCACGATAATCATCAATTAATCCAAAAATTCTGTGCTAAATCCGGACTTTCAAACAGGTGTTTCTTTTTCACACAACACCCATTTAGTGCCTGTTTTTACCCTGTGGCCAAAATAACCCCCATCGTCTGTGCAGAGCTGCTCATTGTATCTTGTAGAGATGATAAGGAGCTGTGCTGCAGTGATTCTCTTGTTTATAACTTGTACCTCTGGGACACTAGACTCTGTTATTTGCTATTTATAGCAGTGTGCTTGTACAATAAATGTCCCTTTGCTCTGCAGCATATGTCATTAAACTTAGCTTCTCCTTGCTGATTCCATGTTTTTTCAGCTTTGAACATTTCATTATTAAAGGTTGCGCCTTCCCTTCCCACAGTTCATTCTTGTTTAAAATGACAACTGCACAGTGGAATGTTATCGGTTTATTCAAAAGCAGTGGTTTCAACTCAGAAATTCTTGCAATTCATTTGGACATATATAAAGGAATTCCTTTGTGCTGCATGTAGATCAGATAGTCATTTATCATAAATTAGCGAAATATTCTCAATGTCTACAGATTTTTTCTTGCCAATTTTCTCCCCTCCTTTCTCAAAGCATTGATTCTTTGGTGAGACACAGTTCCATGTATGCTAGTCTGTCTCGAGCACTACATCCAAATGGCCATGTATCTTGTCCTCACTTGTGCTCACTCAACATGAACACATGTGAACTTCCAGCAAAGCTGATGGACAGCAAGCAAAAAAGAGAACGCTGGACAGTTTCCCCTTTCATAACCTAGTGATGCTGAGGCAAATTGTAATACACCTACTGCTGCCCAGACCAGTGATGAAACTTGCAACTTCTTAGTCTGTATGGTTCAGCCAATCAAACATTGAGTTAACATGGGAACTGAGTGGCTGAATAATAAATTGCAATTACATCTTTGAGGTGGTTGTTTCTAGGTTATCAATCAAAGCAGCAGCCCAAGCTGAGTACAACATTAAGGCATAAAAATATCTTGCTGGGCAGTGCACAAACATGCCGTGGTAGCGTATAGCCATAGAAGAAGTACAAAGTAAGTATGTTGATGGGTTAGCACAGAAGAAGAGTTTTTGTTGTTTTAGATACATCAAGTTTATTAATTACTGTAACTATCCTGTTTGTACTGATTACTGTTTATCGATCTGTTTTAACACTCAATAAAATTGTCTTGTGCTTTATAGCCCGAGCTGCAGTGTGATAGAGTGTTTATTCTTCCACCTGCCAAAGATAAGGCAGTCACATGAGGCAAGTGCTATATTTCAGTAAACTAGAATACATGAATAAGGGTTTTATGTTTGACCCCGGGGTCTCGTTACATTTAGCTAGATATTGAAGGGATACAAGATCTGCATACGGGAGTGGCAATAATAGAAAATATTCAGTATCAAAACCTAAAATTGGAGCAGATATAATTTATCTCTCTCAAATCCAACATTTTTAATTACCCCACGTTCTCCTGCAGTATCTCTGCAGTGCAGCGAGAATAAACAAAATGTTTCTCCATTTAATAATATAATTGCGTTTTACATTCCTATAGCAACTTCCTCCTCTTGCTTGATTTCACAGAATGGAATCCTGGCTTTGATATCTAAACAATCTAACCTGATTCACTTTTCATGATGACTGAATGACAGCTTTCATCAATCTCCATTGAGTAATAAGCTAAGTTTACCTTTCCTAAAATTTTGCAGATCCATGTAGCTGAAGGTTTAACGGTAGCCTTGTTTTGCTATCTTCTATTAATTTTACTGCTTTCATTCAACTTCCTCTTCTTAGGCAGTCCCTCAGAGTCGAGGATGACTTGCTTCCACACTAATATGAGTTCTCAGGTGACTGATGAGTCCAATGTGGGACCTACAGTCTCTGTCATAGGTGGGGCAAATGGTGGTTGGAGGGACGGTTGGGTGGGGTGCTTGGGTTGTCGTACGCTACTTCCATTGTTTGCGCTTGGCTTCCGCATGCTCCCGACGAAGAGATAAGGTGTTTGGCGCCTTCCTGAATGCTTCTCTTCCATTTTGAGCGGTCTTGGGCCAAGGATTCCCAGATGTCGATGGGGATGTTGCACTTTTTCAAGGCGGCTTTGAGGATGTCCTTGAAGTGTTTCCTTTGCCCACCTGGGGCTCGCTTGCCGTGTCTGAGCTTTGAGTAGAGCGCATGTTTTGGGAGTCTTAGTATCGGGCATGCGGAAGATTCAACCTATTCTCTAGATGATTAATAAAGAGGGTGGGGTCATAACTGTTATATATGTGGACTTGTATTTACTTTGTACAGCCACCAGAGGGCTCATTCCCCGGAGTCCCAAGGGATCCCATAATCCCTTGGGAGCACAGGTATTTAAGAAGGCTTCACAGGTTGGAGAGGCACTCTGGAGACTTGCAATAAAAGATTAAGGTCACACTTTACTTTGAGCTCACAGTGTTCAGTCTGACTCTTTCTCCATACACAACAACTGGCGACAAGGATGGGATACAGATAGCGAACCCAAAGATGCAGAGAACAATGGGCATCCTGGAGAAATTTTTGGAGGGAGATGATTGGGGAACTTTTGTGGAGCGACTCAACCAATACTTCATGGCCAACGAGCTAGATGGGGAAGAGAGCGCTGCCAAACATAGAGCGATCCTCCTCACCGTCTGTGGGGCACCAACGTATGCCCTCATGAAGAATATGCTCACTCCAGTGAAACCCACGGAGAAATCATACGATGATTTGTGCACACTGGTCCGAGAGCATTTGAATCCAAAGGAAAGCATTCTGATAAGGTACCGGCTCTACACCTACAAAAGGTCTGAAGACCAGGAAGTGGCGAGTTATGTCGCCGAGCTAAGACGCCTTGCAGGACATTGCGAATCTGAAGGACATTTGGAGCACATGCTCAGAGACTTTTTCATACTTGGCATTGGCCACGAAACCATACTTCGCAAGCTTTTGACTGTAGAGACCCCAACCTTGAGTAAGGCCACAGCGATAGCCCAGGTGTTCATTGCCAGCAGTGCAAATACTAAGCAAATCTCCCAGCACACAAGTGCTGCTACAAGTACTGTGAACAAAGTGATGATCTTTTCGAATCGTAACGTACAGGGCAGGTCACACATACCTGCAGCTACACGTCCACAGATGTCTCCGAGTCCACCATCAAGGGTGATGAATGCAAGGCCATTAACACCTTGTTGGCACTGCGGGGGTGATCACCGTTTCCATTCACGCCGATTCAAAGAATACCTTTGCAAGGACTGTGGAACAATGGTTCACCTCCAATGAGTGTGCAGGCGAGCTGCTAACCTGCTAAACCTGCAAACCACCATGTTGCACAAGAGGACAGATCCACGGAGGATCACAACGAACCAGAGCCTTAGACCGAGGAGGCAGAGGTACATGGGGTGCACACATTCACCACGAATTGCCCCCCGATAATGTTGAATGTTGAACTAAATGGACTCCCGGTGTCAGTGGAGCTGGACACGGGCGTGAGCCAGTCCATCATGGGCAAAAAGCCTTTGGAAAGGTTGTGGTGCAACAAGGCCTCAAGGACAGTCTTAACTCCAGTTCGCACGAGACTAAGAACTTATACTAAAGAACTGATTCCTGTAATCGGCAGTGCTACCATAAAGGTCTCCTACGATGGAGCAGTGCACAAATTACCACTCTGGGTGGTACCGGGCGATGGTCCCACGCTGCTTGGCAGGAGCTGGCTGGGAAAGATATGCTGGATCTGGGACAACATCCGAGCGCTATCGCCCGCTGACCAGGTCTTAAACAAATTTCCTTCGCTGTTCGAACCAGGCATCAGGAAATTCCAAGGAACAAAAGTGCAGATCCACCTAATTCCTGGTGGCATGACCCATCCATCACAAGGCGAGAGCAGTACCGTACATGATGAGAGAAAGGGTAGAGATCGAGCTAGACCGGCTGCAACGAGAGGGCATCATTTCACCGATCGAGTTCATGGAGTGGGCCAGTCCTATTGTCCCAGTCCTCAAGAGAGACGGCACCATCAGAATCTGTGGTGATTACAAAGTAACTATCAATCGTTTCTCCCTGCAGGACCAATAACCACTACCAAAAGCCGACGACCTATTTGCAACACTGGCAGGAGGAAAGATGTTCACGAAGCTGGATCTGACTTCAGCCTACATGACGCAGGAACTGGAGGAATCATCGAAGGCTATCACCTGCATTAACACACACAAAGATCTTTTTGTTTATAACAGATGCCCGTTTGGAATCCGATCAGCGGCGGCGATATTCCAGAGAAATAAGGAAAGTTTACTGAAGTCAGTCCCGCACACCGTGACCTTCCAGGACGACATCTTCGTCACAGATCGGAACACAGTCGAGCACCTGCAGAACCTGGAGGAGGTTCTTAGTCGACTCAACCTCATGGGGCTCAGGTTAAAATGCTCAAAGTGCGTTTTCCTGGCACCTGAAGTGGAGTTCCTGGGAAGGAGGATTGCGGCGGACGGCATCAGGCCCACCAACGCGAAGACGGAGGCAATCGAGAACGCACCGAGGACACAGAAGTTGATGGAGCTGCAGTCATTTCTGGGACTCTTGAACTACTTTGGTAACTTCTTACCAGGTCTCAGCACCCTGCTAGAACCACTATATGTTTTACTACAAAAAGGGGACGAATGGGTTTGGGACAAAAGCCAACAACATGCCTTTGTAAAAGCGAGAAAATTGTTATGCTCAAACAAATTGCTTGTGCTGTATGATCCATGTAAGCGTTCAGTACTAGCAAGTGATGCGTCGTCATATGGCGTTAGATGTGTATTGCAACAAGCTAATGATTTCGGGAAACTGCAATCAGTTGCTTATGCATCCAGGAGCCTGTCGTTAGCGTGTGTCTATGGGATAAAGAAAATGCATCAATACCTGTTTGAGCTGAAATTTGAATTGGAAACTGACCACAAGCCACTTATATACCTGTTTTCCGAGAGTAAAGGGATAAATACCAACGCATTGGCCCGCATCCAGAGATGGGCGCTCACGTCCGCATCCAACTACACCATCCGCCACAGGCCAGGCACAGAAAACTGCGCCGATGCTCTCAGTAGGCTGCCATTGCCCACCACGGGGTTGGAAATGGCGCAGCCCGCAGATCTAGCCATGGTTATGGAAGTATTTGAGAGTGAGCAATCACCCGTCACTGCCCAGCAGATCAAAACCTGGACAAGTCAGGACCCCTTATTATCTCTAGTCAAAAGCTGTGTGCTTCACGGGAGCTGGTCCAGTGTCCCAGTGGAAATGCAGGAAGAGATAAAGCTGTTCACAAAGATGAAATGTCTATACAGGCAGACTGCCTTCTGAAGGACAAGAAGGGCAGCGACACCTTCATCAATGACCTCCACAGTATCCACCCAGGCATTGTAATGATGAAAGCAATCGCCAGATCCCACGTGTGGTGGCCCGGTATCGATGCGGACTTAGAGTCCTGCGTTCACAGATGTAATACATGCTCACAGTTAAGCAATGTACACAAGGAGGCGCCACTAAGTTTATGGTCTTGGCCCTCCAAACCGTGGTCTAGGGTACACGTCGAGTATGCAGGCCCATTCTTGGGTAAAATGTTCCTTGTGGTTGTAGACGCATATTCCAAGTGGATTGAATGTGAGATAATGTCGGCTAGCACATCCGCTGCCACCACTGAAAGCCTGCGGGCCATGTTTGCCACACATGGCTTACCCGATTTCCTGGTGAGCGACAAAGGGCCATGTTTTACCGGTGCTGAGTTCAAAGAATTCATGACCCGTAACGGGATCAAACATGTCACATCTGCCCCGTTTAAACCAGCGTATAATGGTCAGGCAGAGAGAGCAGCGCAAACCATCAAGCAAGGCTTGAAGAGGGTAACTGAAGGCTCACTGCAGACTCGCCTATCCCGAGTCCTGCTTTGCTATCGCACGAGACCACACTCATTCACTGGCATCCCACCTGCTGAACTGCTCATGAAAAGAGCACTTAAGACAAGGCTCTCGTTAGTTCACCCTGATCTACATGAACAGGTAGAGAGCAGGCGGCTTCAACAAAGTGCATACCATGATAGCGCAAATGTGTCAATCGAGATTGAAATCAATGATCCTATATTTGTATTAAATTATGACCAAGGTCCCAAGTGGCTCCCGGCACTGTCGTGGCCAAAGGTGGGAGCAGGGTGTTTCGGGTCAAACTTTCAAATGGACTCATTCACTGGAAACACTTGGACCAAATCAAACTCAGATTCATGGATTACCCTGACCAACCCACCTTGGACCCTACCTTTTTTGATCTCCCAACACACACACCAGTGGCAACCGACACCACGGTTGACCACGAAGCAGAACCCATCATCCACAGCAGCCTTGCAGGGCCCAACATACCAGGCAGCTCAGCAAGGCCAGCTGCACAGCAGCCCAGCGAGGGCCCAACAAAAATGATTCAACAACACCAGCTTTCACACCGAGACGATCAACAAGGGCAGGAAGGGCCCCAGATCGACTCACATTATAAATAGTTACACTATTGACTTTGGGGGGGGAATGTTGTTATATATGTGGACGTATTTACTCTGTACAGCCACCAGAGGGCTCATTCCCCGGAGTCCCAAGGGATCCCATAATCCCTTGGGAGCACAGGTATTTAAGAAGGCTTCACATGTTGGAGAGGCACTCTGGAGACCTGCAATAAAAGACTAAGGTCACACTTTACTTTGAGCTCACAGTGTTCAGTCTGACTCTTTCTCCATACACAACAATAACATTCTCTGCCCTCAAGTTCAGTGTCACAATTAATCAATTTTGATCTCAGGAAATTCAGGAGCTAGCAAGATCAAAATCTCATTCCAGAATACCGGTAATGTTTCCAAAGAATTTCCTGAGGTCATACAGACCCATTTTTTTAAACAGTCAACATAATTTTGCAAAGCATATTTTATTATTCTTGCAGAATTTTAAGGACCAATCCAAGTAGGAGATAAATTTAGTTTGATATAATGCAAATCGTGGAACTTTTGGCATGGCTTTTTGAGACCGCCAAGATGCTTAATTTAAAAACAAATTCAGAAGTCATCCATTGTTCTGTAATTCATCATTTTGACAGTCTAATGTAACCTATTAAACAATCCCAAATTACCTTTACATGTGCTCCAAATATTTTTTTTAGAACATTTACTTTCAAACTCATTTGTCTATTACAAGCATTGATAAATTCACAGTGCGGAAGATATAAAAAGATTTAATAATAATAGATGCGCTTTCATCTTAAGATCGTATTGTTTCCAGAAAATTCAATAACTTCCTTTTCTACTAACTTCTAGTTCTTTCTGCAATCTTTTCTTCTTAAGCAAGCTAAATGAGTTGAACTGTATTGTCCATTCATTAATCTTTTATTATTCCATCTTTTTAGTTTCTTATCTTTTTTCATCTTTGAGATTCATATTTGTCTCATGCACACCGGAGGCGATTTTAACCCTATGCATCCAGCGGAAACCGTTAAATTGTCCCAGGTTACTTACCAGACCTGGAGATGCTGGGAGTTGACTGTTCCTGATTTTAACCCACTCTACTGAATAGGCGGCAGGGACACACCTGTCCAAAGCGGGCGGGGTCCTTCTTGATGTCCCAATGACATCATCAGGACCCAACTGCAATTTTAACTCGACGGCTTGAGCGGGAGGTCTCAGAAGCTTTGCCACATGGTGAAGAGGATTGGGACCAGATAAGACCCGAACAGCTTAAAAAAATATATTTTCCTTGTGGGGCCACAAGGAGCAGGAGTGCTATTCCAGGCCTCACAAGGAAAATGTAGGCCTACCCTGCCACAGACTTTTTCCCCATTTCCCAGCCCCAACAGCCAATCCCATCACCTATCTGGTGTCGGTGAGCAGTTTCTGGGCCGCACAATTTCTACCAACAATAGGTGAAAAGTCATCTGGCACGAGTTAAATGAGGCCTGCTGGTTAAAATACCTCCAGCCTAATTTCTGGAGCAGTGGGTGAGTTTCTAACTTGCATTGTTACCCACTTGCCCAACACATGGGCAGAGTTAAAATCGGGTCTACTGTTTCTCACATCTCCTATCAACTCTATCTCTGAATCTGCTCTGAGTAATTTTTGCTTTGTATTTTCCCAGCTGACTCACTTCCTCCCATTTCTTCTTGTTCTGGCTTTCCTCCTTTACTATTTCTTTGTCTGTCTCCTCCTTGTTCCATGCTTGATTTTATTCTAATCTTTAGTCTTGGTTTGTTAATTTTGTACTTGTATTCTAAGTTCAGCACTCACAGGCCAAGCTAAATAACCTGTTACAGTTACAATATCTATGGGGCAGAAGTTCCTCTCGAGGACTTCCCGTGGGCAAAGGTAGAAACATTAAACTAGTGTCCGACATTAGGAATTTCATTAATTTTAACTTCAGCCTTAGAACAAGATATAATTTAAAATGTGAGAAATGAAAAGGGGTCATTAGCTCAAAATCTAGCTTTTAAATTAAACCTAATCCAGTTTAACAAATGAATACTGTCCCTGTAAATCTTACATTAAAGTTGCATTGCATCCCCTCCCCCTTGCAAATGCCACCCAACCCAAAAAGCATTTTTCAATTAAAAATTTGTACCCAGTGTAATGTGAAACAGTAAAAAAAAGTCTGCCCTCTTGGCCTTTCTCTAAAGTGTTGGTAGCATCATAGATATTGCTAGGAAAATAAGATGATGTTTGGTGAAATGTTTAACAGGAATAAATGCCTCAGACTAGGAGAATGATGGCTGCCATTGTTTTTTTTTTCATTTTCCATCATAGTTTATTAAAAGCTACATAATTATGCATCCTCAGCTTGGTTGAAGCAGTATATTAGACAGCACTTCCCAAGTATTGCCTGTTGAAGTGACTGGCCATGAACACACCAGCACTACACTCCTCAGAAGGACACTCACGTTGCAGACGATGGGGCCGAAATTCAGGGTCTGATAAGGCCCGTTACCGCCGTTTTGCGGTGGACATGTGGCGGAATCGAGTGGCCGCCACGTTGCAGTCCAATGGCCGCCATGATCCAAATTCACCTCGGGAATTTTTCGGGCGGTCCCCACTTCTGCACGACTGCTGCCGACCACCGCAAGCACGTCATCAAAGCGTGCACCACCGCTCTCCCGCACCTCCATCCCACTCCCCGTGAAATTTACCTTAAAAAAAATCCACAAGCCGCCGCATGGTGCCCCCGACAACTTTTTCTGTCGGTGCTCCTTGTTTTTTGTTTGTGAGCCACGGCAGTGAGCCGGCCCTTCAAGGGGAGAATGCACTGCCATGGCCGCCATTTTTTTTTTTGCCAGCCAACTTCCTGATCGGCCGGACAATTATGGCCCCGGATTCGGCAGCCTGGTACCCTCTCTTGGGTGCCAGGCCACTGGCCCGGCCGAGACCCTCCCTGGTGGCCCAGTGGCCAAACCTAAAAAAATCGCTCCTTCTCTCCCCTTTAAATAAGGGGAGAGACTTGGTGACTCACACATGCACTGATGTCGCCACTGCTCCGCCGCTGAGTGACAGCGATGGAGACTCTGCCCTGCCCCCACTTCCGCCCCTCAGCAGCACTTACCACCGCACTTCCGGCCCTATTTTGACTGACTTCCGGTCCGCTCCAAAAAAATTGCCAAAGAGGTGAAAATGGATCAAGAGTCCGCCTCGTTGGACCCGACAATAAAAACATTTTAAAAAAGGGAGGCGCACCAGCTTTCTGGCGGGCCTGAATTTCGGCCCTGATAGGTTTTCCTATTTTCATCAACCTTGTAATATTTAAGCACAGCAAGCTTGACCTTCTTCCTCTTCTGCTGGTTCTTCTTTGGGCTAGTGTAAGATGACTTTTTCATCTTCTAGGCACCACCATGAAGTCTCAGTACGAGGTGTAGAGTTGACTCTTTCTGGATGTTGTAACCAGAGAGAGTACGACCATCCTTCAACTATTTTCCAGCAAAGATCAGTCATTGCTGATCAGGGTGAATACCTTCCTTGTCCTGGATCTTAGCCTTTACATTTTCAATAGTATCCGAGGGTTCAACCTCGAGGGTTATTGTTTTACCTGTTAGGGTTTTCACAAAGATCTGCATTTTTCAAATTCAATCCATCCGCACCATCCCTCAGTGTTCCTGGACTTTACTGCAACAGTTGCATGACACATTAATTGCATTCATTGACATACATTACAATTCATAGCAGTAACATATTCATTTTGAAACAACATTAAGAACATTAGAAGATAAGAAATAGGAGCAGGAGTAGGCCATTTGGCCCCTCGATCAGCTCCGCCATTCAATAAGATCATGGCTGATCTGATCATGGACTCAGCTCCACTTCCCTGCCTGCTCCCCATAACCCTTTATTCCCTTATCGCTCAAAAATCTGTCGATCTCCATCTTAAATATATTCAAATTAGCACCCAAGTGGTAGTAGTGATCTGTTACTACCAGACTAGTATCCATAAAGGGTTTTGATATCTCAAATTGGATTATTATTCCCATTATTTTTCATAAATCATTGATCAAACTATTCAGGTTTGAAGTGTCCTTGAAGACTAGCAGTGGCCCTTGTGGCAGACAATATGAGTTTTCAGAGTGGTTTTGACCAAAGAAGGTGCTTGAGTTTTTGCAGAGTTTGCCCCTTGCAGAACTAAGATCCCTGTCAGATGCTGAGAGAGAAAGAGTATGAGTGGTAAGGAGCTAGTGAGGGCTCTCGGCGTGGTGTGTAAAGGCAAGAGTGTGGACCTATCTTGACTAGCCTTGTGAGATCATTGAATTTCTTCCTGCATTTGTGGCAATGCTTGGAGTGGTGCAGGTTACACTGACTCACTTTGCCACCTCTTTCCTAACAGCCAGCTCCACCTGGTCATGGGGCTTCCTATCCTTCGTGCTCAGTAATCTGCTTCTCCTGGCCCTCACTTCAGCCAGCAACACTTCTAGAAATCCATCTGAAAATCTGGTGGCCTTTCTAGTTGCTGATATCCCTGAAGATGCTATTACAGTAGTAGTGATGTTGGGGAGGGCATCAAACATGAAATTAGGGGTGCGTGCAATAAAGATGCAGCAGCTATAATGGGTGACTTTAATATGCACATAGATTGGGCTAATCAAACTGGAAGCAATACGGTGGAGGAGGATTTCCTGGAGTGCATAAGGGATGGTTTTTTAGACCAATATGTCGAGGGACCAACTAGGGGGGAGGCCATCTTAGACTGGGTGTTGTGTAATGAGAGAGGATTAATTAGCAATCTCGTTGTGCGAGGCCCCTAGGGGAAGAGTGACCATAATATGGTGGAATTCTACATTAGGATGGAGAATGAAACAGTTAATTCAGAGACCATGGTCCAGAACTTAAAGAAGGGTAACTTTGAAGGTATGAGGCGTGAATTGGCTAGGATGGATTGGCGAATGATACTGAAGGGGTTGACTGTGGATGGGCAATGGCAGACATTTAGAGACCGCATGGATGAACTACAACAATTGTATATTCCTGTCTGGCGTAAAAATAAAAAAGGGAAGGTGGCTCAACCATGGCTATCAAGGGAAATCAGGGACAGTATTAAAGCCAAGGAAGTGGCATACAAATTGGCCAGAAATAGCAGCGAACCCAGGGACTGGGAGAAATTTAGAACTCAGCAGAGGAGGACAAAGGGTTTGATTAGGGCAGGGAAAATGGAGTACGAGAAGAAGCTTGCAGGGAACATTAAGACGGATTGCAAAAGTTTCTATAGGTATGTAAAGAGAAAAAGGTTAGTAAAGACAAACTGCAGTCAGAATCAGGGGAAGTCATAACGGGGAACAAAGAAATGGCGGACCAATTGAACAAGTACTTTGGTTCGGTATTCACGAAGGAGGACACAAACAACCTTCCGGATATAAAAGGGGTCGGAGGGTCTAGTAAGGAGGAGGAACTGGGGGAAATCCTTATTAGTCGGGAAATTGTGTTGGGGAAATTGATGGGATTGAAGGCCGATAAATCCCCAGGGCCTGATGGACTGCATCCCAGAGTACTTAAGGAGGTGGCCTTGGAAATAGTGGATGCATTGACAGTCATTTTCCAACATTCCATTGACTCGGGATCAGTTCCTATGGAGTGGAGGGTAGCCAATGTAACCCCACTTTTTAAAAAAGGAGGGAGAGAGATAACAGGGAATTATAGACCGGTCAGTCTGACATCGGTAGTGGGTAAAATGATGGAATCAATTATTAAAGATGTCACAGCAGTGCATTTGGAAAGAGGTGATATGATAGGTCCAAGTCAGCATGGATTTGTGAAAGGGAAATCATGCTTGACAAATCTTCTGGAATTTTTTGAGGATGTTTTCAGTAGAGTGGACAAGGGAGAACCAGTTGATGTGGTATATTTGGACTTTCAGAAGGCTTTCGACAAGGTCCCACACAAGAGATTAATGTGCAAAGTTAAAGCACATGGGATTGGGGGTAGTGTGCTGATATGGATTGAGAACTGGTTGTCAGACAGGAAGCAAAGAGTAGGAGTAAATGGGGACTTTTCAGAATGGCAGGCAGTGACCAGTGGGGTACCGCAAGGTTCTGTGCTGGGGCCCCAGCTGTTTACACTGTACATTAATGATTTAGACGAGGGGATTAAATGTAGTATCTCCAAATTTGCGGATGACACTAAGTTGGGTGGCAGTGTGAGCTGCGAGGAGGATGCTATGAGGCTGCAGAGCGACTTGGATAGGTTAGGTGAGTGGGCAAATACATGGCAGATGAAGTATAATGTGGATAAATGTGAGGTTATCCACTTTGGTGGTTAAAAACAGAGAGACAGACTATTATTTGAATGGTGACAGATTAGGAAAAGGGGAGGTGCAAAGAGACCTGGGTGTCATGGTACATCAGTCATTGAAGGTAGGCATGCAGGTACAGCAGGCGGTTAAGAAAGCAAATGGCATGTTGGCCTTCATAGCGAGGGGATTTGAGTACAGGGGCAGGGAGGTGTTGCTACAGTTGTACAGGGCCTTGGTGAGGCCACACCTGGAGTATTGTGTACAGTTTTGGTCTCCTAACCTGAGGAAGGACATTCTTGCTATTGAGGGAGTGCAGCGAAGGTTCACCAGACTGATTCCCGGGATGGTGGGACTGACCTATCAAGAAAGATTGGATCAACTGGGCTTGTATTCACTGGAGTTCAGAAGAATGAGAGGGGACCTCATAGAAACGTTTAAAATTCTGACGGGGTTAGACAGGTTAGATGCAGGAAGAATGTTCCCAATGTTGGGGAAGTCCAGAACCAGGGGACACAGTCTAAGGATAAGGGGTAAGCCATTTAGGACCGAGATGAGGAGGAATTTCTTCATCCAGAGAGTGGTGAACCTGTGGAATTCTCTACCACAGAAAGTTGTTGAGGCCAATTCACTAAATATATTCAAAAAGGAGTTAGTTGAAGTCCTTACTACTAGGGGGATCAAGGGGTATGGTGAGAAAGCAGGAATGGGGTACTGAAGTTGCATGTTCAGCCATGAACTCATTGAATGGCGGTGCAGGCTAGAAGGGCCGAATGGCCTACTCCTGCACCTATTTTCTATGTTTCTATGTTTCTATGTTACTGCTGCTTCAGACATTGCTATTTTTTTCTTCCTGCTGCTCAGAAAGCAATGTTGCCTTTTAACTTACGGCCTTTTAAAAGGCTGCAACAAATTGTATTTCTCTCTCTCCCAAAGGCAGTAAACCTATCAGTAGCAGTGTCAATAGTCCAAAACCACCCAGCATAACAAATAAGAGCCCAAGGAGAAAACTGCATCAGTTAATGGCAGATCCTCTTGAGCGAGCAGTATTCCTGCTTTGCTGCTAATCCAGTAACAGTAGACAAAATCAGCCCATTTTCTGTGGCTTGTATTATATCTTCTGACAATTCGGATACACAAGGTACCCCTGTGAAAATTTGTCCGGATTTTGCATTGAGAGTAACGGTGAGCATAGGAACATAGGAACAGGAGTTGGCCATTTAGCCCCTCGAGCCTGTTCCACCATTCAATGAGATCATGGCTGATCTGCGACCTTACTCCATATACCCCACCTTTTTCCCATATCCCTTAATACCTTCATTTAACACAAATCTATCAATCTCTAGCATCAGTTGCCATGAGATTAACAGCACTCACCGTTATTATGGAATAAATCAGACAACAACTTCTGGATTACAAGCATGCACAGTTAAACGCATAAATCTGGAAGCTGCAGTCCAAGTTAAACTGCTCCTCCACAGGCTGCGCTATAACAGTACCTTATCAATAGACTTGGCATTGAAATCAATGTAAGGGCCTGAAGTTGCGGTATTTACCCACTAATAGGGCAGAAAAAGTTAGGATGATGCATTCAGGAGTGAGTGATATTTTTAGTGGTGCAATAAGTTATAATTACTGCCAAACAACCTCTTTTGGGCCCAAGTTTCCACACGCGCCTAGAACGGCGCAGTCCCGACCTGTATGCCTGATTTTCGCGCCACAAAGTGCGCCTAAAAAAATTCTCCGTATTCTCCACCTCCCTGCAGGTCCTCTGGCCCTCGGCGCAGCGCAGCAGGAGCTGTAGGGGGGCGGAGCCAGGTCCCTGCGCTGAAAACAGTGCAGTAGCTCCAGGCGCCGAACTGTGTGGGAGGAAAAGTGGAGGGCAGAGAAACCCAAGGCAAAGAACAAAAAGGGCCACTGTACAGCAAAATTCTAAAAGGACAAAGGGTGTTAAAAAAGCAAGCCTGAAGGCTTTGTGTCTTAATGCAAGGAGTATCCGCAATAAGGTGGATGAATTAATTGTGCAAATAGATGTTAACAAATATGATGTGATTGGGATTACGGAGACGTGGCTCCAGGATGATCAAGGCTGGGAACTCAACATCCAGGGGTATTCAACATTCAGGAAGGATAGAATAAAAGGAAAAGGAGGTGGGGTAGCATTGCTGGTTAAAGAGGAGATTAATGCAATAGTTAGGAAAGACATTAGCTTGGATGATGTGGAATCTATATGGGTAGAGCTGCAGAACACTAAAGGGCAAAAATCGTTAGTGGGAGTTGTGTACAGACCTCCAAACAGTAGTAGTGATGTTGGGGAGGGCATCAAACAGGAAATTAGGAGTGCATGCAATAAAGGTGCAGCAGTTATAATGGGTGACTTTAATATGCACATAGATTGGGCTAGCCAAACTGGAAGCAATACGGTGGAGGAGGATTTCCTGGAATGCATAAGGGATGGTTTTCTAGACCAATATGTCGAGGAACCAACTAGGGGGGAGGCCATCTTAGACTGGGTGTTGTGTAATGAGAGAGGATTAATTAGCAATCTCATTGTGCGAGGCCCCTTGGGGAAGAGTGACCATAATATGGTGGAATTCTGCATTAGGATGGAGAATGAAACAGTTAATTCAGAGACCATGGTCCAGAACTTAAAGAAGGGTAACTTTGAAGGTATGAGGCATGAATTGGCTAAGATAGATTGGCTAATGATACTTAAGGGGTTGACTGTGGATGGGCAATGGCAGACATTTAGAGAACGCATGGATGAATTACAACAATTGTACATTCCTGTCTGGCGTAAAAATAAAAAAGGGAAGGTGGCTCAACCGTGGCTATCTAGGGAAATCAGGGATAGTATTAAAGCCAAGGAAGTGGCATACAAATTGGCCAGAAATAGCAGCGAACCTGGGGACTGGGAGAAATTTAGAACTCAGCAGAGGAGGACAAAGGGTTTGATTAGGGTAGGGAAAATGGAGTACGAGAAGAAGCTTGCAGGGAACATTAAGGCGGATTGCAAAAGTTTCTATAGGTATGTAAAGAGAAAGAGGTTAGTAAAGACAAACGTAGGTCCCCTGCAGTCAGAATCAGGGGAAGTCATAACGGGGAACAAAGAAATGGCAGACCAATTGAACAAGTACTTTGGTTCGGTATTCACTAAGGAGGACACAAACAACCTTCCGGATATAAAAGTGGTCAGAGGGTCTATTAAGGAGGAGGAACTGAGGGAAATCTTTATTAGTCGGGAAATTGTGTTGGGGAAATTGATGGGATTGAGGGCCGATAAATCCCCAGGGCCTGATGGACTGCATCCCAGAGTACTTAAGGAGGTGGCCTTGGAAATAGCGGACGCATTGACAGTCATTTTCCAACATTCCATTGACTCTGGATCAGTTCCTATCGAGTGGAGGGTAGCCAATGTAACCCCACTTTTTAAAAAAGAAGGGAGAGAGAAAGCAGGGAATTATAGACCGGTCAGCCTGACCTCAGTAGTGGGTAAAATGATGGAATCAATTATTAAGGATGTCATAGCAGCGCATTTGGAAAATGGTGACATGATAGGTCCAAGTCAGCATGGATTTGTAAAAGGGAGATCATGCTTGACAAATCTTCTGGAATTTTTTGAGGATGTTTCCAATAAAGTGGACAAAGGAGTACCAGTTGATGTGGTATATTTGGACTTTCAGAAGGCTTTCGACAAGGTCCCACACAGGAGATTAATGTGCAAAGTTAAAGCACATGGGATTGGGGGTAATGTGCTGACGTGGATTGAGAACTGGTTGTCAGACAGGAAGCAAAGAGTAGGAGTAAATGGGTACTTTTCGGAATGGCAGGCAGTGACTAGTGGGGTACCGCAGGGTTCTGTGCTGGGGCCCCAGCTATTTACATTGTACATTAATGATTTAGACGAGGGGATTAAATGTAGTATCTCCAAATTTGCGGATGACACTAAGTTGGGTGGCAGTGTGAGCTGCGAGGAGGATGCTATGAGGCTACAGAGTGACTTGGATAGGTTAGGTGAGTGGGCAAATGCGTGGCAGATGAAGTATAATGTGGATAAATGTGAGGTTATCCACTTTGGTGGTAAAAACAGAGAGACAGACTATTATCTGAATGGTGACAGATTAGGAAAAGGGAAGGTGCAACGAGACCTGGGTGTCATGGTACATCAGTCATTGAAGGTAGGCATGCAGGTACAGCAGGCGGTTAAGAAAGCAAATGGCATGTTGGCCTTCATAGCGAGGGGATTTGAGTACAGGGGCAGGGAGGTGTTGCTACAGTTGTACAGGGCCTTGGTGAGGCCACACCTGGAGTATTGTGTACAGTTTTGGTCTCCTAACTTGAGGAAGGACATACTTGCTGTTGAGGGAGTGCAGCGAAGATTCACCAGACTGATTCCCGGGATGGTGGGACTGACCTATCAAGAAAGACTGAATCAACTGGGCTTGTATTCACTGGAATTCAGAAGAGTGAGAGGGGACCTCATAGAAACGTTTAAAATTCTGACGGGTTTGGACAGGTTGGATGCAGGAAGAATGTTCCCAATGTTGGGGAAGTCCAGAACCAGGGGTCACAGTCTAAGGATAAGGGGTAAGCCATTTAGGACCGAGATAAGGAGAAACTTCTTCACCCAGAGAGTGGTGAACCTGTGGAATTCTCTACCACAGGAAGTAGTTGAGGCCAATTCACTAAATATATTCAAAAGGGAGTTAGATGAAGTCCTTACTACTCGGGGGATCAAGGGGTATGGCGTGAAAGCAGGAAGTGGGTACTGAAGTTTCATGTTCAGCCATGAACTCGTTGAATGGCGGTGCAGGCTAGAAGGGCTGAATGGCCTGCTCCTGCACCTATTTTCTATGTTTCTATGTTTCTATGGGCCCAAAGAACGCAGCCCCTAGCCCTGGCCGAATGGCCTCACTGGGGCTGCGTGAATAAGGTTCCTCCCACGGCCAGCTCCTGCTTCCCCACCCCCCTGACCAGACCCGACACCCGCTCCCCGCCCCCCCCCCCTGCCTCCGGACCAGACCTGACACCCGCTCCCCGCCCCCCCCCCCCCCCGCCTCCGGACCAGACCCGACACCCGCTCCCCCCACCACCGACTGGACCCGACCCGACACCCGCTCCCCCCACCACCGACTGGACCCGACCCGACCCGAGCTCCTGTTCCCGCTCCACCCCCCCCCCCCCGCGACTGGACCCGACCCGACCCGACCCGCGCTCCTGTTCCCGCTCCCCCCCGCCCCCCCACTGGACCCGACCCGACTCCCGCTCCCGGACTGGATCCGACCTGACCTCCCTCCCTCCCTCTCTCTCTCTCTCTCCCCTCTCTCTCTCTCTCTCTCTCTCTCTCTCTCTCTCTCTCTCTCTCTCTCTCTCTCTCCCCCTCCCCCTCTCTCTCTCTCTCTCTCTCTCTCCCTCTCTCTCTCTCCCTCCCCCTCTCTCTCTCTCTCCCTCTCTTCTCTCTCCCTCCCCCTCTCTCTCTCTCTCTCTCCCCTCCCCCTCTCTCTCCCTCCCCCTCTCTCTCCCTACCCCCCTCTCTCTCTCTCCCTCCCCCCCCTCTCTCTCTCCCCCTCTCCCTCCCCCCCTCTCTCTCTCCCCCTCTCCCTCCCCCCTCTCCCTCCCCCCCTCTCTCTCCCCCTCTCCCTCCCCCCTCTCTCTCTCTCCCCCTCTCCCTCCCCCCCTCTCTCTCTCTCCCCCTCTCCCTCCCCCCTCCCCCTCTCCCTCCCCCCCTCTCTCTCTCCCTCCCCCCCTCTCTCTCTCCCGCCCTCTCTCTCTCTCTCCCTCCCCCCTCTCTCTCTCTCTCTCTCTCCCCCTCTCCCTCCCCCCCTCTCTCTCTCTCCCCCTCTCCCTCCCCCCTCCCCCTCTCCCTCCCCCCCTCTCTCTCTCCCTCCCCCCCTCTCTCTCTCCCGCCCTCTCTCTCTCTCTCCCTCCCCCCTCTCTCTCTCTATCTCCCACCCCCCTCTCCCTCCCCCCCTCTCTCTCCCTCTCCCTCCCCCCCTCTCTCTCCCTCTCTCTCCCCCCCTCTCTCTCCCTCTCCCTCCCCCCCTCTCTCTCCCTCTCCTTCCCCCCTCTCTCTCCCTCTCCCTCCCCCTCTCTCTCTCCCTCCCCCTCCCCCGCTCTCTCTCCCTCCCCCTCCCCCCCTCTCTCTCCCTCTCCCTCCCCCCCTCTCTCTCCCTCCCCCCCTCTCTCTCCCTCCCTCCTCCCCCGAACCGAACCGAACCGAACCGAACCTCCCCGACCTGACCCAACCCAACGCCATCTACCTGTAAATCTGGTGCTGGGGACGGGCCCTGCCCGAAGTCTCGGGCCGGCCCGTTCAGCCTTCGGTCCCGAAAGGCCTGCCTGAAGCACTTTCACAAAGGTAGGAAGATCGTTTATTTAATCTTTTCTTTGCTTATAAATGTTTATTCAGGTTTGATTTATTTGTATAATATTTGTAGAAGTATAAATAAGGATTTCTTATAGAATTTAATGACTTCCCTTCCCACCCCCTTCCCCCCCCCCACCTCGTTCTGGACGCCTAATTTGTAACCTGCGCCTGATTTTTTAATGTGTAGAACAGGTTTTTTCAGTTCTACAAAAATCTTCACTTGCTCCATTCTACTTTAGTTTGGAATACGTTTTCACTGTGGAAACTTTCAAATCAGGCGTCAGTGGCCGGACACGCCCCCTTTTGAAGAAAAAATTCTGTTCCAAAGTGGAACTGTTCTACCTGACTAGAACTGCAGAAAAAAAAATGTGGGGAATTGCGATTTCTAAGATAGTCCGTTCTCCACCAGTCGCTCCTAAAAATCAGGCGCAAATCATGTGGAAACTTGGGCCCATGGTCCTGAAAATTAAATTTTACAAGTGTGGGGTCTCATTGCTTCAGAATTTACTTAGTATTAAAAGAATCTGTCTGTCTCTTTATCTCTCTCTCTCTTAATTCCATCTTTCCTTCTGTTATGTATGTAATAACTCGATAGACTGAATACTGTAAACTCACTCAGGTGCAAACCTGGCTCATCTTTATTCGGGCCCAAAGTGCCCACATTACATGGTGGCTTGCTTTATATACCTGGCCCGCGCACACGTGCATACAGCCCAATGACCTCTGACAGGGGCGCACCCTGGTGGTTAGTAACCCCAAGCATACATACATGACAACATCCCCCTTCAAGATCTTAGTACAGTCTTTTTACAAGTTAAGATGGTCCGGGGCTTTCTGCTCACGAATTGATTGTCTCAGTCCAACTCCAGTTTTGGGTGAGTGTTCTGAGTCAGTTATGACTGGTAGTCGATCTGATGGAAGTGGCAATGACCATGTCAGAGATTGAAAGTCCAGATTCATTGATGACGACGGAGTCCTCTGATGAATTAATATAGGTTGGTTGGTCACTGATTGTATCTTCTTCAACTTGTTCCAGTTCATCCGTGTGCCGCAGCTTTATCTGATCAACATGTTTCCTGCATGTTTGCCCATTTTTGTGCATGACAATAAACACTCTGTTACCCTCCGTACCGGCGACCCACTTGGGACCTTGACCATAATTTAGCACATACACAGGTTCGTTAACCGAGATGTCGTGTGACACAGCAGCATGATCATGATACCACTGCTGATTTTGACATCTGTTTTCAACACGATCGTTCAAGTCAGGATGGACGAGGGAGAGCTTGATCTTGAGACCTCTCTTCATCAATAGTTCAGCAGGGGAAACCCCAGTAAGCGTGTGGGGTCTTGTCCTGTAACTAAACAATATGCATGACAAGCGAGTCTGCAGTGAACCCTGAGTTACACATTTCATACTCTGCATGATTGTTTGGACAGCACGCTCTGCTTGACCATTAGAAGCAGGTTTGAATGGTGCTGACCTCACATGTTTGCTACCACTGAGTTTCATGAACTCTTGAAACTCCAGACTTGTGAAGCAAGATCCGTTGTCGCTCACAACAATGTCAGGCAGACCATGAGTAGCAAACATGACACGAAGGCTCTCAATGGTAGCTGTGGATATACTGGATGACATGATTATACACTCTATCCACTTGGAAT
This sequence comes from Pristiophorus japonicus, assembly GCF_044704955.1. Taxonomy (NCBI): domain Eukaryota; kingdom Metazoa; phylum Chordata; class Chondrichthyes; family Pristiophoridae; genus Pristiophorus; species Pristiophorus japonicus. The sequence continues at coordinate 211,300,639 of NC_091982.1, read as the reverse complement.
ATGCATCCAACACAACAAAAAACATCTTACCCAGGAAACGACCCGCAAAGTCGATGTGGATCCTTGACCATGGTTTGGATGGCCACGACCAAAGACTCAGCGGAGATTCCGCTGATATTTTGCTTAGTTGCATGCAAGTGTTGCACTGATACACACATGATTCCAGATCAGAGTCAATTCCAGGCCACCATACGTGAGACCTGGCAATGGCTTTCATCATGACAATACCGGGATAAGTGCTATGTAGATCACGTACAAATTTCTCTCTGCCTTTCTTAGGCATAACAACACGATTACCCCACAGTAAACAATCTGACTGAATGGATAGTTCATCTTTGCAATGGTTGTAAGGTTTGGTGTCATCACACATTTCCATAGGTATAGCAGACCAATCACCACTAAGAACACAACATTTTACAACCGATAAAATCGGGTCCTGTCTGGTCCAAGTCCTAACTTGTTGAGCAGTGACAGGGGTTCCTTCACTCTCAAAAGCATCCATAACTAACAGTAGATCTGCAGGTTGTGGCGTCTCCACCTCCGGTGTGGGCAAAGGCAGACGGCTCAGTGCATCGGCACAATTCTCGGTGCCAGGTCTATGGCGAATGACATAATCATAGGCAGATAATGTCAGCGCCCACCTCTGGATGCGGGACGATGCATTGGTATTGATATCTTTGTTTTCCGAAAACAATGAAATGAGTGGCTTGTGATCTGTTTTGAGTTCAAAACGAAGACCAAATAGGTACTGATGCATCTTTTTAACCCCATAGGCGCAGGCTAAAGCTTCTTTTTCTAGCCTGTTGTAGGCTCTTTCCGTCTTTGACAAACTTTTAGAAGCATATGCAACAGGTTGTAGTTTACTCGACTCAGTAGCTTGTTCGAGCACGCAGCCAACCCCATATGATGAAGCATCACAGGCCAATACTAGATGCTTACACAGATCATAATGTACCAGCAACTTGTTAGAGCAAAGCAGATTTGTAGCTTTCTCGAAAGCTCTATCTTGAGACACACCCCAAACCCAGTTGTTGCTTTTTCTTAGCAGCATATGCAGTGGCTTCCATAAAGTGCTCAATCTAGGTAAGAAATTACCGAAGTAGTTGAGTAGACCAAGAAATGAAAGCAGCTCCGTCACATTCTGAGACCTGGATGCATTTTTGATGGCCTTGGTTTTCGAGTCCGTAGGCCTGATGCCATTAGCAGCAATCTTCCTCCCCAGAAATTTGACTTCCGATGCCATGAAGATGCACTTCGAATATTTCAGCCTGAGTCATACTTTGTCCAGACCATGTAGAACCTCTTCAAAGTTGTTCAGGTGTTCAGCAGTGTCACGACCTGTGACCAGAATGTCATCTTGAAACACTACAGTTCTAGGGACGGACTTCAGTAGACTCTCCATGTTCCTCTGAAATATGGCTGCAGCCGAGCGAATTCCAAAAGGACACTTGTTGTAGATAAACAGTCCTTTATGAGTGTTGATGCACATAAGTTTCTTCGACATGTCGATGAGCTCCTGTGTCATATAGGCGGACGTCAGATCCAGCTAAGTGAATGACTTCCCACCGGCTTGCGTTGCAAACAGGTCATCAGCCTTCGGTAATGGGTACTGATCCTGTTTCGAAAATCGGTTGATCGTAACCTTGTAGTCTCCACAAATCCTGACAGTGCCATCACTCTTCAACACAGGAACAATGGGCCTGGCCCATTCGTTAAATTTGACCGGTGCTATGACCCCTTCACGTTGGAGTCCAGCTCAATTTTGACCTTCATTATGTACACAACAGCCCATGCTTTGTGATGGAAGGGTCTTGCACCCGAGTCCAGGTGAATCTGCACCTTGGCTCCCGTGAAATTGCCGATGCCCGGTTCAAACAGTGAGGGAAACTTGCTCAGCACTTGAGGACACCAAGTGTCATCCACCGATGACAACGCTTTGATTTTGTTCCAATTCCATCTGATTTTTTAAAGTCAATTCCTGCCGAACAGCGTTGAATCATTTCCTGGAACAACCCATAAAAATAGATCATGAACCACACCATCATACAACACCTTGACTACTGCACTGCCAATCACCGGTATGAGTTAATTGGTGTAAGTACGCAACTTGCCATTGACTGGACTCAGCTTAAGCTTCGCAACCTTAGTGTCCCACAGCTTGTCGAATGTCCTTTGGCTCATTATCGACTGACTTGCACCCGTGTCCAATTCCATCGATACTGGCACGCCATTTAGTTTCACATTAATCATTATCGGTTGGCTCTTTGTCAGGAACAAATACAGTCCATACACTTCCTCCTCGGGTATCTCGGGTTGCATATCCCGGTCCGCGCTGGACTGGTCATTATCATCCATGTGGTGAGTCGCAGCACGCTTGCTCAGTTGTGGACACATTCGCTGAAGATGCCCCATTTTCGAACAGCATTTACAGATGTACTGTTTAAAACGACACTGATAATGCTGATGATTGCCCCCACAAGGACAACAGGGTGAAATTGGATTCGTATCCGTTGGCGGACTTTGAGCAGCTACAAGTTTCGCATACGCAGTCGAGTAGGCCCTGCCATAAGCAGCACTGCCATATGACGATACAATCTTGTTTAAAGTACTTGCCGTGGAGCTCCGACTCTTCGATGATATCTGCCTTAAATTATCATCCGTCGTCATGCATGCCTAGGCAATCGCGATGGCCTTGCTCAAATCCAGCGTCTCCACAGCCAATAACTTCCGGAGGAGCACCTCGTGGTTGTTTCCTATTACAAAGAAATCTTGTAGCATATCTCCCAATGCGTCTTCGAACTTACAAGGCCCAACAAGACGTCTTAGGTCGGCGACGCATTCTGACACATCCTGGCCCTTAGAACGAACATGCGTGTAGAATTGATAGCGAGAGATGATGATGCCTTCTTTTGGTTTGAGATGGTCACATACCAGAGCACACAATTCCTCATAGCCCTTGTCCATTGGACCTGCATGCGAGAGGAGATTCTTTGAGGCCATAGATTTTCGGTCCGCAAACAGTGAGGAAAACCGCCCTGCGCCTAACTGCGTCAGTAGCTTCCTCCATTTTGGTGGCCATGAAGTACTGGTCCAGGCAATCGATAAAATCCAACCAGTCCTCTCCCTCCACGAATCTCTCCAGAATTCCAATGGTGCTCATTTTGCATGTGAAGGTTCTTGAGTTACCTCGTCGCCAAATGTTATGTATGTAATAACTCGATAGACTGAATACTGTAAACTAACACAGGTGCAAACCTGCCTCAACTTTATTCGGGCCCAAAATGCCCACATTACATGATGGCTTGCTTTATATACCTGGCCCGCACACTTGCGTACAGCCCAATGACCTCCGACAGGGGCGCTCGCTGGTGGCTAGTAACCCCAAGCATACATACATGGCACCTTCCCAATCTTTATTTTGCTTTCTGTACATGATTTAAATTTAATTTATACATTCTGGTTTATACTTCCTGGTTTAGACTCTGCGTGGCTCAGTGAGGATGCTTCAGTTTGTTTGGTTGAAGAGCCTCACTGTTGCTTTTTCCTTCTCACAAACACCACATTTCCCCTGTAGAGCACACGGGTTGGATCGGAATCCTGATAAAATCAAATCTACACTCAAAAGCCAGCAAAAACTCTGTGGGCAGCTGTCAGCATAGTGAACGGTAAGCACGTTCCTTCGCTGCTGATTGCAGAAGCCGAGCCATTATTTGTGAAATCAGAAAGTGAGTAAGACTGTGCTAATTCCTGAGCATTTTAGCCTTCAGTGGACCACACCACAGATGGGAAGTGTGAGGGAAGTGTAGAGTTGTCTTTATTCCATTTGTCGATGAGCATTCTTCCATTTGCAAGATTGGAATCGTTGCTTTAAGGTCATTTGAGCAAAAATACTCTTTTAAGGTGAGAGAGCTGTTTTTTGCAACATTTTACTGTCTACCAACTGCAGGTCATTCTATTTGCAACTAATTGTCAGATGACATAACAGAATTTGGTCATCTATCCCCGGAGGTGTATCAAATTGCTATCATGAGGATTGGCTAGGAAGCACATTCCTATAATTTACTTCTTTTTGCAATAAGTAATGGTCTAACCATTAGTTTGATTTGACTCCGAATAACTAATGGCCGAATCAATCTGTCATTGGCCAACTTCCAATTTTCTCCGAGCAATCAATTAATTTATTACCACCCCTTAGTCTGTATCAATGTGTCAATCTTCAAAGAAATGTCACACAAAATCTGACACAATGAACTGGATTTTAAGTTGGCACCTCCTCTGAGAGTCAAAAGATCCAGACTTCAGGGCTCAAATCAAACTGATCATGTGTAGTGCTGCAGCGTGTCATAGCCCATTCAAGCCCTGACAATGGCTTAGAGTCATTAACAGGGACTGAATTTCCATGAATGTTCTCCCACTCATCTACTGTACATCCACGGAAATAGTGGAATAACAGTGAAAATGGGTTTCTACGGGTCTTCCACCAAAGATATGGCAGATAAATGGGAGAATCCCTTGGAAATTCACATCTAAACACAGAAAATATCCATATCTCATGAGATTAAAAACTCATCAAACTTCATCAAACAAAGTTCTTGGAACATACATTTGATTGACTTGCCTGCTGGCATCCGGCACAATTTGTCCAAAGCTTTCTGTGCTCTAAGTAATTACTCAGATTTAGAATCATAGAATCATAGAAATTTCCAGCATGGAAAGAGGCCATTTCAGCCCATCATTTCCACGCCGGCCAACAAAGAGCTATCCAGCCTAATCCCACTTTCCAATTCTTGGTCCATAGCCCTGCAGGTTACAGCACTTCAAGTGCACATCCAAGTACTTTTTAAATGTGGTGAGAGTTTCTGCCTCTACCACACTTTTGGGCAGTGAGTTCCAGACCCCCATCACCTGGTAAAATAATTTCCCCTCAAATCCCCTCAAAAACCTCATACCAATTACTTTAAATCTATGTCCATTGGTTGTTGACCTCTCTGCTAAGGGAAATAGGTCCATCCTATCCATTCTATCTAGGCTCCTCATAAGAATATACACCTCAATAAGGTCTCCCCTCAGCCTCCTCTGTTCCAAAGAAAACAAACCCAGCCGATCCAATTTTTCCTTATAGCTAAAATTCTCCAGTCCAGGCAACATCTTTGTAAATCTCCTCTGTATCCTCTCTAGTGCAATCGCAACTTTCCTGCAATGTGGTGACCAGAACTGCTCTCAGTACTCTAGCTGTGCCAGAACTAGTGGTTTATACAGTTCCAGCATAACCTCCCTGCTTTTGTATTCTATGCCTTGGCTAATAAAGGCAAGTATTCCATATGCTTTCTTAACATAAAAACATAGAAAATAGGTGCAGAAGTAGGCCATTCAGCCCTTCGAGTCTGCACTACCATTCAATGTGATCATGGCTGATCATTCACCTCAGTACCCCTTTCTTGCTTTCTCTCCATACCCCTTGATCCCTTTAGCCGTAAGGGCCATATCTAACTCCATCTTGAATATATCCAATGAACTCAACCAACAACTCTCTGCAGTAGGGAATTCCACAGGTTAACAATTCTCTGAGTGAGGAAGGTTCTCCTCATCTCGGTCCTAAACTGCTTACCCCTTATACTTAGACTATGTCCCCGGGTTCTGGACTTACTCAACATCGGGAACATTCCTCCTGCATCTAACCTGTCCAGTCCCGTCATAATTTTATATGTTTCTATGAGATCCCCTCTCATCCTTCTAAACTCCAGTGAATACAGGCCCAGTCAATCCAGACTCTCCTCATATGTCATTCCTGCCATCCCAGGAATCAGTCTGGTGAACCTTCACTGCACTCCCTCTATAGCAAGAACGTCCTTCCTCAGGTTAGGAGACCAAAACTGAACACAATATTCCAGGTGAGGCCTCACTAAGGCCCTGTACAACTGCAGTAAGACCTCCCTGCTCTTATACTCAAATCCTCTAGCTATGAAGGCCAACATACCATTTGCCTTCTTCACTGCCTACTGTACCTGCATGCCAACTTTCAATGACTGATGTATCATGACACCCAGGTCTCGTTGCACCTCCCCTTTTCCTAATCTGCCGCCATTCAGATAATATTCTGCCTTCGTGTTTTTGCCCCCAAAATGGATAACCTCACTTTATCCACATTATATTGCACCTGCCATGTGTTTGCCCACTCACCTAACCTGTCCAAGTCACCCTGCAGCCTCTTAGCATCCTCCTCACAGCTCACACCGCCACCCAGCTTAGTGTCATCTACAAACTTGGAGATATTATACTCAATTCCTTCGTCTAAATCATTAATGGATATTGTAAAGAGCTGGGGTCCCAGCACTGAGCCCTGCGGCACCCCACTAGTCACTGCCTGACAATCTGAAAAGGACCCGTTTATCCCGACTCTCTGCTTCCTGTCTGCCAACCAGTTCTCTATCCACGTCAGTACATTACCCCCAATACCATGTGCTTTAATTTTGCACACCGATCTCTTGTGTGGGACCTTGTCAAAAGCAATTTGAAAGTCCAAATACACCACATCCACTGGTTCTCCTTGTCCACTCTACCAATTACATCCTCAAAAAATTCCAGAAGGTTTGTCAAGCAGGATTTCCCTTTCATACATCCATGCTGACTTGGACCGATCCCCTCACTGCTTTCCAAATGCGCTGCTATTTCATCCTTAATAATTGATTCCAACATTTTCCCCACTACTGATGTCAGGCTAACCGGTCTATAATTACCCGTTTTCTCTCTCCCTCCTTTCTTAAAAAGTGGTGTTACATTAGCTACCCTGCAGTCCATAGGAACTGATCCAGAGTCGATAGACTTTTGGAAAATGATCACCAATGCATCCACTATTTCTAGGGCTACTTCCTTAAGTACTCTAGGATGCAGACTATCAGGCCCTGGGGATTTATCATCCTTCAATCCCATCAATTTCCCTAACACAATTTCCTGCCTCATAAGGATTTCCTGCAGTTCCTCCTTCTCACTAGACCCTCGGTCCCTTAGTATTTCCGGAAGGTTATTTGTGTCTTCCTTTGTGAAGACAGAACCAAAGTATTTGTTTAACTGGTCCGCCATTTCTTTGTTCCCCATTATAAATTCACATGAATCTGACTGCAAGGGACCTACGTTCGTTTTCACTAATCTTTTTCTCTTCACATACCTATAGAAGCTTTTGCAGTCAGTTTTTATGTTCCCAGCAAGCTTCCTCTCATACTCTATTTTCCCCTTCCTAATTAAACCCTTTGTCTTCCTCTGGTTTATTATAAAATTCTCCCAGTCCTCAGGTTTGCTGCTTTTTCTGGCCAATTTATATGCCTCTTCCTTGGATTTAACACTATCCTTAATTTCCCTTGTTAGCCACAGTTGAGCCACCTTCCCCATTTTATTTTTACTCCTTATTTATCTGGCCTGTTGCCTTCAGGGATCTGTGGACATGCACTCCAAGGTTCCTTTGTTCCTCTGCACTTCTCAGTGTCCTACTACTTAATGTGTATGCCCTTGCCTTGTTAGCCCTCCCCAAATGCATTACCTCAAACTTCTCTGCATTGAATTCCATTTGCCACTGTTCTGCCCACCTGACCAGTTGATTGATATCTTCCTGCAGTCTACAGCTTTCTTCTTCATTATCAACCATACAGCCAATTTTAGTATCAACTTCTTAATCATACCCGCTATATTCAAGTCTAAGGGCTAGAACCTCCACTTTTGTGCTTATTGCCCAAAAATGGGCATTATTTCCGGTGTGGGCGGTAAAAAAGTGTTTTCAGATCGCCAGCTTCTCGTCCATTCTCAAAGCACCTAGTCTCCATTTTTGAAAATGGGCGTTCCCGCGAGCGATATGAAATGGGCAGTATCGTTACATTTTTTTGACCTTCTGCCGTAAAGTGTGGCCGTCCTTAGCAACAGCATGGCAATGCTCGATTCCCGCGATTCAGGTCAAGGGTCATTATGACTGTTATGTATGAAGAAAGAGTCTGACTGGATACTGTGAGCTCAAAGTAAAGTGTGACCGTAGTCTTTTATTTCAGGTCTCCAGAGTGCCTCTCCAGCCGAGAGGCCTCCTTAAGTACCTGTGCTCCCAAGGGATTATGGGATCCCTTGGGACTCCAGGGGATGAGCCCTCTGGTGGCTGTACAGGTAAGTACAAGTTTACATATATAACAATGACATGCGCAGAAGAGGAGACAGAGAGAGAGGGAGCTCAGAGGCACTGAAAGCATGCCTGGCTGTGGTGTGTGCTTGTCTGGCTGTTGTGGGAGGCACGAGGGAGATTCACCAGTAGCAAAAAGCCTACTAACCAACAAGAACATAGTTGGCACCGAGTTTTTGTCCTACAAATAAGATATAGCATGGAAGGGATGGAGGAGGTCCTAGAGCTGCTCGCCAGGAACACTGGTGGCAGAGGGCTCCCAGTGGTCCCAGAGCACAGCACTGCACCCCAAGGTGCCGCACCCCCATTGCCAACCACATATGAGAGCCAGCAGCAACCTCTTGCTTCTGGCTCGGAGCACGTTCCCACCTTGGGACCGTGGTATTCCATATCCATCCAAGCACCGTTTCGGCCGTCACCACCCCCGCCCCCCACCCAATGAAGCATCACCTGAGGAGCTTCTTGGCCATGCGGCTTGGAGTCAAGAGGGGAAGGGGAAGGGATAGAGGTGGGGAGGAGGAGCGGTGGGGGGGGGGGGGGCTGCGGCAGTGGGGAAGGGTTGAATTGTACAGAAATACTTATGATTTCAGACTAATGTTCAGTTTAAATGTTTTTTATTTAACAAAACCTTGTAGCGCATTGGCTCAGATAGCTGCACCGTTACATGCTGGTGATTCCTTAACATCAAAGGGTATAATGACACTTAACTTCAATCAACTTAAAATGTAACTGTCACCAAGGTGATGACGACCATTGATGTATCACCTGCACACCCAGCAGTGTGTCAGCCTTTTAAATAACACCAACGTTCTTTCAGGCAAAGCGATCATTGATGAGCTCCTGACATAAGGCTCTTGCAACTATCATGCCACCATGGGCCCTTTCATGCAGTCTACGGGGGGGGGGGGGGCGGGGGCATGGCTTCAGCATCAGCCTGATTGTCTGGGTCGATGTCAGCGTCCGCCTCCTCTTCCTCCTCTACCTCTCTCTGGGGAGGTGGACTGTCGGACTCATCAGGCAATTCTTTCCCCTTCTGATAGCCAAGTTGTGCAGCATGGAGCACACCACCACGAATTGAGCTACCTGCTCAGGGTGGTATTGGAGCTCGCCTCCTGAGTGGTCCAGGCATCCAAAGCACTATTTCAGCACTCCAGTGGTTTTCTCCACGATATTGCGAGTTGCTCTGCGGCTCTCATTGTATTGCCTCTCGGTTTCGGTGTGGGTGTCATGCAGCGGGGGGTCATCAGCCAGGTGGCGAAGCCATATCCTTTGTCACCAAGCATCCAGCATTGACCTTGTGGCTGATTGTTAAACAAGTCAGATACAGTGCTCTCACACAGGATGTGAGCATCATGGATGCTGCCCAGAAATTGAGCATTTACTGCCAGTATAATTTGCTGGTGGTCGACAACCAGTTGGACATTCAGGGAATGGAATCCCTTGCGGTTCCTGAAAACCTCTGCATCCTGAAAAGGTGCCTGCATCGTGATCTGCGTATAGTCTATTGCTCCCTGCACCTTGGAGAAGTTTGCAATTCTGGAGAATCCTAGAGCCCTCTCACTCTGTGCCTCCCTGGTCATAGGAAAGTTGATCAAGTCCCTCCTGCATGCATACAGGGCCTCAGTGACCTGTCTAATGCAGCGATGTGTGGCATACTGAGAAAGTCTGCAAATGTCTCTAGTTGTGGCCTGAAAAGAACCAGAGGCGTAGAACGACAGTGCTGCGGTGACTTTGACCTCGACGAACAGTGCAGTACTGATGGTGCTGGCAGGCTGCAGATCTGGCCTTATCAGCTGGCATACCTCAGTGATAGCCTCTTTGTGGAAGCGCAGTCTCCGAAGGCGGGTGGTGTCGGGCAAGTTGAGGTAAGAACGCTTCTCCTTGTACTTGCAGGGGGTGTAACATCTGGTCCTCCTCATCAGTCTGTCACATGTTACATTGGGCACATAATGAGTGGAGCATTCCTTCAGTGATGTCGAGTCTGCTGCATGTAATTGGTCACCAAGAGAGTGTGAGAAAGGACAGGCCCCATTGCAGTAGCTCTCTGTTTTCCATCGATTGGTCACAAACAAGGAATGTCCTGATGAAGACACCTATTCAATTCCAGTCGGTCAAGATGTTTTTAGATATGTTCACATCAACTCCAACGACCTGCAGAGTATATCCGAACTCTACCGAGGTTGAAGCACAGCAACCTTTTAAAGGATGCGACATGTGATTTAGGACATGGCGTCCATAACGCTGTGATTAGTTCCGGTTAGTTCCACTTTTTCTGGGAGGTTTTTTTGGGCGAGCGATGTTGTGGGCGAGATGTGTGCGAGGTGGTAAAATTGACACTGGGCGATCTCATGGCCGCTAGTTTCGGTAAATATGCTCTTTACGACAAAAAAAAGTGGGCGGGTGTTAATATTGAATCTCGGCATTAAATCAGTGCAGAAAGTAACACTGGGTGATATTATTGGTGTTGATTTCACCCATTCTGATGATTCTGCCCAAAAAATGTGGGCAGGCGGTAATATTTTTTCCCGACGTTAAGCACGTGGGGAAAGTAATGTTCACCGATAAGTTTCCTAAAAATGCCCATCAGTTTCCATTTTGTGCCAAAATAGGCGATATATGGGCGGTAAAATGGGCATTAAGCATGCAAAAAAAGTGGAGGTTCTAGACCCTAATCATTGATATATACCACTGAGCTCACCGGAACCCCACTGGAAACAGCCTTCCAGTCATAAAAACACCCATTGACCATTACCCTTTGCTTCCTGCCTCTGAGCCAATTTTGGATCCAACTAGCCAATTTTGCATCCAACTTGCCACTTTGCCCTGGATTACATGCGCTTTTACTTTTGTGACAAGTCTGCCAGGTCGGACCTTATCAAAAGTCTTGCTAAAATCCATATACACTACATCAAACACACTACCCTCATCAACCCTCCTTGTTGCCTCCTCAATTTTGTCAGACACAACCTTCTCTTAACAAATCCATGCTGACGGTCCTTGATTAATCTGTGTCTTTCTAAATGAAGATTTATCCTGTTCCTCAGAATTTTTTCCAATAATTTTCCCACCATTAAGTTTAGGCTGACTGGCCTGCAATTACTCGGTCTATCTCTTTTTCTCTTTTTAAACAGAAGAAGTATAATGTTAGCAGTCCTCCGGCACCACACCTACAGTCAGAGACGATTGGAAAATGATGGTCAGAGCCTCTGCTATTTCCTCTTTTGCTTCTCTTAACAGCCATTTATCCACTTTCAAAACTGCTAATCCACTTAATACTTCCTCTCTCACTATGTTTATTTCATCTAATATTTCATACTCCTCCGCCCTGATTGCAATGTCTGCATCAACCCTCTCTTTTGTGAACACAGATGCAAAGTATTCATTAAGAACCATATCCATGTCTTCTGCCTCCACACACATTACCTTTATGGTCTCTAATAGTCCCTACTCTTGCTTTAGTTATCCTCTTGCTCTTAATGTATTTATAAAGCATCCTTGGGTTTTCCTTGATTTTGCTTGCCAGAATTTTTCATGCTCTCTCTTTGCTTTCCTAATTTCCTAATAATTGCACCCCTGCACTTTCTATACTCCTCTAGGGTTTTTATAGTATTGACCCTCGCTATCTGTCACAAGCATCCCTTTATTCTTTATCCTACCCTGTATGTCCCTTGACATCCAGGGGGCTCTAGATGTGTTAGTCCCACCCTTTTTCTTTAAGGGAACATTCTTGCTCTGCACTCTCAGGATCTTCTCCTTGAATGCCTCCTACTGCTCTGATACTGATTTATCTTCAAGTAGCTTTTTCCAGTTCACATTGGCTAAAGCCCATCTCAGCTTCGCAAAATTGGCTTTTCCCCAATTGTGAATTTTGATTCCTGGTCTATCTTTGTCTTTTTCCATAACTAACCAAAATCTAACTGAATTATGATCACTAGCACCAAAATGCTCTCCCACTGATACCCCTTCCACCTGCCCAGCTTCATTCCAGAACCACCCCCTCTTGTTGGGCTTGTTAGATACTGGCTAAAAAAAGTTCTCCTGAATGCAAATTTGTGAGACATCTGTCCTTTTGCTATTACCTCCTTTTTTTTTAATCCAACATCTCACCCAACATCCAAAAAAAACTGAGCAAGTTTAAAATTTCATTTCATGGCTCTTCCAAGGATTCAGTTAGCTTTTCTAGTGAGCAAATGAGTCGTGGAGAGTAAGTTCTGAGATTCAATCCCAGCCTGTGATGAGTTAGCTGACCCCTGTCAAGGAGGCTGTAAGGATATTAAATTGGCTTCAGAACCCTGGGCCAAGAAAGAGAAATTGTTCAGTCTTCCCACTCCTAATTGCATTTTACTGACCCCCCCCACCGCGCCCCCGCCCAGAGCTGGAAAGTGTATATTATGCACCAATTTGTCCTGCAAGAAAGAACAGTGTGTGTTAGTGGTAGCCTATATGTTTTGAGGATGTGCATGTCAAGGTGGAATATTGTGGATGTGGTGTGAAAAGTGGTATGGGGAAATGAGGGAATTAATACTGAGGGAAGTGTGTGAGTATGAGCAGAAGGAGGTGGAGTGGAGAGTGATGGAGTGATTATAGGAAAGTGAAGAGAAGTGGGGGGGGTGGGAAGGCTTGTGAATAACGGGGCTACAGATGTTGCAGAGCTGAGCAGAGAATAATGTGAGATCTGAGTTTGGAATCTTACCTTAGTAACCCTTGTGAGGTCACTGAACTTCTTTTGGCATTACTGCCATGTCCTGGGTGCAATGCTCTTGTCATTGACCTCCTCTTCCACCTCTTGCCACTGCTGCCTGGAGACTCTTTGCACCCCCCTGCCCCCAGTGGGAAGAGCACCTCATTCCTCTAACAAGACCCCCAGTACAGCATTTGGGGCCCTCATGGCAGCTGTTTCAAGTATGTCAGAAGTATTCACAGCAAATTTCAGTATTCAACAATCCACCTCCCCTTTAAGAGGTGCAGGCCGTCTTTAAATAGCTTTATGGACATGTCATTTTCAGGTCACCGATTAAGTGTGCTGCCAAAGAACAGCACACCTAGCAATGAATGCCCACCTATTTAATCGTAATGAGGCACGGGAAACAGTTTCTATACTTAACAGCGCCCACATGTTTATGTGCAGGTATGTGCATCTGAAAATAGATGCAGACCAATTTTGACCCCACAATATTCATTTTGGGTCACAAGAGGGTCTTATTGTTACACCCTGAGTTACGCTATCGCATAATTAAATATTGAGCAGCCCTGGCACACTTTTCAACATAAGATGCTCGTACCACTTACAGGAGTGACCAACATTTTTGACCCAAGAGAATATTGTAATGCAGATATTTATATGTTTGATCAGATATAGTTAAATCTATTTGGCAGAGAGGAGATTTACTAGAATGATACCAGAGATGTAAAACTTCAAAAGACTAAAGAAGCTGGGGTTGTTCTACTTAGAGCAGAGAAGGTTACTGGGAGATTTAATAGATGCGTTCAAAATTATGAGGGATTTTGAGAAACTAAATAGGGAGAAACTGTTTCCACTGGCAAGAGGGTCTGTAACCAGAGGACCCAGATTTAAGATAATGGACTAAAGAACCAGAGGGAAGGCGAGGAGAATGTTTTTACGTAGAATTGTTACGATCTAGAATGCACTACTTGATAGGGCGATGGAAGCAGATTCAATTGTAACTTTCAAAAGGGACTTTGTTATATATTTGAAAAGGAAAAATTTTAAGGGCTATGGGGGGAAAAAGCAGGTGAGTGGGACTAATTGATGCGGACTTTCAAAGATGCGGCACAGGCACAATGGGCTGAATGGCCTCCTGCGCTAAGATTCTATAGACTAGACTTGCCCTAAACCCCTCACCGCCCGATTCGTCCGGCAAGAAAATGGATCTTGCACCAAGATTCTCAGCAGTTAACGGCGAAACTAGGTAAAACGGGCAGTTCTTACCAGAATGGACGGTAGGTACTTAAAATTTAGTCCGAGGCTGCGGTTGGGCCTGGGGAGGGGGGAAACTCAAAAAATATTTTTTCAATTAAACAAAAAATAAAAAGTTATAAAACATTCTCAAGACATTTTTTAACGTAATTGTCGTTATAGAATTTTAAAAATAATTATAAAAAACCTTTAACTTACCTTTCTTTGCTAGGTACTCACCTACCGCCCTGTTTCAGACAGCTTTTTGTGGGCAGTTTCCTCGGCAGTGTGTACGGGTCCCCGTCGAGGCAAAACTTAGATCTTGGCGGTTTTCTCGGCGGTGCACACAGATGAACGCGGGCGGTTTGCTCCCCAGCGGTATTTTCAAAATGTGGGCGGAACTCTTTAAAAAAATAAAGAGGAAACTTTCGCCGGGCGGTTTTTGATCAAAAAACAGCTGTACCACCGAGAAAACTGCTGAAAATGAAGGCGAAAGTCTAGCCCATTGATTTCAAATTTTATATAATTTAATAAACTTTTATAACTTGACATATTTGTGCTTTATCTCGCTGCAAATGTTTATACAATTACATGTTTATGATGTTTATAAAATACACCTATTCCTTTTGTATGTAATGTCAGTGTATATACTTATCATGCTCATATTGGGCCCAAATTTGCCCAGGAGTTGCTCCGTTTTTTTGGAGCAACTTGATTTTTCTGGAGTATCATAAAATAACCCATTCTGCACACTTAATTTGCACCAGTGTAGTAAGTGAGTTAGGTAGGTTTTTTTTTGTTTAGTTTTTTTTTCAAAAGGGGGCGTTACCAGCCACCTACGCCTATTTTGGCCATTTAAGCCAATTTGGACAGCTAATAATTGCTCCAAACTAACTTAGGCCAGTGTATGTGGCCACTTGTGGCCGCACAGAAAACCCCTGCGGAGAGTTAAGAAATAAGCTCAGGTAGCCTACAAATAACAATGTTATAATAGGAATGCTAGTTTTTTTTAAAATCCCAAGCAGCGAGATTGGTCATGGTGTAGGTGCTATCAGCCTGATTAAACTGAACATGGGATTTTTACAGGAATAAAAATGATATTGTAATGAAGGCTGAAGTATAGGGGCCACTTAAGCAAGGGAAGGGTTTTCTTTGTAAATAATAGATCAAGAGCACCAACGCTCTCGTCTAATGGATTCGTGTGCGGCATCACACCACATTGACTTCTGCAGCACCAAAGAACTGCCCTGACTAGGTTTAGAAATTTAAAACGTTAAAACAAAAAAAGCATGTCAAAATGTAAACTTAAATTTTGGTGTTCAGCATTGCGTAGTGTGACTCTGATAATTAGTAATATTTTAAAATTCTATGCAGTAGTGGGTGAGCTGTAAGATACTGCAGATAGGGAATTTTTAGTAAAGATAGCTAGATAATAAAGTACTGGAAAATCTTTGAAGATTCTCTCTTCCACCACCATCCCCCGCTCAAAATTCTTCCTCCCCCCCGCTTAAAATTCTTCCTCCCCCCCGATCAAAACTCTTCCTCCCCCCTCCCCCCGATCAAATTAGAACTCTTTCCCCCCCTCATCAAAACTCTTCCTCCCCCCCACCCCCCGATGAAAACTCTTCCTCCCCCCCATCAAAACTCTTCCTCCCCCCTCCCCCCGATCAAATCAGAACTCTTCCTTCCCCCCCCAATCAAAACTCTTCCTCCCCCCCCGATCAAAACTCTTCCCCACTCCGCCCCCCCGCCCCCGATCAATACTCTTACCCCCACCAACCTGTTTCTTGTTGCCCTCAATGCGGGAAGGCAGCGGCCGGCCTGTGTGGTAGGCCATTCGGCCAGGGATAGGGGCGGGACACGTTGGGTCCCACGCTGCAGGCATCATCATCACAATCATGGGAGGAGCTACTGCGCATGCGCGAACGCTCTACTGCGCATGTGGACAGCTGCCGGCACTGTTTTTGGCCAAGGGCTGTAGCTCCACCCCCCACTGCTTTTGCCATGCCATGCCAAGCCCTAGGATGGTCCACGGAGTGGGGAGAATACCGAGCTACATTTTCAGCGCCGTTTTTGGAGCAGAAAGTCGGCGCACCTCAGGCAAGTGCGCCGAAAAAACCGGAGGGCCAAATTTGGACCCATTATCTTTCTCGTTATATAGTGAGAAAAAGCAGATGAGATTCAGATTTATTTATTTACATAACTGTAATGCATGAGTGACGCATATTTGTTTATGCAACTATAGCATGTTTGTGCACAGAATATTTTTATAACTTCAGTATGTGAATGGCATATATTTATTTCATTATCTACAATAGATGAGGAGCACACCATTCACCTACTTTGTTTATTTTTTATTTTAAATATGAGTAATGAATATGAGAGATCTACTATTTTATTTTTAATTTGAAAAATATTTTAGCATGGCTACTCAGTCACTTGTTCCCATGGCTCAAAGCAGCACTATTTTGAAATTATGACACCTATAGCTTGTTGTTAGTTAAAGGTATCAAGGGATATAGATCAAAGGCAGGTAAATGGAGTTACGTTATGAATCAGCCATGATCTGATTGAATGGCAGAACAGGCTCAAGCTCCTGAATGGCCTACTCCTGTTCCTATTGTATTTGTTTTGTTAGCAACGCTTTTATAAAATCTATTTTGTGTGGCTATTCGGTGTTTTAACTGCCAGTTGTAATCTTTTTGAGGCATCCATTGAAGAACAGAAATGTAAGAGACATACTGAAAGAGATAGTAACAGAAACACAGAGAGAAGTATAAAACATGTGCTGTGGTTATACAGTGGGAATTAAAGATGTTCAAGACAAACTGCCTCAACTGTCAGTCTGCTTGTCCAACTTCCAGTCTTACAGGAGCTGCTGTTTCCCGAGCTGAGCCTCCAGCCCCATATCATCTCCATTGCAAAGACCACCTCCTTGCACTTATTTAACATAGGCCACCTCAGCCCATCTGCTGTTGAAACTCTTGTATCCAGAGTCGAATATTTCAATGTTCTCCACGTACTTCATTAAGCACTCTGTTCCTCTGACTCTGCCCTATTGTGCATCACCCTCCCTTTGCCTCACCATTCATGGTCATGTCTGAAGCCACCTCTGGCATTCCCTGCCGAATCACCTGGACCTCTCCACTTCTTTAAAACCCACCTTTGACCAAGCTTTTGGGTACTCCTAATATTTCTTCCTTTGACTTGACCTTCATTTATTTCTGATTATGCTTTGGGATGCTTTTCTATGTTAAAGGTGCCAAATAAATGGAAGTTGTTATTTGAAGGAAATCACAGCAAGAAGACTGTGTGAGAGTTAATGCAGAGTCAGAGGGAGAACGAGGCCAACAGTTAGAAGGCTGGATAAACAGAAAGACAGAGAGAGACAATTAATGGAAGGAAAATTGGGTTGGTTTATTTTCAGGCGGGCAACATTGCCCACCTGATTTTCTGACACTCGCTGCATTCATTCAGTCAAGTGTGCCTAGGCATAGATCCAGGAAAATCTCCAATATAAAGTATTACAGAGTGGAAGGTAAGCAGAGAGACAATTACAGGAAGAGAGATCAACTAGTGTGTATAAATTTTTGGGCAGTGCCAAATAGTTCCTCATGGTTACACATCAATTCCATAAAGCCGACTGTGATTCAATACTAATTTAGCAGTCTCAATTAAAGATAGCTGGTGTGAGAAATGGATATGACTCACTGCTATAAGCAAAAATATCATTCTGAACTTGAAGTTGATATACTTTTTCGAGAGGAGCACATGTCGTTAGAGCTGTACCTTGATTTTATTTTGTGCTCTATCTGACCTGAGGGTGTGTAATGCTGGGCACAAAATGTGGAATATATCACATTCCCGAGCACTAGCATCCTACACTTGATGGGCACTAAATTATTTCCCCTCCTAAAAAATGTTTATGATTAACAAAGTAGGGAGACAGTATAATTTTTGGCTGATTTCACTGGTGTTGTCTAACTTACCACAAAATTGCATAGCCATAGATAACAAATTTCAAATGAGGATATCAGTGAATACTAATAGTTACTCACATGTGGCTACTATGGAGAACTATTTTCATTTTGCTAATAATCTGGCACAAATCCTACACTGTGGTATTAAAATAGTGTTCCTTTTAGGGACATTTGGCCTACTCCTGCTCATGTTTTTTCTGTTATGTTGTTGTGCTTCATGCGTTAAAAAGTACTGCTTAATTACATTCATCGCATCATCAATGAATCTTGCATATAAAGCAGTTGTGATAAAGAGCACTTAAATGGGTTGCTTGGTTTTTACAATAACTTGTCTAACATAGTTTGCATGTTATCAACATAACTTGGAAAGAATACAAATGGCATAAGGAATTGGTTCCATCACCACAGTATTTTGTATTACAAGTATTATCTTCAGGAAAACAAACTAGATGCAGATCCTGCTAGTATAGAACTCTGGCGTTCTGCTAGCATAGTGACTCCTTTCTGCCGCTATGGAACTCATACAAATGCAACTTTTTACTCAAGACTGTGAAAATATTTCCCAAAAGTCACTCCTGTACAACATAAGGGAAAAATTTCATTTGCTCACTGTGTTTTAATGACATTTTAAACAAAGTGGAAAGAATTTGTCTAACTTCTTTTTCTCGTAATTCTGTAAACCCGTTCTCTTAGGATACTTTTACAATTTCACTATAACTAACAGACGTAGGCTATCTTTCCACAGTGCTTATGATGCTATCAAAAAGTGACCTGAGGAAATCCTCCCCCATGGTTGCTTGGCAATAAAGTGCTAAAAGAGTAGCCTCAGAGGTGCCTGTCACGAGCTTGTTAATAGACTGTAAATAATATAAACATGGACAGCACTGTATGTACCAACATGTCCAGTTTCCCCCTGAGGTCCCCACCATCACAGATGCTAGTCTTCAGCCAATTCGATTCACTTCATGTGACATCAATAAACAGCTGAACACACTGCACACAGCAAAGGCTACGGGCCCCGACAATATCCCAGCTGTAATGCTAAAATCCTGTGCTCCAGAACCAGCCGTGCCCTTAGCTAATCTTTTCCAGTAAAGTTACAACACTGGCATCTACCCAACAATGTGGACCATATCAAAAATTAGCAACATTTTTGATATGGACTGCTTCCTAAAATTTTTGTCTCACTCTCAACAATAAAAATCACCTTGTATCAATACCAATATATTTTGTATGTAAACTCACGGATTGATTTGAGATACCACTTATGCTTTGTGTGCTTGCAATTATATTAGGTGACAACTGTGGCTCAGTGATATCATTCCTGCCTCTGAGTCTGAAGGTTGTGGGCTCAAGTCCCATTCTTGAGCACAAAGTCTATCTGACATTTCACTGCAGTGTGGAGGGAGTGCTGCACTATCAGAGGTGCTGTCTTTCGGATGAGATGTTAAACCGAGGATGCTCTGTCTGCCCCCTCAAATGGATGTAAATAACCCCATGGCACTGTTCAAAGAAGAGCTCTCCTGGTGTCCTGGTCAATATTTATCTCTCAACCAATATCATTAAAACAGATTGGGGCTGAAATTGCTTCCGCTTTTTAAGGCCCGTTTCCGCCTCTTAAGAGGTGGTTATGGGTGATAAGGCCTTACCGACCGGGGGTAGGAGGAGGGTGTGACCCATCCGCAATTGGGCCTGGGCTGGGGGTGGCAGAAACGGGTTTCCACCATGCCCCAACTTTCCGCCCCACCCGACCTGGTGCTCCGGCCCCTTTACGCCCCACGGGGGTGCGGCTGCCGCCAGTCAATGCCGCTGACAGCTTTGCGAGGCGAGAAGCTGCCAGTGGCTGGGCGGTGTCGTTGCCTTAAAGGGGCCCAACTTTGCCCAACCCTATTTTTCTGCGCCGACTTTGCGCGCTGGAAAGGGCGCCGGAAAAACAGGGGCCCCATCCTGGCCACTCTTCCGAGTCCCCGGAGTCCCGGCATGGTGTGCATTCTGAAGTGGGGGCGGAGCAACAGGCCAGCGCCAAAAACAGTGCTGGCACCTGCTTGCATGCGCAGTGAAGCCTGAACGCGTGCTCCTGCCCTCCCAGCGTGTCCTGCAGGCTGTGAGCAAGACCCGATGCTCGCAGCCACTATCCCCGGCCAAAGGGATGCCCCGATCTCGACACACCCTATCCTCGGCCGAGTGGCCTCCCGCACCGGCCGGCTGGCCCGCTGGGTTCCCGGGCGAGGTAGGACTTCGGTTTTATTTTTTATTTATTGGTTGTGCTTGAGAGTTTTGATTGCCGGGAGGGGGGGGGGAGGAGAGTTTTGTGGGGGGGGGCTTGGGGAGAGAAAGAGTGTTTTGGGGGGGGGAGAGAGAGTATGTTTTGCGGGGGGGAGGGGGGGGGTGAGAGAAAGAGTGTATTGGGGTGAGGAAGAGAGTTTTGGGGGGGAGAGAAAAAGAGTGTATTGGGGGGGGGGGTGGAGAGAAAGAGTGTATGGGGGGGAGGACAGTTTTGGGGGGAGAGAAAGAGTGTTTTGGGGTGGGGCGAAAGAAAGAGTGTATTGGGGGGGAGAAAGAGTGTATGGGGGGGGAGAGAAAGAGTGTATGGGGGGTG
Source organism: Pristiophorus japonicus (assembly GCF_044704955.1). Classification (NCBI taxonomy): domain Eukaryota; kingdom Metazoa; phylum Chordata; class Chondrichthyes; family Pristiophoridae; genus Pristiophorus; species Pristiophorus japonicus. Next base: position 211,279,988 of record NC_091982.1, on the reverse strand, counting down.
GGTAGGAGGAGAGTTTTGGGGCGGGGGGAGAGAAAGAGTGTTTTGTATACCAGCATCTCTCTCTCTCTCTCTCTCTCTCTCTGGCTACCCCCCCGCCCCCCTGCCCCCCCCGTGAGATCGTGGCCAGCAGCTCGCATTTCTACGGTCGGATTTAATTCCTTTTTTTTAGTATTTTAATTGTTTGAGCTTTTCCTTGCAATGTTTGGTGCTTGGTTGTTGAGGTCCTCTCCAGTTCCCTTCCCTCCCATATCCCTGCCCTAATGTCTGCCGAATGTGCGCTGCTTTTTCTTCACTGCCCGCAAGGTTTTTCAGAGCTGGCCACATAAGCTGACCTAAGTCGATTTGGAGTAAGCTTTTGCTGGCCAAAGTGGCATAAATGGCCAAAACTGGCGAAAGTGTCTGGAAAAAAAAACTGACCTGAAAAAAATCGTACCGAACTGACTTACTCTGGGGGGAAAATGGCATTTTTTAAACTTACGCCAGAAAAAAACAACTTACTCCAAAAAATTTGATGCAAGTCATGGCCAAAGCTGGGCCCAAGGAGAGGGCGCACTGCTGTGGCCGCCACTCTCTTTTAATTGTCGCCTGACCCTTGGGTGCTGGGTCACTGACCCAGCCAAACCCTTCCCTGGTGGCCCAATGGGCACCATGGGGACCTCACTAGGCCTCTCAGCACCTCTCCCCTTTAACTGAAGGGGACGGACGTTTCTACGTATCAGCACGGCGCGACACCGCTGATGTCATCACCGCCGTGCTCCCGATCCAAATCTGCCCCTACACCACCTCAAACAGAACCCCAAAGCGCTGGGAGGTGGTGTCACAGTTAAAGAGTCGAATTTTCTGCCTCTTCCCTCCGACTCCGGCCGAGCACTAATAATTTAAATAATTTGAGGGCAATTTCCCCTCCATTATCTGGCATTATCTCATTGTTGTTTGTGGGAACTGGCTGTCTGTAAATTGCTGCCACATTTCTGACATTTCAACAGTGACTGTACTTCAAAATATTTATTGACTGTAAATGCTTTGGGAGATCCTGAGGTCATGAAAGGCACGATATAAATGTTCTATACTCAAGTCAGTGCAAAGCAAAATTTTAAGCTGCAATTTTTAATGTTAGCAGCTGATGCTGGTGTGTGGAGCTTTGTGCAAGCCTGCTTGGGCAGAATCCCCATTTCTCTGGATGATATTGATGTGGAACTGGCAGTGTAACTTGTGTCAGCAGGCCCTGAGGTGCAGGTAATGCTAATATAACCAAGCCCTTTAGAAATTGTTCTGTGATACACATTCTCCTAATTTTAGATTTTAGAAAGTTGGCTATACAGCACGATATGATCTGAAATTTGAGTTTTCCCATCTGAATAGCCACATCTTCGATCTGAAACTGGAGCTGTTCTGTTTACACTAATGTGGCTTTGTAGCAATCTCTACATGGTTTATGCTCCGATACAATCAATCCAGAAAAATACATAATAGCTCTTAATTGCTCTTTCTATGGTATTTTCTAGCTTCCTATTGTAATCCTATGTTGTGTTATTTTTAAAGTTCCTAACAGTCCTGGATTGAATGTTAAAAGAAGGAGATTTAGCTTGGAAACTTCATCTTGCAGACTGACACAATAGGCAGAATTTTCCAGGAGGTCAGCAGACGCGATCGGTGGCAGGTTTGGTGGCAAAACAAATGTTGACAGTGGGTCGGGACCCCGCTGTCAACCTGTCGCCATGTGCCTTTTCCAGATGTCGGGTCTGTCAGCACTGAGCAGACCTGACACACAGCGGCGGGGGGAGGCAATTCAGGTCATTGTGAGCTTGTTAACAGAGGATTAAGAACTATTTTCAGCTCACCTTCAGAGTTTACCAGGTCGCCCATGGGGTCCACACTGCTCGGGGATCATGTCAGGTAAGGAGAGCAGGGGTTGAATGGCCATGGAATCATCTCTTTACTTGACAGCTGCAAATGTGCGATAAAAGTTCCCATCTCACAGCTGTTTATTTTCAGAGTACAGAAGCTATTGTTTACTGCATTTGGAACACAGATTGAGCTTTATGCAGGTTCCAAGTGTCTAGAGCAAACTCTCCATCCAGTGTCACGTCATTGGAACAACCTCTCTCACCATTGACAGATTGCTTCTGTCATGTCAAGTTCACCTGCCATCTATTACATCAGCATGAGTGTGGTTTATACTCTCTCACCTTGGTCCTCAGAATCCCATCACGATCAGCTCCAACACCAGCAGCACCAACAACAACACCAATCTTCTTCATAATCAACTGATGCTGCACAGGACACAGGGCATCAGCACCCGACCACATTGCTGCCTGGGAGGCCAGGGATGGCCTCACATGGCCAGATTTACTTCACTTGATGCTGTACACCTTGGCTGCCGCATGATGCGCCAGATTGGCACCATCCCACAACAACAGCATAGAGCATCCCTACAATGCCCAAGGCATTCCTTTCACACGGATCACCATTGTGGGGGGTACTGTTATGTCTCACCATTCACTGCAACTCACTAAGCCACTTCCAAAGTTGCACACAAATCTGTCCAAGACATGGTGTTGAAAATAAAGATTTCATTGTTTGACAGCACATTAACAGAATCTTCACATGAACATTGGCTAAAATACACAGGTGTCTATCCATGTGTGTTGTTAGTTGGTATGATTGCACTAGGATGAGGGTGGGTGTGAATGGTGGCTAGTGAGATGGGGAAGTAATACTGTTGACAGAGAGAGAGGGATGGGTGGAGGTGCAAGATAATTGGTGTGAGTAAGGATGTGCAGGAGTAGGGTAGGGAAGGCAGAGTGATGGGGATGTGATGAGTGGCACAGCAGGATGAGGTTGAGTGTGGCTTTGCAGTAACATTTCGTGATCATCTGAGATCATTGAAAGGTTTGCACCACTGCAGCCTGGTCCTTCTAATGATATCCCTGCTTGTGCCCTCCTGTGCAATGTGCAACCAAGCTGCGTTGGTCTCCTGGGGAGGTCTCTTCCGCCCATTGAAATGGAACAGAACCTCTCTGCATGCTATGGAGGGTGTCATGGGAGAGCCTGGGTGCAGCTGTGCACCTCTGTGCAGTGCTTCTCAATGTTTGCAACACCTCAATGCTGTAGAACACTGACAGTACCAATGTCAAAATAAATTTGCACATGGTCCCTTTAAGGAAACCGATTGACGACGCATCATCAAATGACATCATCAGACCTACTTCCCTCAATTTGCCGGGAAACAGGCTGGGTGGGCCCAATCAGGGGAAAATCATTTTGAACAGCAGGCTGGAGCTGGCAGCGAGGCGGGGACCCACCATCGATGTCGCCCACCACTGACCCACCACGTTTGATAAAATCCAGTACAACCAGTGTGGATATTACCAATGATTTATTTGCAATATTGATGCAATACTTCCTGGTGTTAATGAAACATCTCTAAATTCTCAAATTGAAATTTATATATTGCAACATCTCCTTCCTTCAAAACAAACATTTGTGCTTATTTATAATTATGTTAGTCCTCTGTGGCTCAGTGGGTAGTACTCTCGCCTCTGAGTCAGTAGGTTGTGGGTTCAAGTCTCACTCTAGGGACTTGAGTACAAAGAAAAATCCAGGCTAATACTCCAGTGGAGTGTTGAGGAAGCGCTGCACTGTCGGAGGTGCTGTCTTTCAGATGAAACGTTAAACCGAGGCCCCATTTGTCCTCTCAAGTGGATATGAAAGATCCCATGACACTATTTCGAAGAAGAACAGGGGAGTTATCCCCTGTGTCCTGGCCAATATTTACCGGAGTGATTCTTCCTTCCTTACTATTTTTCAGTTGATGAATTAGAATCAAGTCTATTCCTCCTTTATTTTCTATGTCACAGTGATTACTTCTAAGTAATGAACCCTGTCTGTTTATACCCGCTATGATTTTAAATAGACTTGCTCCTTGACATACTTTCTGTCTGCACATATATCATTGTGTAATTTCTACAGCACATTTTATTGTCAGATTTTAGTACTGGAGGAACATGGGGTAATTTTCAACAATAAAACCAAAAAATGCTGGAAACACTCAGCAGATCAGGCAGCTTTTTGGAGAGAGAAACAGAGTTAACATTTCAGGTCAATGACCTTTCATCAGAACTTGCCTGCCTTGCTGAGTGCTTCCAGCATATTCTGTTTTTATTTCAGATTTCTAGCATTCACAGTATTTTGCTTTTGAGGTAATTTTCAACTTTGGGGGGTGGAAAATTGGCGGTAGCAGGTCAGCTGCTTGTCATACACTGTGCCCATTATTGTTCAAAGGAAAAGAAAGACTTGCATTTATAAAGCACCTTTCATGACCACCGGATGTCCCAAAGCACTTTACAGACAATAAAGTACTTTTTTTTAAAAAAAGTGTCATCACTGTTGTAATGTGAGAAATGCATCAGTCAATTTGCGCACAACAAGCTCCCACAAACTGCAATGTGATAATGACCAGATAATCTGTTCTGGTGATGTTGATTGTAAGATAAATATTGACCAGAACACCGGAGATAACTCCCCTGCTCTTCTTTGAAATAGTGCCATGGGATCTTTTACGTCCACCTGAGAGGCAGATGGGGTTTCATTTAACGTCTCATCTGAAAGACAGCAACTCCGACAGTGAAGCATTCCCTCAGGGCTGCACTGGGATTTTTGTACTCAACTCGGTGGAGAGGGACTTGATCCCACAATCTTCTGACTCAGAGGCGAGGGTGCGACCAACTGAGCCACAGCTGACACTCAAATGTGGCAGGGGTGTAAAACAGGTGGCGGATCCCTTAACAAAGTTGAAAATGATCCCTCATGAATTCTCATCAAAATAAAACTTTTGTTTGAATTTTTGTTGCTCTTTCTATGTCTTACCATCTCCAAATTACCAGTCCAGTAATTGTTCTTTGATTCATAGATAAGCTCTTACTTCCCATGAATAGTTGCACTGCTAGAAACCTTGCTCCCTAATGGGGTATTATGAAGTTCTAAAATATTTTCAGATTCTTTATAGATTGTACTAACTTCCCCTGTGGGTAAATCAGATTTGAAGTTGTATTGATGAAATCACGTTCTTTGCAAATGGTCTGACCATGGTATTTGCAAACTGTAGCCCATTGTTGCTAAAGCCTTAATTCGGCATTTAATGTCTGAAGAAAATATTCTTCATACAAGTTATCACTGTTTTGCTAGTAGTGTGTATTGTGCAAAGCTCTGAGAAAGTTGAGTGGCAGTCAGTAAGTATGAAGTTGATCTTCTTTTGTTTCATATACAAGTCAATAGTGGCTTTTTGGCACAGTCACTGTGGTCCTGGATGTGGTTTTATAGGTTCTGATTTGATCTATATTTTTAGCAGGATGAGCTGCATCCTGTTATGTGAACAATGGCCTGATATATTTTGTGAAAATGCTTGATCTAATGTGGCAGTTATCTTTATATTTCTCTTGAATCTGTATAACTCCCATGACTCTCTTTCCATCATTTCTTCACATAAGCTTTTTGAAATCACAATCTTACTGCCTTTCTACACTATTGGGCCGATTATTGTTAATTAATTTTGACATCTCCACTACTGCTCAATCCTTCCGTTGTTGTTTCTTTAAAGATCCCAGACATGTCAGCTTCTTATCAGCTTTTATATTGTGCTCAAGTGGTGCCAGGGCCACAAGCTCTTGATGTGTGGATCTCGTGCAGCTGGCAGCAACCACAGAGTAAACTTGCAGGTAGTGTGAGGAACTCCCATTTCTGATTGGGTCTTCCTATGTAGAACCTTATCAAACATAGCAAGTTTACTTTGGGGTTACTGTCAGCTTTATGAGACCTGTGCTTCAAGGGCCAGTGGTCCTCGCCGCCTTCTAACCACAATATAAAAGCAGTTTTTTTCTATCTCACTTCTGATTAACCTCATCTCTGGTAGGATTATCATGTTATTCTACACAGGAAAATCCCGATCAAACTATTCATTGTTTTTTTACATTCTGTGTCGCTGCTCCATGTTCATATATTTGACAGGTGCGTTTGACATCTTCAGGCCATAATCCTATAGGCTGATCATCATTCTTTGTATTTGCAAATATTTCACAAATAGAGCAACTAGAGGCTTGTGGTCTGTTTCAAAACTAATGGTATTGCCATACACAAATAAACCAAACCTTTCAAAAGCAAATGTAATACTAAGTGGTTTCTTATCAATCTGCACAAATCTTGTCTCCACATCAGTCAATAAATATGATGCAAAAGCAACAGGTTGCCAACATTCATTACACTTTTGCAGCAGTACAGCCCTGATCCTGTCATTGATGCATCAGCTGAAATGTTTACTCATCTTTCAGGATTATAAGAATTTTGACTATCAGAATTCAGAATTAGGTGTTCCTTAAATATTCCTATGTTTTTTATGTTTATGATTCCAGCTCCAATTATTCATTTTTTTCTAGCAATTATTTGAGAAGTGATACTTTTCTGAAAAGATTTGTTCTAAATTCACCTATGTAATTGACCATACTTCGGAGTCTCTACATGTCTTTCTTGCACTGTGGACATGGCATGTGCTCAAAAGCTAAAATTGTTACACTGTCAACCTTAATACATGTTTACTAGCATTGATATCACTAACAAACATCAGCTAGGTGACTTTAAATACACAATTGCCTTTATTCAGGTTGACTTTTTTGGTAACTTTAATTACTTTCCAATATCAAACATTGTTTTTCTATTTGGACAAACCCCAAATTAGTCTGTCATCCATCAATGTGTCAACACCCTCAATATGGTCAGAAGCAAATATGCATGGTTTTATGACATACTTTCACAAGGCAAGTTGTAAGAATCTGTACCTTCTATAAGCAACATTGAACATGTGTATCTTAACACTTGTTTTATTCATCTTCAGTCACTGAAAATCTAAAGACATATTTAACTTGCTAAACTATTTTGCATCAGTAAACTCTGCCACAATTTCATCACAAGTTAGAAACCTGAAATTTTCCTTTTAGGTTTTTAAGATCCAAGCCAATTCACAATTTACTGTTTCATTTGTCAACGGTTACTAATGACTTCACCCATTTCATAGGTTCATCAACTTTCTTTATTCTCTTTAAGTCATCCATTCTAACAAGCTATACTTTTCATTTCTTCTGCAAAGCCAATAGTAATTTTTCCTTTGAGTGGATTACTGTGGTGACTTATTTATCATTGCTGATCTGCTATTCTCCTGACAAGCAACATAATCCTTAAAATAAATCTATTTCTGTTTAAGTATTGTGTTCCCCCATGTCTCTTTAATTCCTTTCACTGATATGTTTGCTATTGAGTATTCCATCATTTTTATCTTAGCCTCCTAAAATTGAGATTTATTCCATAATTTCTTGCAATCTCTGAGATATGACATTCACTTGTGCTGCTGTGTCCAATTTAAATCTTGTGACTACTATTAATGACAGTACTCGGCCTCTCATGAGCCTGAATTTGAACTTATTACATCCACAAAAAATTCCTCAATAGACTTTTCTTCCATATATGAACATGATTTTCCCTGTTCTATGATTTGGATAATGATTGCATAATATCTTGTATAATGACTACTTATGGCAAATGCGGGAAAATTTTGGGCCTAAACTGTATTCTACTCCATCTACATTATTTTCTCTTTGCCCCATTTCCTTTAGCTTTGATGGATGGCATTGTTTCCTAACTATTACCTGACTGGTTTGCTTTTCCTCACTGCATTACTCTTTTGCCAGTTCTTTTATTGCCTCTGATGCCCTTCTATTCTGTATTACTTTATGTAGTCACATCTTGCTCCCTCAGCAGCTTTCCTTCAGTATTAATTGGTTATTTCCCATATTATTCTATCCTTTATTAATGATTCATTCAGTTCACCAAATTTGCAGGTCTTAAATGGGTCCTTAATGCATTACAAAATGGCCAATGATTTCTCCTGTGTTTTGCATGTCATAAAATGGCGTCTATCATTGGTCACAATTTATTTGGGATTGTGGTATCTTTCAAACTTGCCCATTATTTACTTTAATAGCACATTCTCTCCTTCCTCAAAGTTGAAATTGTTATAAATACCGAGTGGAAAATACAGAGATAGCTTATGCTTCTTCAGCAATGTGTAGGGAAATTAGTATTTTCATGTTCTTGCTATTTTACATTAACCCTAATAGCTGCTAACATATTTATAACCAATGTCTAATATATTTCACAATTTCTGCAAGATTTCCAGTCACTAGGCTAAATGAAAGCGGTAATTTCAATATCTACTTTCCTCTGAGGATCTTTTTTCAGTTACTTATTGTGTGTTTATTACTTTCAGTTTCCTTTACCTTTCATTCGTAATTTCTGTCACCTTGGGGTCAAATGTATGGCTGTGTGATACGGCAGGAAGCTTTGCTGCCAGCTGTGGATATCAGGAAATTGCAGGTACATCATTTCCTAATGTATGCAGCCAGTGGACAAGGTTACCCGCCAGTATTTCACATCTGTAAAATCATGTATTGTTTTCATGTTAAATTGTTTTCAAGAATTCTTGTAATTTAGCATAAAGAAAAAAAACTACCCATTTTATTATACAAAAACATAAAATTCTGGAAAATCTCAGCAGGCCAGGCAGCATTCGAGGAGAGAGAAACAGTTAACGTTTCAGGTCTGAGACTCTTCATCAGAACTGGAAAAGTTAGAAATGTAACAGAGTTTAAGCAGGTGCAGAGGCAGGGAAAGGGGGAAGAGAGGAGAGAACAAAAGGGATGGTCTGTGTTTGGGTAGAAGGCAGGAGTGATTAAATGTTGCAAATGGGAGTGTCAGAATCATAAACAGCAGCCACCTGAAAAAATAGGGGCTGAAATTGTTGAATTCTATGTTTAGTGGAGAATGCTGTAAAGTGCCTCATCGAAAGATGAGGTGCTGTTCCTCCAGCTTACTTTGAGCTTCATTGGAACAGTGCAGGAGGCCGAGGACAGAGAGATCCGAGTGGAAGTGGAGCGGGGAATTAAAGTGAGATGCGGCCTGAAGCTTGGGGGTCACCCTTACCGACCATGCACGCCATACAAACTCCCATCATACAGAATGATTCCTCCAGTCTGGATGGAACCAGTGCTCAATGGCAACATTGATACAGACTTACTTCGAATGGTTCTAACATCTCACTAACTGATATAACATTGTATCCACGACACTTATAATTGTATCTATCTTTGATACTTTGGTAAAAGTAATTTGTTCCAAAGATACTTTTAAAATATAAAGATATAAAACATTATCTACCCAAGCCTCTAGTCGCTGTTGCAGTTCCTGAAATACTTGCTGTGAAATTTCCAGACCAGAGGGTGACAGAGTCACTGCAGTCAAACGGGATGATGTCGGGGTGGGTGGGGGGACCAGATGAATTGTGAGCGTAAATGAGACGTAAAGATTATCGCAGAGATTAGCTAGAATGATCCGGCATAGTTACCACTGACCCAATTTCATTGGGCTATTAGGGAAATATTGAAGAGTTTTAAAAGAGTTTTATATGACATATATTCATAAGCAAACGGTTGGATTTCAAGGTACATTAGCCTCCCGTTGACTTGCTAATTTTCATCAGATTTTGAATTAATACGTGTCATCTTTATAAAAGAACAAAATAAAAAGGACTCGAGGGGCTGGCAGGAAATGAAGCTGATGTAAAATAGAGTTGCAGTCTTGGGATTCAGTTGTCATGGAAACTGTTTAATTCTTCCTGACGGGGGCGGAGCTGTCTGGGGCTGTGACGTTTCTTCCAGTTGGTCCATTGAACCCCACAAGAAGCTGCTCCGATGTCACTCCTTGCTTCTGTGGCAGACAGTGGCAGGACAGCAGATCCTGCGCTTGCACTGCAGTGAGCTCCAGTTTGATACGGGCTGCAACTCAAAAGAGCCGAAATAAAATCAGACATTCTTCTATTCCGTTCGTCTCACACTCTTGGACCTGGGATGAGCCTGGACGAAATTGCACGTTTAAACTGACACTAGAATTAAATAGCATTATCTGTAAGGAACGCAGAACTGGCAATCAATTGCGGATAAGATAGCTTTAAGAACCTCTTCAAATGCAGTCGCTATTCATCTAACTTAAACTCATAAATCCAGGTGTGCACGGGCGGTAGGTGTTTTGCTTGCTTTGCGCTGAATATGAACATATGCGCCAGTGCAGATATGGATGTTTACTCGCATGACGGTTAATACTCATCAAAATTAAGTAAAGGACGAACACCAACATGTAATGAATGATTTAAAACACGCGCGGTAACGAGAAGCACTCAAAACAACTTTCATGAATTATTCAGATGAGACAGACGTTTTCATACAAGGTCGATGCGTGAAAAAAAAGGCTGGGCATCGAAAGAGTGGAAAAGCTTGTTTCAGTTTGGGAGGTTACGACTGATTCTGCACCATCACAGCACGTAGCCTATTCGGAGGAGATCTCCCGGACACTTATTGCTGGAAGTATATTCACGGCTGTTACTCCACAGCTGCCAGGCGATCTGAGCTGAACGTTTCCTGCTAAGTGAATTAAGTCTATTTTTGAACTCAAGTCCTGGAGGGATAGGCTCGGAGGAATCGGGAAAGAATAAGCTATTTTTTATGGACATCCATCCAAGAAAATTGTGATCTGTACTGGACAATGACTTGATGGGAAATTTTGAACCAGAAAATGACTGTAAGTACTGCCATTTCAGAAGCTGCAGTTTGCAATTGTGAAGACACTTTCTGCTCTGCTCGCTTTAATTGTAGTTGTATTTGTGTCTGTTTACAGTGGCGAGAATCTCCACAACTTCTGGGTTTTTTCCCCCATCTACTGTTCGGTTTATAATTATAGCGAGAAATTAACACGTTAGTGTAGTATCGTGTCAATTTCTACATTCATTGTGCACTTATGTTCCCGCTAATGCTTTTAATTGCGAAATGCCTGTTCATTTTATGTTGAAATGGGATGTTTTATGTTTCTAATCGCAATCCACAACTATTGTCGAGGATAAAATAACATGTAAAAATGGCGATAACTTTAGTGAACATGCCCAATAGCTTGTAAGTAGCCCAGCGGCGTTCCCTTGAAAGCTAGAACCGCTGCAATCTGCTGGCTTTGCACCGTTAGCGGTTTGCGCTGCTTTCGCCCTGCCGCTGCCTTTAAATCCATTGGCAAGTGGGATTTGCCCGCCGCTCCGGCTTTCCCCCCCGCTCCAACAGTCACCCCCCGCTCCAACAGTCTGCCACTGGCTCATTCCACTGGTGGAGACAGAAAGCGGCTTCTGACTCATCGCCGGGGTGGCGAGCCAGCTCCAGCCTCACCTGCCAGAACTGATTTTAAAATCCACATATTTGTTGGCTGACGTCAAAATTTTGCGTTAAAAGGGAAACAGTAAATTTATCCCCCCCCCCCCCCCACAAAAAAAATCACTTGCCACCCTTTTCCGGGCCTTGAACCGACAGGGTGTAGTTCACTGTCCACGTTGGTACTGGTTATTTTTAGTTTTATTGTAGTATTTTGAGGCAGAGCAGGGTTACACCCACAGCTGTTTATTTAAGTGGGAACTGAGTTCTCACAAAATGTATACTTACTACAACTTTCCCTACAATCTCCGGGAGATGAAAGAAAGGGAGCGTGAAACAGGCTCCGCGAGGAGCAAGACAGACATTTCCCTTTTAAGAGGAGGGTGGCGGTGAGATGAAAGCAGGGTGCCCGCTCCTCTCTCAATCCCCGCTAGCTGCCGGCATGCGGAGCTGAGTGATTCCCGTTGGAAGTAGAGGATCGATTAGCAGACAGGCAGGCGGCTGGTTTGATTCTGTCTCCTCCTCTGTGAAGTTTCCCTTTGTTTGGCGGTTTGCAGAAGGTGAGATTTTTCCTGCCGCTGAGTTTGCGGAGCCGGAGCCGCCGCTCGGCGGGTTCCTGAGGAGAGGAGTCGCCGGGGGCAGGGGCGCCGCTCGCTCACTCACTCACTTACTCACTCTGCCAGCCCCTGATTCATACATTGAAAATGTTTAAACTGTTTCTTTTTTCTTCTCTTCCTTTTATTTATATCTAAAAAGCTGTAATATAAACAGTGTAAATCAATGGGAAAAGGGGAATAATTGTGAGCTCCAACTTCCTGGAGTTTATATTTGTGTGTGTGTCTGGGTTTTTTGTGTGAAGTGTTCTGGCATTGTGCCGCCAATGCGCATTCTGTGATTCCCTAGGAATACGATAAGGAAAGGCTGAGGCTATAAATCTTCACCAGAACCCCCATCAGAAACCGCATTTGCAATGCAAATACTATTAAACTTTTTTTGTTGTTGCTGTTTCTGACAAAGTGGTTCAGAACAAATAGTCTATATGCAAGGATTTAGGCCGTAAAGGCCCAAGATTTTGGCATGGTCAGAAATAAACTACCCGCCTCTGTAAAATGGCTTAAATAGTAAGAAGTGTGACTGTTACAAGAGGTTTATCAGCATACGCAAATGCTTTGTTTCTAATTTCTCCTGAATGTGCTGTGAAAGCTATTTGCATTTATCCTCATCAAAAGGATGGCTTAATTCTTGTTAACAGATTTTTAATTGTGAATCTATTATGAAATGCGCCTGGCAATGAAAATTAAATTATTGTCTGCTTAACTGGAATTTGTAAAATGTGATATGCAATTATCAGTCACTAAACAATTAAATGGAATGTTCAGTGCTTTATTTCACTATTACACATCACCCATTATCTATGCGTATGTGCAGGGAAAAAAATGAGGTGTACAGGGGGAAGCTTCAAATGTTTCACAAGAACAGTTTACACAAATTGTGTCAGCCAGTGCCTCAGTTGCTAGCACCCTCGCATCTGAGTCAGAAACTTGAAGACAAAAATCTAGGCTGACACTCCAATGCAGTACTGAGGGAGCGCTGCACTGGGTGTTAAACCAAGGCTATGTCTACTCTCACACAAAAGCAAAATACTGGGGATGCTAGAATCTGAAATAAAACCAGAAAATGCTGGAAATCTCAGCGGGTCAGGCAGCATCTGTGGAGTGAGAAACTGAGTTAACATTTCAGATTGATGACCCTTCGTTTGAATTGCCGAATGTTCGAAATGAACAGATTCTTAAGGAGCACTGAAAGGGAGAGGGAGGAAAGAACAAAAGGGATTCACACCCTATCCAGATTAATCCTTTTCTAACTTCTGCCAGTACCATCTCAAGTTGGCCCATCATCCCTTTTGTTTCTCAAATCTCTCCTGTCTTCCATCACAGACATTCCCTTTTGTTCTTTCCTCCTCTCCCCCTTTCAGTGCTCCTTAAGAATCTGTTCATTTCGAACATTCGCCAGTTCTGAGGAAGGGTCACAAACCTGAATCCTGTTTCTCTTCACAGATGCTGCCTGACTGGCTGAGATTTCCAGCATTTTCTGTTTTTATCCCTGTCTACTCTCGCAGGTGGACGTAAAAGAACCATAGCACTATTTCAAAGAGTTATGTCCAGTGCCATGGCCAATATTTATCCTCAATCAACACAACAAAAAGAGATGGTCATTATCACATTGCTGTTTGTGGGAGCTAGCTGTGCACAAATTGGCTGCTGCGTTTCCTACATTACAACAGTGACTATACTTCAAAAAGTAGTTAATTGGCTGTAAAGCGTTTTGCGACGTCCGGTGGTTGTGGAAGGTGCTGTATAAATGCAAGTATTTCTTAGTGACAAAAAACAAGGGGAGATCTGTTGTGCTTCTTAGCTATTTTGTATTTTCTGCCAGGTCATGTGCTTGGTTGCAGTCTGTTAGAAATAAAATATACCACCATTGTCTTATGATGTAAGTATGTGTTGCCACCAGTGAGATAGTCCAACAAATCATTACCCTGTCAATGTTTGACACCATGGTGTTCTGATTGGCTGAACACTAGTTTTCGTCTCAGTTGGGAACTGTTTAAAGATCCATCATAAGAGGCACAAACATATCAAGTGAGGGTCCAGTAATTTCCATTGTGTACTCCTGGTTGTATTAGTAGCACATAAAATGTACCCCTATTCGAAGTTCAGGAAACAATTTCAAAAGAGTGCAAAATTGAATGTAACAAGGGCAATCAGCCTCCTTATATTTAATATCTGTGGCATAGTCTGGGCTGTTATCCAGTAATAAATTTCAAACCTGCTCACGAAATTCCACAATTGCTGTTTTGTGTAGTGGTTTATAGCAGGTTTGTGAAGCATTAACTGCTGCAATTGCTGTGGTGCTTTGATCTTTATAACTTTACAGTTTGCAATTGGAAATTGATCTGGAAATGTGTCAAACAGGGAGGACAAAAAGCTTTGTATGAGTGTTCGTAACACTTTAGTTCCAGTTTGCAGGGCATATTAATTCAGGTACCAACTAATCCCCTTAATTCTAAAATTGTTAGCTTGTGGAAATGGTGATCATGGGTGAGCTGACTGCAAAATGCAGTGCTTTCTAAAAGAAGGCTGTAATGCATTGTTGGTGAATCATTTACACACTTCCCTAACTAAAGCTGTATTTATACTGTAGTCATTAGTCTGAGACTGATAGTTGCAATATAAGTTCTCGTCAGGTCGTATCTTGTTTATAGTGCTTGGCTATAATTCATATTTTGCTAGCTAGGAGCGAGGTGTGCACTTTTAAACTTCTCGGCTTGCGCAGCGCTCCATTTTCAGCTGTTCAGATTTAAATATTTTGATAATGTGGGCAGAAATGTCTAGACTCTCAAAACATTTGACTAAACTCTGGCAAGCTCGAGGGCCCCACTGAACATTTAAACAAGTTTGACACTACAGGTTGAACTTCCCGTATCAGGAACCCTTGGGACCCGGCCTGTTCTGGATAAGGGATTTTTACGGACGAGGGATGGTCACATTAAATTGGATGATACAGGTACTGAGCAAGGGGATATCGGGACTGGCTCGTTTGGGGCTGGGAGTGCAGCAAAGAGATCGTGGATGAGGTGGAGAGGGGGTGGGTGTGCGTGCCGCGGTGGATTGTGGGGTCAGGCCAGCGATTGTGGGAGTCGGCAGCGAGGAAGGACTTCAATTTGTTCATGTCGGAGTTCTGCGCATGCGCCATCCGGTGGCCGGGAATGGTTCTGGATAAGCAAGTTCTGGATAAGGGAGGTTCAATCTGTACATTGGAATTATACTCCAAGTGGTGTCAAACCCAAGCTGTATGAGACTCCAAGAGTCAGACAGCAGCATTAGATTGATGTCCCCAATTACTATCTCTTCATTTTTTATATCAGCCATTCAATGACCTCTGAGTAGGATTGTCAGTTCAGAGTCACATTACAGCCCATGCTAATTAGAAATAGGTAGAGAGTACCCTAATTTATTTCACATGGGATTCTTGAAGCAGATAGAAGAGACTTTCATCCCATCAGGCATGGCTGGATTTGAATCCAGGATGCAAAGATCAATGGCCAGTGTCTAATTTACTACATCACCCAGCCATTCTTAATAATTCTGGTGGTATGTTCTGGATAGATGGTCTTCAGTGGGGGCGAGTTAATTGAAATTAAAAAAAAATCCTTCATGGGGTATGTGTGTCACTAGCAAAAGCCAGCATTTATTAACCATCCTTAGTTGCCCATTGTGAAGGTGGTGGTGAGCTGAAGTTCATGTAGTGAAAGTGCTACCACAGGGCCATTAGGTTGGGAGTTCCAGGAATGTGACCCAGTGACCATGAAGAAACGGCAATATAGGCCCAATTCAGGATGCTGTGTGACTTGGAGGGGAACTTGGAGGTGCTCCCCTTGTCCTTCTAAGTGGTGGAGGTCACTGGTTTGCAAAATCCTAATTTAGTTTAGAATGAATTTTCTACTGTGTATCCATTAATTTTTTTTTACCAGTGTTGCACTAATTCATTGTTGGATTCTCAAATTAAATACTAGAAAAGAAACATTTAAAGTTTAATTTCCATAGTGTTAACTAAATTTTGTGATAATTGGTGGTTATTTTCCCTCCCAAAAGCAAGAATACTTTTTGATCAATTGAATACTGGCAACCATAAAGGGCTCATTTTGGGCATAAAACAAACCTATTGTTCAGTATAGGTTATGCTTTAGTTTCTTGGCAGTGGTATATCTTATAACTGCCAATAGAGACACTCTTTATTGGTGTTGTTTGACAGAGAGATTGGGACCAAAAGAGCATTGCTCTTGAGGCTTCTTTAGTTAAAATATACAAATTAATAGATAGAAACATAGAAAATAGGTGCAGGAGTAGGCCATTCGGCCCTTCGAGCCTGCACCACCATTCAATAAGATCATGGCTGATCATTCCTTCAGTACCCCTTTCCTGCTTTCTCTCCATACCCCTTGATCCCTTTAGCCGTAAGGGCCATATCTAACTCCCTTTTGAATATATCCAATGAACTGGCATTATCACATCTCTGCGGCAGGGATAAAGATGCAATTTAAAAAATCTAAACAAATAGACTACTTAATAGGTAATAAGCACTATGAAATACAGGGATCAGTGAATGATATTTGCAAAATCAGTTGATAACGTTTGTTTAGACCTTGAGCTTTTCTAAAAGTCTTATTGTTTATAGAGATGTAAAATGATACACTGAGCAGGGGTAAATGTTTTGTTCAAGAAAATAGATATTTTGTAATTAAGCTGTGGCACAAAGTGTCTACAGAGCTGACTCTAAATGAACAGTACTGAAGTAATCATTGTTAAATTTTCAAAATTGTTCTGCTTCGAAATGTGAACAGTATGTTTCATATGCAAATTTTGAGGTAGTGTTGAACAAAAGAACATATTACTTCTGAAATTGGTACCTGCAATATCCGTGATTTACAATGGAAGTAAAATGCCTAGAAAGGTAGGGGTGAGTTTCCGCAGGAGGTCTCCAGCTTTCTGTAACTGCAATGGAAGAGCTACGGAAACCCCGAAAAATCAGTATAAATATTACATCCATGGAAATTCACCTCCTGTATATCTAATCGCAAAGGGCTACTTTTCAGTAGGGAAACACACCTACTTTTGGCATGTGCCATCTACCCAACACTTGGGATTTTAATAATTTTTAAGAAATGAACTGGAATTCACTCTGGTAAATATTTTAACATTGTACAAAGATGACCAAAAATAATTTTGCATTTAATTGTACTGTATTTCTTCCTCAGGATTACAGGGAAGATGGTATGGATTTGGGCAGTGACTCATGCAGTCGAGCAAGTTCTGAATCAAGCTCCAACAAAGTGACACCATGTTCTGAGTACAAATCCTCTCCAAGTCTGGAGCTTGCCACATTGGGGGACTATGAAGAAGATGAGGATTATCAGGAATATAAAAAGAAGGTGATAGAAGAGTGGGAAAGTGAGTATGGTGACTACTCTGAGAACAATGGCTCTGTTAAAACTGCTAGCAGGAGTTTAGCAGAGGAGTTTCAAGAAGTCAAAATTATCCCACCAGTACCTCCTCAAGTTACTTCAGGGGAAATTAAGCAAAATGGCAATGTAGCACCAACTAAAGAAGGTGGAAAAGGAAATAAGACTCTTCCAAAGCTGCAGAAGGCATTGCGAATAACGGGTGGTGGTGTGGCCACAAACCAGTTGGAGACTTCGGGGACTTTTGTAACAGAAGAACCACAGCTCCCAACCATGGACTGGGAGGCCCTTGAGAAGCACCTTGCAGGTTTACAGTTTCAAGAGCAAGAAGCACAGAACCAAAACCAGAGCCAGACAAAAACAAACTTCACATCAGTAAGTTGGTTCTTTCCAAAATTATTTATTTGCACTTTTTAAGACTAACACTTGCTGCCCATGAAGTTTCAGGAAACTTGTTTTTTATAGCTTAATAATCATTAATGGAAGTAAAATGCCTAGAAAAGTATTGGGTGCATAATAACAAAGCAGAAAAGTAATTGTCTTGGAAAGTTAATATTTTTTGCAACATTTTTTGGTCAGCTGAGGATCTGACACACACAAAACAGTATTAATGGCCATTGTTAAGAGTCTCCAAACCAAGGTACTGAGAAATTCACCTGGGTAGAATTCTGTTTGCCTGTAATGAAGTGCACACTATCTCCACAGAGGGACACACCATTTTTTCCCAAGTCCAGAGAGTTTCGGCATAGGTTGGCAAGAGACAAGGTTTAGAGACCCTTGGGTGTGCATACGAATATTGCTTTAGATTAACCAACTAAAGCCATGTAGCTTGCCAGCATAAAGCAAGAGTAAGCATCTGTTGAGTGGCCAGTTTATGTGCTGTAAATAGTATGTAATGCTATGTAACACTGTTTGGCCAACTGGGAACACCCTCCTCATTAGAGCTAACATTGGAATTGATTGTGGAAGAATCAACATAATCCACCTTCAAGTAATATTAATGAGCCAGGCAGGCTGACCGGTCATCAACAGAGCAGCCGAGTTCAGGTTTTAGATTACCCAGTTTGTTCTCTATGGATTACTTAATTGAAGCTTCAGGAAAAGTATTTTTGTTTAATAATCAGTGTGGTTTTTCATCGTTGGGTGTGTCATCTTGGAAGCCATTAGAGTCCAGAGAGTTCAAATGCCTCTTTTTATTTTCTCCTTCACTCGAGGAAGTCGGTCATTAGACAACTGACAGTGCTGATTTGAATCCTTACTACCAAGAGAGGCGTGGGAGCAGCACAGCTTATCTGAGTGTTTTCCCACCATGCTCCAGATGACAGCATTGAGAAACACCATCTTGTCCCACCGCAGTTCCACCAATTGAATATGCGGAGCTTCAACAGCAATTGTTTGCCTCTCTGCTAACGCTGGGTATATGACCATGGGTTCCCATGTACTGCATTTAGGGAAAGCTTTCCAATTGGCGGTGTCCCTCACGGGTTTCCTTGGCTGATTATGTACTGTTCTTGAATCTCCTGATCATTCTCATCAAACCAGTCCTGGTGTTGCCTGGTTGAGTGACCGAGCGTCTCCTTGCAGACACTGGTTATGGAGGCCTGGAGGGCAGACCAAGCGCTGTGGACATTCTGCATCTCGGGGTCATCAAGGCATGCCAGGTTAGCTGTGAGGCACTGACTGTAAAGGGCTCTCTTAGCTGGGTCCTTAAGTGCCCCGGCATTGACTTTTTTGCAACACTGCTTCTGCTGCCCCCTTTGCTTTGGGGCTGCATCCGGACCGGGGTCAAGCAGGGCTGCGTCATCGCCCCAACTGTCTTCTCAGTCTTTCTCGCTGCCATGCTCCACCTCACAGTTGATAGGCTCCCCGCTGGAGTGGAACTAAACTACAGAACCAGTGGGAAGCTGTTCAACCTTTGCCGTCTCCAGGCCAGGTCCAAGACTACTCAAACCTCTGTCGTCGAGCTACAGTACACGGACGACGCCTGCGTCTGTGCACACACAGAGGCTGAACTCCAGGACATAGTCGATGTATTTACCGAGGCGTATGAAAGCATGGGCCTTACGCTAAACATTAGTAAGACAAAGATCCTCCACCAGCCTGCCCTTGCCGCACAGCACTGCCCCCCAGACATCAAGATCCACAGCGTGGCCCTGGACAATGTGGATCACTTCCCCTATCTCAGGAGCCTCCTATCAACAAGAGCAGGCATTGACGACAAGATCCAACACGGCCTCCAGTGAGCCAGTGCTGCCTTCGGCCGCCTGAGGAAAAGAGTGTTTGATGACCAGTCCCTCAAAACTGTCACCAAGCTCATGGTCTACAGGGCCGTAGTAATACTCGCCCTCTTGTATGGCTCAGTGGACCATGTACAGTAGACACCTCAAGTCGCTGGAGAAATACCACCAGCGATGTCTCCACAAGATCCTGAAAATCCCCTGGGAGGACAGGCGCACAAACATTAGCATCCTTGTCCAGGCCAACATCCCCAGCATTGAAGCACTGGCCACACTTGATCAGCTCTGCTGGGCAGGCCACATAGTTCGCATGCCAGACACGAGACTCCCAAAGCAAGCGTTCAACTCGGAACTCGTCCACGGCAAACGAGCCAAAGGCGGGCAGAGGAAACGTTACAAGAACACCCACAAAGCCTCCCTGATAAAGTGCGACATCCCCACTGACACCTGGGAGTCCCTGGCCATAGACTGCCCTAAGTGGAGGAAGTGCTTTCGGGAAGGCGCTGAGCTCCTCGATTATCGTCGCCGAGAGCATACAGAAATCAAGCGCAGGCAGCGGAAGGAGCCTGCGGCAAACCAGGCTCCCTGCCCACCCTTTCCCTCAATGACTATCTGTCCCACCTGTGGTTCTCATATTGGACTGTACAGCCACCTAAGAACTCATGCTAAAAGTGGGAACATAGAAAATTGGTACAGGAGTAGGCCATTCGGCCCTTCGACCCTCACCACCATTCAATAAGATCATGGTTGATCATTCACCTCCGTACCCCTTTCTTGCTTCCTCTCCATACCTCTTGATCCCTTGAGCCGTAAGGGCCATATCCAACTCCCTCTTGAATATATCTAGCGAACTGGCATCAACAACTCTCTGCAGAAGAGAAATCCACAGGTTAACAACTCTCTGAGTGAAGAAGTTTCTCCTCATTTCGGTCCTAAATGGGTCACCCCTTATCCTTAGACTGTGACCACTAGTTCTGACTCCCCCAACATCGGAAACATTCTTCCTGCATCTAACCTTTCCAGTCCCGTCAGAATTGTATATGTTTCTATGAGATCCCCTCTCATTCATCTAAACTCCAGTGAATACAGGCCCACTCAATCCAGTCTCCCGTCATATGTCAGTCATGCCATCTTGGGAATCGCTGCACTCCCTCAATAGCAAGAATGTCCTTCCTCAGATTAGGAGACCAAAACTGAACACAATATTCCAGGTGAGGCCTGTACAGCTGCAGCAAGACCTCCCTGCTCCTATACTCAAATCCCCTCGCTATAAAGGCCAACATGCCATTTGCCTTCTTCACCGCCTGCTACACCTGCATGCCGACCTTCAATGACTGATGAACCATGACACCCAGGTCTCGTTACACCGCCACTTTTCCTAATCTACCTCCATTCAGATAATATTCTGCCTTTGTGTTTTTGCCACCAAAGTGGATAACCTCACATTTATCCACATTATACAGCATCTGCCATGCATTTGCCCACTCACCTAACCTGTCCAAGTCACCCTGCAGCCTCTTCACATCCTCCTCACAGCTCACACCACCACCCAGCTTTGTGTCATCTGCAAACTTGGAGATATTACTCTCAATTCATTCATCTAAATCATTGATGTATATTGTAAATAGCTGGGGTCCCTGCACTGAGCCCTGCGGCACCCCACTAGTCACTGCCTACCATTCTGAAAAGGACCCGTTTATCCCGACTCTCTGCTTCCTGTCTGCCAACTAGTTCTCTATCCACGTCAATATATTACCCCAAATAGCATGTGCTTTAATTTTGCACAGCATCTCTTGTGTGGGACCTTGTCGAAAGCCTTCTGAAAGTCCAAATACACCACATCCACTGGTTCTCCCTTGTCCACTCTACTAGTTACATCCTCAAAAAAATTCTAGAAGATTGGTCAAGCATGATTTCCCTTTCATAAATCCATGCTGACTTGGACTGATCCTGTCACTGCTTTCCAAATGCGCTGCTATTTCATCTTTAATAATTGATTCCAACATTTTCCCCACTACTGATGTCAGGCTAACCGGTCTATAATTCCCTGTTTTCTCTCTCCCTCCTTGCTTAAAAATTGATGTTACATTAGCTACCCTCCAGTCCATAGGAACTGATCCAGAGTCAATAGACTGTTGGAAAATGATCACCAATGCATCCACTATTTCTAGGGCCACTTCCTTAAGTAGTCTGGGATGCAGACTATCAGGCTCTGGGGATTTATTGGCCTTCAATCCCATCAATTTTCCGAACACAATTTCCTGACTAATAAGGATTACCTTCAGTTCCTCCTTCTCGCTAGATCCTCGGTCCCCTCGTATTTCCGGAAAATTATTTGTGTCTACCTTCGTGAAGACAGAACCAAAGTATTTGTTCAGTTGGTCTGCCATTTCTTTGTTTCCCATTATAAATTCACCTGATTCTGACTGCAGGGTCCTACGTTTGTCTTCACTAATATTTTTCTCTTCAGAAATCTATAGAATTGTTTGCAGTCAGTTTTTATGTTCCCAGCAAGCTTCCTCTCATACTCTATTTTCCCCCTCCTAATTAAACCCTTTGTCCTCCTCTGCGGAATTCTAAATTTCTCCCAGTCCTCAGGTTTGTTGCTTTTTCTGGCCAATTTATAGGCCTCTTCCTTGGATTTAACAGTATCCCTAATTTCCCTTGTTAGCCACGGTTGAGCCACCTTCCCCATTTTATTTTTACTCCAGACAGGGATGGACAATTGTTGAAGTTCATCCATGTGCTTTTTAAATGTTTGCCATTGCCTATCCAACGTCAACCCTTTAAGTTTCATTCACCAGTCTATTCTAGCCAATTCACGTCTCATACCATCGAAGTTACCTTTCCTTAAGTTCAGGACCCTAGTCTCTGAATTAACTATGTCACTCTCCATGTTAATAAAGAATTCTACCATATTATGGTCACTCTTCCCCAAGGGGCCTCACACAACAAGATTGCTAATTAGTCCTTTCTTGTTACACATCACCCAGTCTAGGATGACCAGCCCTCTAGTTGGTTCCTCGACATATTGGTGTAAAAAACCATCCCTATTACATTCCAGGAAATCCTCCTCCACCATACTGCTACCAGTTTGGTTAGCCCAATCTATATGTAGATTAAAGTCGCCCATGATAACTGCTGTACCTTTATTGCACGCATCCCTAATTTCTTGTTTGATGCTGTCCCCAATCTCACTACTACTGTTTGGTGGTCTGTACACAACTCGCACTAGCGTTTTCTGCCCTTTGGTATTTTGCAGCTCTATCCATACAGATTTCACATCATCCAAGCTAATGTCCTTCCTTACTATTGCGTTAATATCTTCTCTAACCAGCAACGCTACCCCACCTCCTTTTCCTTTCTGTCTATCCTTCCTGAATGTTGAATACCCCTGGATGTTGAGTTCCCTTCCTTGGTTATCCTGGAGGCATGTCTCCGTAATCCCAATTATATCATATTCGTTAATCGCTGCCTGCGTAGTTAATTTGTCCACCTTATTATGAATACTCCTTGCATTGAGGCACAGAGTCTTCAGGCTTGTCTTTTTAACACACTTTCTCCCTTTAGACTTTTGCTGCAATGTGGCCCTTTTTGATTTTTGCCTTGGATTTCTCTGCCGTCCACTTTTCCTTTTCCTTTTTCTATCTTTTGCTTCTGCCCCCATTTTACTTCCCTCTGTCTCCCTGCATAGTTTCCCATCCCCCTGCCATATTAGTTTAATCCCTCCCCAACAGCACTAGCAAACACTCCCCCTAGGACATTGGTTCCGGTCCTGCCCAGGTGCAGACCGTCCGGTTTGTACTGGTCCCACCTCACCCAGAACCGGTTCCAATGTCCCAGGAATTTGAATTCCTCCCTCCTGCACCACTCCTCAAACCATGTAGTCATCTTAGCTATCCTGCAATTCCTATTCTGACTAGCACATGGCACTTGTAGCAATCCTGAGATTTCGAGGGACTGCCTATGATGATGATGATATAATGTTGTAGATCAAGTTGGGCATTGGCAAAGAGATGTGCTTTCCAAGAGGTTGCTGAGCAAAGGCTTAATATAGGCAGATGACTACAATATTTCTAACTAAATATACAATTTACTCAGAATGCTTAATTTTAGTCATGTAACTCTGGACAGGGCATCTTCAAGGCTGTGTTGTGTTAGAAAATGTTTCCTGTTAAATTCAGGAATGCCAGGAATATAGCTTCTTTTTATTTACGAAGTGGATTCAGGTTTTATATTGTAATTATTAATGGAATCCTTCTTATCAGTTGGAGCAGAAATACTGCTCTTCCCAGACCTCAGTATAAAAGGAATAGCGATTTTAATGCATACTTAGGAACACAATTTATGCTTTGTAAAAAATGCCTCGTGGGAATTTGCTTATCAGACATAAGCATGGGTTTTGATTGTATATCTTAAACTGTAGGATATCCAAGCAGATGATACTAAAAGTTACTGTATTTTGGTTAAGTCGACTGTTAAGGATTAAGATGTTTCAGATGCGTGTGATGAAAATGAAAATATTTTGTGCTGGAAGGCAATAAATATTTTGAAGAGTATTCCATTCAAAGGATCACTTTTCCAACAGTGGTTTAAAAATTAAAGCATTATCCATTCAAATAAACCAGCCAGGTCATAGTCAACTCATGTTTGGTTGAAGATATGAGCTCTGCAATGTTTGCAATTGAACAATTCAAGAGTTGTTCAGCATCTTGGACTGAGAGGTTTGTTTTGGTTTACAACAACAACTTGTATTTATGTAGCACCTTTAACATAGTGAAACGTCCCAAGGCGCGTCACAGGAGTATTATGAGACAAAAAATTTGACACCGAGCTACATAAGGAGAAATTAGGGCAGATGACCAAAAGCTTGGTCAAAGAGATAGGTTTTAAGAAGCATCTTGAAGGAAGAAAGAGAGGTAGAGAGGTGGGTAGGTTTAGGTAGGGAATTCCAGAACTTAGGGCCTAGGCAACAGAAGGCACGGCCACCAATGCTTGAGTGATTATATTCAGGGATGCTGAAGAGGGCAGAATTAGAGGAGCGCAGACATCACAGGGGGGGGCGGGTGGTGGCGTTGTGGAGCTGGAGGAGATTACAGAGATAGGGAGGGGCGAGGCCATGGAGGGATTTGAAAACAAGGATGAGAATTTTGAAATCGAGGCGTTGCATAAACTAGGAGCCAATGTAGGTCAGCAAGCACAGGGGTGATGGGTGAGCGGGACTTGGTGCGAGTTCATCATCATCATCATAGGCAGTCCCTCGGAATCGAGGAGGACTTGCTTCCACTCCTAAAGTGAGTTCTTTGATGGCTGAACAGTCCGATACGAGAGCCACAGACCCTATTACAGGTGGGACAGACATTCGCCGGGGGAAGGGGTCGGTAGGGCTGATTTGCCGCATGCTCCTTCCGCTGCCTGTGCCTGACCTCTTCACGCTCCTTGCGTTGAGCCTCAAAGAGCTCAACGCCCTCCCGGATGGACTTTCTCCACTTCGGGCGATCTGCGGCCAAGGTCTCCCAGGTGTCAGTGGTGATGTCGCACTTTACCAGGGAGGCTTTGAGGGTGTCCTTATAACGTTTCCGCTGTCCTCCTTTGGCTCGTTTACCATGAGGATCTCCGCATAAAGCATTTGCTTAGGGAGTCTCGTATCTGGCGTGCATACAATGTGGCCTGCCCAGCGAAGCTGATCGAGTGTGGTCAGTGCTTCAATACTGGGGATGCTAGCCTGGTCGAGGACACTGATGTTGGTGCGCCTGTCCTTCCAGGAGATTTGCAGGATCTTACGGAGACATCGTTGGTGATATATCTCCAGCGACTTGAGGTGCCTTCTGTACATCGTCCATGCCTCAAACCCATACAGGAGGGTGAGTATTACTACAGCCCTGTAGACCCGAGTGCAAGTTAAGACATGAGCAACTGAGTTTTGGATCATCTCTAGTTTACATAGGGTAGAATATGGGAGGCCAGCCAGGAATAGCCAAGTCTAGTGGTAAGAGAGGCATGCATGGATGAGGGCTTCAGCAGCAGATGATCTGAGGTAAGGGCGGAGATGGGCGATGTTATGGAGGTGGAAATAGGCGGTCTTAGTTATGCTGTGGATTTGTAGTTATAGGTTCCATTTTGCTCGAAAATGCACCACGGTTACACAAACGTTCCTTCAATATATATTAGTGTGAATTGAGCCAGCAGGCAGAACAAGTGCTGTGGTTGTGTACCCTTCAAATGGGGTTTTCAAACTTAAGTGGATTGACAGCACAGCAATCCACTGCCCACTCCGAGCCTTTATTTCTTTATTTTGTCTTTACTTTCTCCCTCCCAAAAAAAACCTTGATGGAACTGGATTCTAAGATCCCATCTTGCTCCATTCCATTTATTTCCTTAACGCTGCTGGAGGACCTGCAACGTTCTTAATTACTTAATTATTTACCAATTTATTAATTGGAAGTTATTTATAATGAACTGTTCAAGTATGAATATTTTAATAGAAATTAAGAATCTAAAGATTAGGGGGTCAACATTGCCCTTTTCGATCAGGCCTCTGACCGCCTGAAATCGGCTACCGCGAGGCGGCCTGGAAAGGCCGCTGACCACTTAGCGTCTGGGGAGGACCTCCTCGCGAAATTGCCCTGCCGAAATTGCCCCTTACCTGAAATTGCCCCGCCGGAGCGGCGCCACCGCAGGCCGTGCCCCGACAGCTTTTGCTGTTGCTGCACTCTCGGTGAAATGGCGGCACGTCGTCCTTAAACGGGAGGTGGCACTGCCGTCGACGACATGTTTTTTTTGTCGGCCGACTGCCAGGTAGAGCCGACAATTATGGCCACGGGTTCGGCCGGGCAGCCTGGCACCCCCTCTTGGGAGCCAGGCTGCTGGTCCAGCCGAAACCCTCCCTGGTGGCCGAGTGGACCTAACTAAAATGAATGCAGAGTTCACAGCAGCCCTCCCCTTTAATTGCGCCAGCACGATGAAGTCATCAGCACGTCACTGATGACTGACAGCGTCAGCTACTCTGTCCTGCCCCCACTTCCGCCCCACTAGTGATGGCCGCTCCACTCCGCTTCGCCCCCATTTCCGCCCCCATGATGAGGTCACTTCCGCCCCGCTGGAAAAATAACCATGAAGAGCTGAATTTCGACGGATAGGCTGCTGCATCCATTGCGACGGCCAAAACACTTCAAAAACGGTAGGTGCGCCCCGTTTTGGGCGGAGATGAATTTCTACCTCAAGATTTTCTGTGGTGATCCTTTTCATGCCAGATTCTGTGCATTGAATTTGAATGTGCATTGAACTGTTGAAGTTGAGTGAAGATTAGCTGCAATTCATCATGCCTACTCCTTGTGGATGGCAGCAGAATGGGATGTAGTTCATTGGGCATATTAACACTGTGTAAGAAGCTATCTGACTTTTGGCCTCATAAAAATTACGGGGTTCATTTTAACCTAACCCTTGGTGGACTGGACTGGATTGGATTTATTTTCCATTGAAAGTAAAAACTGCGGGTTAACTGATCCTGTTAGTCCGCCCGCTGGGCATGTTAGGTTAAAATTACCTACATGTTCTTGGCTAATTGTTGTAATTTGCTTCTGTAGTTGGACATTGAACCTCGGGTATTACCTCTCTATTCTGTCTCTGAAAACAGTGCTGTATCTTGAATTTGAAAACATGACATCGAAAGTACTTATCCATTTCCTCTGTCCGACCCTCCCCCATTAAAACATTGGGGTGAATTTCTGCAAGGGTTCTGCTGCTTTTTTCAGTGTTTCCGCGGCTCCTTAGCAAAATTACAGCAGATGAGCAGGAGAACCCTGTGGAAATTCACACCCATCGGCTTTGTGAGAATAACCTACTAAGAAATATGAAATTATTATCGATCCTGGAGAAAAGAGGAAGTCCCAGGCTTGTGACAGCAGTTTTCAATCGAACAACAATTTAATGGTTTCACTGAATGCCTGGTGAAGACCGTTGTATGATGAAGTGTTCAAGAACCACTGATGGAGCCAGCCTACCAGCTAACAATGACTGAATCTCCATCAGTACTATAGAGAGCAGAGGAAGTCTGAAGACCCTTGGTGGAGAAATCAGGGTTTCGGTGAACACTTGCATAGCCGATACTTCTAGATTCTGAATAACGAAGCACAATTACAAGTTGAAAATGTTTTCCTTTTGGGTTTCATTACAATTCAGTCTTGTTTAGCTGGGTTGGCAGATGGTCTAACTTAAAGAGTTCTCTGTAACTGCTGCTAATGCCACCCACCAAAGGGAAATGTTCTTTTTTGGATATGGTTCCACCTGGTCGACATGCTGAAGACTGAACCTATTCAAGCTGCAGTAGGCTGATTGAACACAACTATTTGAATGTGAAACCAGAGCTTTAATAATTGAATTACTGCAATGTTACAATTTTTTTAATAAAGTTTCATTCACAAAATACTTTACGGTACGGTCTTTGTAAGAAACAAGCACTGCCCTTCTCTTTCAGAAGAAAAATATTCTGTCTTATTTTGTCAGGCCATCTTGCACAAGCAACATGATTAATTTACTTGCGATGCAGTGAAATGAATTTCATTCAAGTGGTTGTGAAACAAAGTTTCTCTCTTGCTTCTTGACAGTTCTTTTTGAGAAATCTTTTTGTTTGGCAGGAACCCTGCTGATCCTGTGTACAGTGTACAAATGGGAGTTAATGGCTGTTGAGAGGGTTTTAAGAGGCTGTCTATGAATGTCATAGCCATGATGATAATGGGAAGAGGCAGAGAGTAATGATCCTTGTTCATTTTAGGTTAGTAGTCTGTAATGCCGAGCTTTTGCTTGGTGTTCTTTTTGATTACAAGAAATGAATTACAGGAATTTTATTGATTAGCACATTATCGTAACCTTATTTTCTAATGGTAGTTTTGAAAACTTTTTTTTATCTTCAGTGACGAATTTTGGATCATGCCATCAGTTTTTGAGTGGGAAAGTAGATAGCAGAGATCAGGCAGAGGAAAGAAGGAAAAATTCAAGGAAGAATCATAACTAGCTACCTATGAACAGTGTTAGCACAGGCCGATAATGGATTCCTCATCTGCTGTTGATCACATTTGGTGTCTTGTGAGAATAGTGAGTACAGGTACTATAAATGGCCCCAATGTCTTGGAGGGTGCCATTTCAGAAATGAACTATTGCTAGTCGTTAATTTTAATCTGAGATTACTATGAACAGCGCTAATTATGTAAGGCACATCCATTCCTGTAATTGTACAATATTCAATATTCTCCAGTTCAACTTTAAAGTTTCTACAGGAAAATAGCTCCCTGCATATTTTGAGAATTGTGAAACCCAATGATGAACTGGTTAAAAAGATGCCGTTTTTAAATATGAATCTAGATATACCAAAGTGATTTGGTATATCCAACTGTAGAGGGCACTGTTCACATTTCCTGCTGAATTCACTGGCCCTGAAATTCCGGTTGGAGGCTTCTTTGGGACGAACGCCTCCGACCGGAGAATTTTAACGAATTTACCTGGTGGTCCCAGAGGAGCGTGGGATTCCGGTGAGGAGGCCTTCTCTTTCCGCGCTGCGAAGCACGCTCCCGTCCTACAGGTTCCAACGGAGAAGGTGCCGTCACGTGTGACTGCTCAACCAATCAGGTACAGTATTCCACAGCTTTCTCATTAATAGCAATGAGAACTCCGTATCTACGAGTTCTCATTGCTATTAATGAGAAAAAAAACAAACACACTAAACGCCATTATAAAAAATAAAAAAACACACCTCATAATTAAAATTAATTGAAATTAAAGTTAATAAATGTCTTAGAAAAAAGTTTTTAAAAAAGTTTTTAAAATTATGGTTTAAAATAAATTTCCTGTACTGGGCAGGGTTTTTAAATATTATTTTATGATGTTTTTGTATGTTTTAAAACTATTACACCTGTAAAAGCAGGCTATGCACCTGCTTTTATCAAGCACAAGAGTTTTGAGGACATTTGTTGGGTCTTCTTTGGTAGTCTGTCGAATCCAACAAAGACATTGATGTGCTAATCATCAATGGCATGTGTCTTCAAGTGGCTGTATAGGCCAATTCTGGATGCACATAGTCTCTTACACGTCGGACAAGGGAAGTTCGATGTGCCTGATGCTGCCAGTACTGCCACCTGATGTCATCTATCTCTAGTCTCCCACAGGCATTGACATCGGCTTTCTTCGAAGGTCTAGCAGGCAGTCCTTGTGAGGGTTCACCACTGGATTTTATTAGCTGATGTATTCTCGAGGTCCTTTGGTCAGATGCCACAGTACTGGAGGTTAGCCTTGATGCAATCTTTGTAGCGCTTGTGGGGGTGCCCCTGGTGTCTTCGGCCTTCACAGAGCTCGCGTGAAGAAGCTGACGAGGGATCCTTGACTCTTCCATGCGGATGACATGTCCAGCCCACCGGAACTGGGCTCACATGATCATCACCTCAATGCTAGTTGATTGTGCTCTCTCCAGAACCTCAAAGTTTGACACCCGGTCTTGCCAGCGTATGTGGAGTATAGATTTGAGACTGCGCATGTGGAAAGCTTCCAACTTTTTGATGTGACGCCTGTAGGGTGTCCAGGTCTCACATCCATAAAGGACAGATGAGAGAACGACTGCTCTATACACCAACAGTTTAGTTGACAGTCGGATGTGGTGGTGACTCAACACCTTAGTGCGCAAGCGACCAAGTGCCTGGCTGGCTTTACAGATCCTTGCATCAATCTCCTTGTCCAAGGACCCGTCACTTGATATGGTGCTGCCAAGGTACTTGAAGCTGTCCACTGACTTTAGTTTTATACTGCCGATGAAGACTGTGGGAGCAGGTGCTGTGGTGCCAGGGGCAGGCTGATCGAGAACCTCGGTTTTATTAAGGCTGATGGTTAGGCCAAACAATTCTGTTGCCTCAGCAAATTTGCTGAGTATGAATTGTAGGTCACTCTCCTTGTGTGCCATAAGGGCGCAGTCGTCAGCAAAGAGTGCCTCTAGGATGAGTCGTTTCTGTACTTTGGTCTTTGCAGCAAGGTGGCGGAGGTCAAACAGTGAACCATCTAATCGATATTTCAGGTAGACCCAAAACTCCAAGTCTTTTATGGTATAGTTCAAGATGCAGGTAAAGAATAGGTTGAACAGAACTGGAGCGAGTACTCAACCTTGTTTCACTCCATTTGAGATGGCAAATGGGGCTGTGGTTGTGCCGTCTGAGAGCACTTCACCTGTCCTGGCATGAAACAGCTCGATGATGTGGACAAACTTCCTTGGGCACCCAAGTTTCGTCAAGATTGACAGTATCAAAGGCCTTGGTGAGGTCAATAAATACAGCGTACAGGTCCATGTTGTGCTCAATGCACTTCTCCTGCACTTGTCTGAGTGCAAAGATCATGTCCGCTGTGCTCCGACCAGGTCAAAAGCCACATTGTGTTTCTGGAAGATTTACTTCTGAGATACTAGTTATGAGTCGGTTCAATACTATGCGGGCGATGATCTTCCCAGTTGGGTATGATATGGGTAAATACCGCAATCTTGCTCTTGCAAATGTCCTCACTCCCACGATGCGGAGGATCGGTCAAGCTGGAGCTTGACAGATTGGAAAAGCCGGTTTTCAGCGTATGCGCATTGTGCGCTGAAAACTGGTTTTTGCGATGCCTTCCCGGGTCCGTACACACTCCGTACAGGCCTGGGGAGGCCGGGATTTCTGGGCCACTGAGTCTAGTCTTATTGAATCTCAGTGCATGACTGTGTTTACAGAATTTATTTAAAATTCTTAAATATAGTGCATTAAAGGCAATGAAACAAACCTGACCATCAAGGAAACCTCCAAGTTCCTTAAGTGTTTCAAAGAAGGGCCGCAAGTTCGATCGCTGGGGAGTGAATTTCCATGGATTTCACCGTAACGTACTTTTCTCTTTTTGATGGATTTTAGTGAACCTGTTCAGGTGAATTTTGCCAAAATAGTTTTTAAAAATTGTTTTTCAAGCAACCTTAATGTATGGACTAGTAATGTTAATGTTTTATATGCAAATGCTCAGAACTTTATGTGGGCTGGTTTAATACATTACAGGCATCACTGTCTCTAAATATTTATTGAATTACACTACAATTGGTATTGTTTAACTTTTCTGTAAGGCATCATTTCTATTGCAGGCTCCCTTTAATACACAATCTTCACTTCAATCCACAGAGATCTTTGGCTGCCATTTTGAGTGGCAGCGAATTAAGGGAAAGCATTATTAGTGACAAGTACTGTCTTTAGGGGCCATCCTTATCTTGTCAGAAAACTAGCTAAGGCAATTGCTGTTAGGCAATTAATTTTCAGTCAGCCAGCTGTTGATGTTATACTAATGGAAATATGGATAATTTACTATCTGCAGGTTTTTGCCTACAACTATGAAGCAAAGTATCTCCCTTTTCTAATATATAACCAGGCAGTGAGTTTCATAACCAAGTGCAGATGAAATCATTTTGGATGTGACGGTTGTTGATTTTGCAGTGTGAATATCCTAATGTTAATGATGGGAACTGGCAGACAGTCAGATTCTGCACTGACTGCTGAATATGTTACTCAAATCAAAATGGAACAAGTTAATATTAAATTTGTTCTATTTTGAGTGATTTCAAGAGAGTAATCAAATACTTGAGTTGAATACTTATTCAACTACGTGCTTAGTTCATCAGACGCCTTTACTTTTTGGATTATTGCTTTATAATTGCACCTGGGGCCCTTTTTCTACTTGTCTTGTTTTCTATACTCTTCGCTGTACTATTTGGATCATTTATCTCTCAAACAAGGGAGAAAAAAAACTGTTTTCTTTCAGTACTATCTTTTGAATACCTTAAGCTGATTACAGTATTGGTCTGGTATTCAGGCAAGCTGAGACAGATTTCTGAGTATGCAGACACATACATTGCTTTGGTATAGTGCATTTCAGTGAGACAATATGAAGTAACTTATCAAGAAATGCATAAATGGTGAGAAACCTACTACAGTATTCGGGATGTGCATTATCTGGGCATAGTCCCATGAACTTTTTGATACAGTTTCCAGTTAAATGTTTATCTCCAATAGTAATTCTCAGACAGCCTCCTCAATACTCCTACAAGTACATGCATTAGTACAGAGGTTATGATACTAGACTCGCAACTTAGAGGTTGTGAGTTCAAATACCCAAACAAGTTGTGAAATTTGAACTAATAAATCCAGTAATTTCTGGACTGGTATCGGGAAAAGAATTACGAGGGAAGCTACAAAATTGTTGTAAAAATCCAACTGTTCTAATGTCCTTCGGGGAACAGGAACGTGCCGCTCTGGCCTACACATTCTAGCCCCCATGATGTGATGTTTCGTAATACCTTCTGAAGTGCACTGGCAAGCCACTCCCATCTAAAAAGTCACTATGAAACAGAATAAAAATAAAGTCCCACGTACCTTTTTTAATTTGAATAAAAACTGAGGTGACATACATATTAAGCACCTTTGCAATTTCCCCACTTTCCAGTGATCCCACCCCTTCTTGCTTGTGTGCTTATAAACACCCTTGTTCTTTCCCTTTATACTGAATATCATTATTCTCTCATATATTCCTAATCTCCTTTCCATATTTTTTATATGTCTCAATTTTCTTCTGTATTAGCTCCCTTATATTTATCATGCTCTTTTTAAAGCTAATGTTTGTTCTAATCTCCCTATTTATCTTGGAACTGTACCTTTTGATGCATCGCCTTTATTACTCAAAGGAATATATTTAACCTTTCCCTTATTCAGCTCTTACTTATAAGAACATAAGAATTAGGAACAGGAGTAGGCCAGCTAGCCCCTCGATCCTGCTCCGCCATTCAATAAGATCATGGCTGATCTGGCCGTGGACTCAGCTCCACTTACCTGCCCGCTCCCCGTAACCCTTAATTCCCTTATTGGTTAAAAATCTATCTATCTGTGACTCGAATACATTCAATGTGCTAGCCTCAACTGCTTCCTTGGGCAGAGAATTCCACAGATTCACAACCCTCTGGGAGAAGAAATTCCTTCTCATTCCGTTTTAAATTGGCTCCCCCGTATTTTGAGGCTGTGCCCCCTAGTTCTAGTCTCCCCAACCAGTGGAAACAACCTCTCCGCCTCTATCTTGTCTATCCCTTTCATTATTTTAAATGTTTCTGTAAGATCACCCCTCATCCTTCTGAATTCCAACGAGTAAAGACCCAGTCTACTCAATCTATCATCATAAGGTAACCCCCTCATCTCTGGAATCAGCCTAGTGAATCGTCTCTGTACCCCCTCCAAAGCCAGTATATCCTTCCTTAAGTAAGGTGACCAAAACTGCACGCAGTACTCCAGGTGCGGCCTTACCAATACCCTATACAGTTGCAGCAGGACCTCCCTGCTTTTGTACTCCATCCCTCTCGCAATGAAGGCCAACATTCCATTCGCCTTCCTGATTACCTGCTGCACCTGCAAACTAACTTTTTGGGATTCATGCACAAGGACCCCCAGGTCCCTCTGCACCTCAGCATGTTGTAATTTCTCCCCATTCAAATAATATTCCCTTTTACTGTTTTTTTTCCCCCAAGGTGGATGACCTCACATTTTCCGACATTGTATTCCATCTGCCAAACCTTAGTCCATTCATTTAACCTATCTAAATCTCTTTGCAGCCTCTCTGTGTCCTCTACACAACCCGCTTTCCCACTAATCTTTGTGTCATCTGCAAATTTTGTTACACTACACTCTGTCCCCTCTTCCAGGTCATCTATGTATATTGTAAACAGTTGTGGTCCCAGCACCGATCCCTGTGGCACACCACTAACCACCGATTTCCAACCTGAAAAGGACCCATTTATCCCGACTCTCTGCTTTCTGTTCGCCAGCCAATTCTCTATCCATGCTGATACATTTCCTCTGACTCCGCGTACCTCTATCTTCTGCAGTAACCTTTTGTGTGGCACCTTATTGAATGCCTTTTGGAAATCTAAATACACCACATCCATCAGTACACCTCTATCCACCATGCTCGTTATATCCTCAAAGAATTCCAGTAAATTAGTTAAACATGATTTCCCCTTCATGAATCCATGCTGTGTCCTTAACTGTGTCCCTTTGCTGGTTGGCTGGTTCATTTGCCAATTTTTCAAAACAATTAATCCAGGCTAGGTCCACTTCCTGAAATTAGCCCATTTCCAGTCTAAACACTTTTATCCTGAACTCTTATTATTCTTTATCTATTTTCTAATTTGATTATGGTAACTGGTTCCCCAAATATTTTTTCAACGTTAAAGTTGCTTACTTGTCCTGCTTCATAACCCAGAATCCAGTATAACATTGCATTGCTTCTTGGTGTACATGCACCATACTGTATAAGAAAACAATCCTTGATGTATTTTGCCAACTCATATTAATTTTGACCACAAAGTTTTGTCTTAATACAGTTTACTTTGGGATAGTAACATATAATTCAGTATTGCAAACCGCCAGAAACTGCTTACAAAATCTTACTTTGTTTTTTCCCCCCCATCATATTGCTGGTTACTTCCCGCACCATTACCTCATGTGGATCCATCCTTGACCCCCTCCTATTCCTCATCCACATGCTGCCCCTCGGCAACATCATCCAAAAACACAGCATCCGTTTCCACATGTACGCTGAAGACACCCAGCTCTACCTCACCACTACCTGTCTCGACCCACTTTCTCTAAGTTGTCACACTGCTTGTCTCAGGATGAGCAGAAATTTCCTCCAACTAAATATTGGAAAAACTAAAGCCATTAACTTCAGTCCCCTCCACACACTTCGTTCCCTAGCCACCAATCCATCCCTCTCCCTGGTAACTGTCTAAGGCTAAACGAGACTGTTCACAACCTTGGTGTCATATTTGAACCCGAGATGAGCTTCCAACCACATCTCCGTGGCATCACAAAGTTCACCTATTTGCACCTCAGTAACCTCAGTTCATCTACTGAAACCCTCATCCATGTCATTGTTACCGCTAGACTTGACTATTCCAACGCACTTCTAGCCAGCCTCCCATGTCTATCCTACGTAAACATGAGGTCATCCAAAACTCTTTTGCCCATGTCCTAATTGGCATCACGTCCTGTTCACCCATCATCCCTGTGTTCGCTGATCGACATTGGCTCCCTGTTTGGCAATGCCTCGATTTTAAAATTCTCATCCTTGTTTTCAAATCCCTCCATGGCCTCGCCCCTCCCTATCTTTGTAATCTCCTCCAGCCCTACAACCCTCCGAGATATCTGCACTCCTCCAATTCTGGTCTCTTGAGCATTCCTGATTTTAATCGCTCCACCATTAGCGGCCGTGCTTTCAACTGCCAAGGCCCTACATTACAACAGTGACTACACTTCAAAAAAGTACTTCATTAGCTGTAAAGTGCTTTGGGATGTCTGGTGGTCATGAAAGGCGCTATATAAATGCAAGTCTTTGTTCCTTTAAGCTCTGGCATTTCCTCCCTAAACCTCTCCGCCTCTCTACCTCTCGCTCCTCCTTTAAGATGCTCTTTCAAATCTATCTCTCATCTGCCATAATATCTCCTTATGTGACTCGGTGTCAAATTTTGTCTGATAACTCTACTGTGATGCACCTTGGGATGTTTTACCACGTCAAAGGTGTTACATAAATATAAGTTATTGTTGTAATGCTTACCCTATCTTACTGGAAGTTTCTTGATTTGCTCGGTTATATCGTTACCTTGGCACCTGGAAGGCAGCAAACGTTTCAGGATTCCTGATCACAGATGAAGCAAAGGTTATCCATCTTGCTGATACTAGAATCTCTCAGAACTATCACTGACCTTTTTTCAATACTGGCACTACTTCTCCCCATGAATAAGCCTTTGCTCATAGGCTGTGGTGTTTATGGGATTCCCCATCCATGCGACTCTGATCTTATCAGCAATAAATATCCCGCACTACGTAGTTATGACAACCTCGAATCCCTAACTGTTTCCTGCATCCTCTCTCTGTTTCCTCCTTCTTGTTCAACTCTCTATCTCCCCCTTTGTCAAAGCAGCAGCTCCCTTCCCTCCCTCTGTCTTGCTCGTCTTCTCTAGCTTACATCAATGTGTATTCCTCCTCCTGTACAGTGCAGAATGTCTCCAAGTACTTTTCAAGCTCATATACACTGTAAACTTATTGACCTGCTGACATTGGGCAGTAAGTAAATATAAATCAGTTTCCCACATGTAATGATGCCTTAATATTCCTTGGATTCTGGTGCATTCCTGCACTCATGGAGGTTGCACAAAGCCATTGCACTATCAAACCACCCGTTCTATCAAACCACCGTTCTGTGAAGTTGGCGGAGTAGAATAGTAGAGAGAGTTGGCGGCTCTGAAATTATGGCTTTTCCCCTTTGTTTATGTGCTGCATGCATAACGTTAATGTGCAAATCATAAGCACAGGCATTTAAAAGAACAAAAAAAATTGCATACTAGCAATACTGTTGAAGTACAAGATAAACCAAAAGATTGAGTAAAGATTTGTTATATGGTTTTATGCTACTTTGTTGTTTTATGAAACCAACATGGCTTATTTGACTATTAAATCCCAGCATTCCAGATCCATTGAACATATTTCTATGCTGAATACAGAAGAATGGAAAATTACCGTGTGTTCAATTAGTCTGTGCTCCAGATAAGACTTTAACTGCCTAATGACCTGTTATTTGGTTAAAAGGATTCTGTTCCAGCTAGATTAGTTTATAATTGGCCCAAATTATCTCCTTGTAACATGAATGAGGGGAAATTTCACTCATTACCTTTTCTCACTGCAAAATGGCAGTGGTTTATCCTCGGACAAGAGGAGTGATGATGACTTTCGGACCTGTCCCCACTCATCCATTCAAACCTAATTTGGAATAGTGCATGCTGCAATCATCATTGTGGTTCTGGTCAGTACTGCCACTTAAATCCAACAGGTGGTTTGCTTAAACAGTACAACAATGGGTTGCTGTACCTTCTGCTCAACAACAGTAACCGTGTTTCTTTGGGGAGACCCTTCAGTTGTCACATTTTAAATGTAACAAGCAATTTCATAATGCCTTAATGTTCTTTAAAGTACAAGATTTAGATGGAAACTGAAAAAAGGAAAAAAAAACGAAATACAGAAAATCTGAAATAATGAAAAACACATTGCTGGACATGCACAGCAGATTTGTCAGTGCCAAGCTTGAGATTGGCTTACATACTGCTGAGGAAAGGGAACCAGATGGGTAAGGAATAGGCTGTGGCCCTAAGCCTTGTATCATTGGGTGGTTGAAAATCGGTCAGGTAGTGAGGTACCGTCTTGGCTACCTTGAAAATCGGATTTCAAAAAACAAGGCAAATGATCAAAATCCTTGAAAAATCAGATGAAACAAAGGCCGGGATTTTGCTCACCTCGGCGAGTCCGTGGCAGGCGATGTCGATGGGTCGTGGCCCCGCTACCGGCTCCATTCCGCTCTGAAATGAATTTCCATTGATTGGGCTTGTTAAGCCCGCCTAGCACATTTCCAGGCCAATTAGAGGAAGCGGGTCTGGTGACATCATTTGATGACATCATCAGCCAGTTTCCTTGAAGCGACCATGCCCAAATTTATTTTGACATTTGTGTTGTCAGTGTTCTACAGCATTGAGGTGCTGTAAACACTGACAAGCACTGCACAGAGCTGCACCCTGGCTCTCCCACTACTCCTTCCTTATGCTTATAGAATCACAGCACCCAGGAAGTTTCTGTTCCCTTCTCATGCGCGGAAGAGACCTCCCCAGGAGATCAACACAGCCTGGTTGCACATTGCACAGGAGGGCAGAAGCAGGGATGTGGTCAGGAGGACCTGGTTACAGTGCCGCAAAAGCTTCAATGATCTTAATAGATCCCGAAACAATAGTACAAAGCCATGCTCAACCTCATCCTACTGTGCCTCCCATCGCATCCCCATCACTCTGTTTTCCCTACCCTACTCCTGCACATCCTTACTCACACCAACTTACCTTGGATCTCCACCTATCCCTCTCTATCTGTATTATCACATTCCCACCTCACTAGCCACCCCTCACATTCACCTTCACCCTAGTGCAATTGTACCAACTAACAATGCACAAGGAGAGGCACTTGGGTGTTTTTTTTACAATCATAAGAAATAGGAGCAGTACTAGGCCATTTGGCCCTTTGAGCCTGCAAATGCAATGTTCCTGTAAAGTTTTTGTTAATGTGGCGTCAAGCATTGAAACCTTTATATTCAATACTTTGTGTTCTTGGACAGATTTGTGGGCACCTTTGGAAGTGGCTTAGTGAGTTTCAGTGAACGGTGAGACATAACGGTCCTGCCCCCCCCCCCCCCCCACCCCCGCAATGGTCATGAGTATGAAAGGAATGGCTTGGGCATTGTAGGGATGTTTTATGGTCTTGGTGAGGAGTGGTGCCAATCTGGCGCATCATGTGGCAGCCAGGTTGTACAGCATCAAGAGAAGTAAATCTGGCCATGGTGATGCCATCCCTGGCCACCCGAGCAGTAATGTGGTTGGTGCTGATGCCCTGTGCAGCATCAGTTAATTGCGGAGAAGGTTGGTGTTGTTGTTGGTGCTGCTGGTGTGCCCGGTGATGTTGGTGTTGGGGATGATCATGGTGAGAATCTGAAGACCAAGGTGAGAGAGTATAAAGGGCACCAATGCTGATGAACTAGATGGAAGGTGAAATAGAGATGACAGAAGCGATCTATCAATGGTCAGAGATGTAATGAGGTCAGACTGGATGAAGAATTGTGTGAAAACTTGCAGCATGGTGAATCTGTTGTGGAAATGCAGTGAGGGAGAGATTGTGGTTGAGGGAAGATATCTCTGTAAGGTGAGAGCTTTTACTTTACATTGGAAGCTGGCAACTCATCAGCTGATTCTCATGGCCACTGATCTGCCTCAGTTTGACAGACGTGGCCCATGACCAGCGTGGACCCCATGGGCGAGCTGTCGAACGCAAAAGGGAAGCTGAAAATCATTCTTGAATGGTTCTAAACAAGCCATTAATTACCTGAATTTGATCGCCCGCCGCTGCCTGTCAGGTCTGCTCAGCGCTGACAAACCCAACATCAGCGGGTGGGAGTGAGTTGACCACAGGTACCCGACCCGCTATCAGAAATATCAAATTTCCCACCCGATCCGCCACCAATCCTGCCTGCTGATCCCCGGAAAATTGCGGCCGAAATGATTGGAGCAGGATTACTCACACCTCAGCACCATCAAGTGACTGGAGGCCTGCGATTACACAGTGACCGATAAATGTTGATTATAGGCTAAAAACAAAAAGACTTAAATTTATATAGCGCCTTTCATGACCACGGATGTCTCAAAGCGGTTTGAGTCACAACTGATCCATTATAAATGTCGATTATAGGCTATTCGCATTATAAATGTTAGCATTAAACATGTGACACCAGAAACAGGACATGGGAAGTAAGGTTTAATGGGCCCAAGTTTCGAGCCGCGCCTAGAACGACGCAGTCCCGACCTGGACGCCCGTTTTTCGCGCCACAAAGTGCGCCTAAAAAAAACCTCCAGATTCTCCACCTCCCTGCAGGTCCTCTGGCCCTCGGCGCAGCACAGCACGAGCTGTAGGGGGCGGAGCTAGGTCCCTGCGCTGAAAACAGTGCCGGGACCTCTGCACATGCGCGCTACAGTGGGCGCGCATGTGCAGTAGCTCCAGGCGCCCAAAACTGTGGGAGGGGCCGAAGCACGCAGCCCCTAGCCCTGGCCGAATGGGCTCACTGGGGCTGTGTGAATAAGGCTCCTCCCACGGCCAGCTCCTGCTTCCTCCCGACCCAACTCGAGTCCCGCTTCCCGCTTCCGGACCGGACCCGACACCGACCTGACCTCCCTCCCCGCTACCCGACCTCCCTCTCCCCGATCCAAACCGAACCAACCTCCCTCCCACCACCCCCCCGACCCGACCCAACGCCACCTACCTGTAAATCTGGTGCTGGGGACGGGCCCTGCCCATTCAGCCTCCCTCCCCCTTCTCCTTCCCCCCCCCACAACCAATCTCCTCCCCCCCACAATCTCCTTCCCCCCCCAATCTCCTTCCCCCCCCAATCTCCTTCCCCCCCCAATCTCCTTCCCCCCCCAATCTCCTTCCCCCCCCAATCTCCTTCCCCCCCCAATCTCCTTCCCCCCCCAATCTCCTTCCCCCCCCAATCTCCTTCCCCCCCCAATCTCCTTCCCCCCCCAATCTCCTTCCCCCCCCAATCTCCTTCCCCCCCCAATCTCCTTCCCCCCCCAATCTCCTTCCCCCCCCAATCTCCTTCCCCCCCCCAATCTCCTTCCCCCCCCCAATCTCCTTCCCCCCCCCAATCTCCTTCCCCCCCCCAATCTCCTTCCCCCCCCAATCTCCCCCCCCCCCAATCTCCCCCCCCCCCAATCTCCCCCCCCCCCCAATCTCCCCCCCCCAATCTCCTTCCACCCCCCCAATCTCCTTCCCCCCATCTCATTTCCCCCATCTCCTTCCCCCTCATCTCCTTTCTCCCCCTTCTCCCCTTTATCCCCTTCTTACCCCTCCCCTCTTCTCCCCCATCCCTCCCCCTTCTCCCCCATCCCTCCCCCTTCTCCCCCATCCCTCCCCCTTCCCTCCCTCTGCTCCCCCCCTCTCTCCCTCTACCCCCCTCCTCTCCCTCCCCTCGCTGTCAGAAACACAGACACTGACAGACAGAGAATGAGAGACACACACAGACAGACAGAGAGAGAGATAGAGACACTGACAGAGACACACTGCGGGGGGGGGAGGCATCCCAGCACGCTGTTGGAGGGCTCCCGGTGCTGCAGTCGGTAAGTAGAAAATGTTTTATTTCTTGATTTAAAAAAAAAATATTTCTTATTAATTTTTTTTGATTGATTTATTGGTTGATTTATTGATGTATTTATAATTTATTATTGATGATGGCTCTTTATTTGTAAAACTGAAGTGTTTAATGTTTGTAAACTTCCCTTTAAACCCCCCCCCCCGTCCCCCATTCCCTACGCCTGATTTGTAAACTACGCCTGATTTTCTAAAGTGTAGACAAGGTTTTTTCGAGCGTACAAAAACCTTCACTTACTCCATTCTAAGTTAGTTTGGAGTAAGTTTTCACTGACGAAACTTTGAAAACAGGCGTAAGTGGCCGGACACGCCCCCTTTTGAAAAAAAAATTCTGTTCCAAGTGAAACTGTTCTAACTGACTAGAACTGGAGCAAACTAAATGACGAGAATTCCGATTTCTAAGATACTCCGTTCTACACCAGTTGCTCCTAAAAATCAGGAGCAAATCATGTGGAAACTTGGGGCCATTGTGTGGGCAGTTAGTGCATGCTATATGCAAGGTTTTTAACATATATACTGGCAGATTTCCCGTGATGTGGTTCACCGTAAGTCAGGAAATTGGCTGTTTTATAACAAAAGAGGTCTTGTTCATAATGTAAGTACTAATATCAGGGCCACTGATTTGCAGTAACTAAACAGACAAATTCCATTTTTATTAAGTTGCACTCTGATTTTTACTGGAGCTTTGGGAATTGAATTCCATGACAGTAAATTATTCTGAAAGAACCTAAAATGAGTAGTCTTTGCCATATGTAATTTCCTTCACCCATCCATTTAATTTTTATCCCTTAAACATTGTGTACAAAACTGAAAACCATTTTAAAGTTGAGAACAGATGACAAGATAGTATGCAAGATGTACCAACTGGAATTGGACATGGGGTACTTGGCAGTACTGGCTGTGGAACTGGAGTTTATTTGCAGTGGGGATGGTCCTGGGATCCAGTAGCTCTGGGATGGGGGTCGTGAAGTTTGCCATCGCTGGTGTGGAAAACTGGGATTTGATAGAACTATGGAGAAGGAACTTGGGATTTGGCAGAAGAGGATGGGCTCACTAGTGGATTCTTGCTATGTATCAGCAGTGAGAGGAGAGGGGATGGCATGGGTCTGACAACATGGGGGAAGGGGATGTGAAATGTCTGGAAGCATTGGGCCCAAGTTTCGAGCCGCGCCTAGAACGACGCAGTCCCGACCTGGACGCCCGTTTTTCGCGCCACAAAGTGCACCTAAAAAAACCCTCCAGATTCTCCACCTCCCTGCAGGTCCTCTGGCCCTCGGCGCAGTGCAGTAGGAGCTGTAGGGGGCAGAGCCAGGTACCTGCGCTGAAAACAGTGCCGGGACCTCTGCACATGCGCGCTACAGTGGGTGCGCAAGTGCAGTAGCTCCAGGCGCCCGAAACTGTGGGAGGGGCCCGAAGCACGCAGCCCCTAGCCCTGGCCGAATGGACTCACTGGGGCTGCGTGAATAAGGCTCCTCCCACGGCCAGCTCCTGCTTCCTCCCGACCCGACTCCCGCTTCCCGCCCCCAGCCTCCGGACCGGACCCGACTCGACTCCCGCTTCCTCCCCCGGATCGGATCCGACCTGACTCCCGCTTCCCCCCGGACCGACCCAACTCCCACCCCCCCCCCCCCCGCCTCCGGACCCGACCCGACTCCCGCTTCCCCCCCTGGAACCGACCCGACTCCCACCCCCCCCCCCCCCGCCTCCGGACCCGACACCTGCTTCCTGCCCCCGGACTGGACCCGACTCCCGCTTCCCCCCCCCGCCTCCGGACCCGACCCAACTCCCGCTCCCCCCCCAGACTGAATCCGACCCGACACCCGCTTCCCCGGACCCGACCCGACCCGACTCCCGCTTCCCCCCCCACCCCCCCGGACTGGATCCGACCTGACCTCCCTCCCCCCGACCTGACCTCCCTCTCCATCCCTCCCCCCGAACCGAACCGAACCTCCCACCATCCTCCCCGACCCGCGCTCCCCCCAACCCGACCCAACGCCACCTACCTGTGAATCTGGTGCTGGGGACGGGCCCTGCCCGAAATCTCGGGCCCGGCCCGTTCAGCCTCCCTCCCCCTTCTCCTTCCCTCCCCCCCCCCCATCTCCTTCCCCCCTCCCCATCTCCTTTCCCCCCCATCTCCTTTCCCCCCCATCTCCTTTCCCCCCCATCTCCTTTCCCCCCCATCTCCTTTCCCCCCCCATCTCCTTTCCCCCCCCATCTCCTTTCCCCCCCCATCTCCTTTCCCCCCCCATCTCCTTTCCCCCCCCATCTCCTTTCCCCCCCCATCTCCTTTCCCCCCCCATCTCCTTTCCCCCCCCATCTCCTTTCCCCCCCCATCTCCTTTCCCTCCCCATCTCCTTTCCCTCCCCATCTCCTTTCCCTCCCCATCTCCTTTCCCCCCCCATCTCCTTTCCCCCCCCATCTCCTTTCCCCCCCCATCTCCTTTCCCCCCCCATCTCCTTTCCCCCCCCATCTCCTTTCCCCCCCATCTCCTTTCCCCCCCCATCTCCTTTCCCCCCCCATCTCCTTTCCCCCCCCATCTCCTTTCCCCCCCCATCTCCTTT
This sequence comes from Pristiophorus japonicus, assembly GCF_044704955.1. NCBI lineage: Eukaryota > Metazoa > Chordata > Chondrichthyes > Pristiophoridae > Pristiophorus > Pristiophorus japonicus. The sequence continues at coordinate 211,236,065 of NC_091982.1, read as the reverse complement.
CCCCCCCATCTCCTTTCCCCCCCCATCTCCTTTCCCCCCCATCTCCTTTCCCCCCCATCTCCTTTCCCCCCATCTCCTTTCCCCCCATCTCCTTTCCCCCATCTCCTTTCTCCCCTTTATCTCCTTCTCCTCCCCTCCCCTTCTCCCCATCCCTCCCCCTTCTCCCCTTCCCTCCCCCTGCTCCCCACCTCTCTCCCTCTACACCCTCCTCCCCCTCCCCTCGCTGTCAGAAACACAGACACTGACAGACAGAGAATGAGAGACACACACAGACAGACAGAGAGATAGAGACACTGACAGAGACACACTGGGGGGGGGGGGGGGCATCCCAGCACGCTGTTGGAGGGCTCCCGGTGCTGCAGTCGGTAAGTAGAAAATGTTTTATTTATTGATTTAAAAAAAATAAAATTATTTCTTATTAATTTTTTTTGATTGATTTATTGGTTGATTTATTGATGTATTTATCATTTATTATTGATGATGGCTCTTTATTTGTAAAACTGAAGTGTTTAATGTTTGTAAACTTCCCTTTAAACCCCCCCCTCCCCCCCATTCCCTACGCCTGATTTGTAACCTACGCCTGATTTTCTAAAGTATAGTCAAGGTTTTTTCGAGCGTACAAAAATCTTCACTTACTCCATTCTAAATTAGTTTGGAGTAAGTTTTCACTGACGAAACTTTGAAAACAGGCGTAAGTGGCCAGACACGCCCCCTTTTGAAAAAAAAATTCTGTTCCAAAGTGAAACTGTTCTAACTGACTAGAACTGGAGCAAACTAAATGACGAGAATTCCGATTTCTAAGATACTCCGTTCTACACCAGTTGCTCCTAAAAATCAGGAGCAAATCATGTGGAAACTTGGGGCCATTGATTTGTGATTTTCTAAGAGATCCCTTCAAGCATTAAATTTGGTGTTTCATGATTGGTTCCTAAAATTTATCTCTGTCTCGCAGTTGTCAGTAATTAGAATGCTTACTTTTTCTAACAATAAAACACAGCTGATAACTGGAGGCTTTCTGTTTGGTTTCAAAATGCAATTCAATTCACATGTTTTAAAAATAATTCAAATTAGAATAAGGAAAGTCTCTTTCTATCTCCTGCTGTTTCTCTCTCTCACATATATTTACGCTCTCTTTCTCTTGTCCTCTCTTTTTATCTTGCTTGCTCACTTTTTTCTTTCTCTCCCTTTCTCTAGCTCTCCTTGCACGTGTACATTCGCTTTCTTTTGACTCTTTTCTCTCCTTTTTCTCCTCTTGTCTTTCTCTCTCTCTTTGTTCTCTCTCTCACTCTCTCAGTTTAATACACTTTCAAACACCAACTAAAGCTACAGCAAGATTGTATTCAGTAGTCTTCTTTCCTTCCTTCTTTAGCAGGTGTCCGATCCACAATACCAGTTTTACACCCAAGCGGCAAATTGAAAATCTATCCCATATAATTATTGTTTTTTTTAAATGTTGTTTAATTAGGTGTGTCAACTGTGGCTCAGTTAGTGGCACCCTTGCCTCTGAGTTAGAGACTTGAGCACAAAAATCGAGGCTGACTCTCCAGTGCAGTACTGAGGGAGTGTTGCACTGTTGGAGGTGCTGTCTTTCAGATGAGACATTAAACTGAGGCCCCGTCTGCCCTCTCGGGTGAATAAACAATCCTATGGCACTATTTTGAAAAAGAGCAGGGGAGTTATCCCCTATGTCTTAGCCAATATTTGTCCCTCAATTAACATCACTAAAACAGATTATCTGGTCATTATCACTTTGCTGTTTGTGGGAGCTTGCTGTTCGCAAATTGGCTGACGCATTTCCTACATTATAACAGTGACTATACTTCAAAAGATACTTTATTGGCTGTAAAGTACTTTGGGATGTCCGGTGGTCGTGAAAGATGCGATATAAATGCTAGTCTTTCTTTCTTAAAATCTTAATTTGAACATTAGAATTCTGTGTTACTGAGAAAAAAAATTGCAGATGCAAACTTTATGAAAACTATTTTTGATGATTCAGTTGGTTCTTCAACAAACAACAACAGACGACTGTTTACGGGGAAATTAACTGATAGTGCTAGGGTTTTTCAATGCTAAATTTTGACACAGAAATTTGACAATAGATCATGGCAACAATTTGTGGGCAGAAAATACATGCATGATCAAAATGTATAATGTAATAATTAGTCTGCTGGTGTCATTGAGTCAATGCTTTAAAGGCATAGATTCTGTCCTTATTTTTATTTAATATTTTGAATTTATGTTATTTATAGTTAAATAGCAATATGTATTGTAGTCCAGACTGAGGAGCTGGGAGATGCAAAACTAAGACACTACAGCACCACATCAAGTGGGAAGCTGTAAATAAATTCCTATAGCCACATGTATAGCGGAAAGCATTGGCAGGAGTGCAGAAAGCGACAAGATTTTAAATATTTTTACGATATATAGCTGATCACTTTGGGTTGTTCATGGGTAGTGTGTGCCCAGAGCAAGTTTGTGTTGTTTCAGCTGCTAAACTTGTCCCCTCAAGATTACTTTAAGCATGATCCCTGTTAGAGAGTGGTCTAAATAGGTTTTGAGATTTGGTCGACTTTGATTTTCAAAGTGAAAACTTGATCGTTCCACGTAGCCTTAATTTCTTTTAGGAGTACTTTCCTGTTTAATTCATTGGTATTGAACGTAATAAAACATTTAGTTGGGAACTGCAAAAATAAAGTGCACATTGTACTTTGGCTTCAGATTTGGAGTGTGCTATTTGCGTGATACTTCGTCCTGGGTGGTTGGTGTTTCAAAGTTCAATGTTGCAATCTTAATATACTGGAACAGTGAATAAGTCAGCAAAGTACAACTACTGTGCTTCGTCATTTGTATAGGCAAGTTGATATCTTCACCACGCTGCTTACTGGATGTTTTCTGATGATTATTCAATAAAACGCCCACATATTGTGTGATTAATTTATTTTCTCTGATTAATTTATTTTCTCTTGCGTCCGTCCTTCCCCGCCCCCCGGCCCCACTCTCTCCTCACCAGCACCAACCCCAGTAAATTATTTTCCTAGCCATTTGGAATAAGATAAAGGGAAGTTTGCTGTTGTGATTCTTGATCAACAAGGATTGTAATGATATAAAATATATATAGATTTGGAGTTGAGTCAGTTCATTGCAAGTGTAATATGATATTACAGGGATTTTCTGGATAAGAAACATTGCAATCAATGTCCTGACAAGTAAAAGTCTGTGTTAATGACTGAAAGGCTTGCAAGTACGTTATTCCTTCAAAACATGAAATATACAATGAATTTTCCTGAACAGACAGCTACATCGAGGCAGTTGGTGAGTTCTTTCAATAAGTTCTTTAGTTTGCAGCAAACTTGTTCGATTATTGTATATGATGAGTCTATAATGTCATCTCGATGTTAGTTGTAGTGTTTCACATTGAGTGAAATACCATCAAGATCTGTCTGGACTTGCAGTATTTTTAACTCGATAAAGTTCTGCAGTACATCTAGTGATGCATAGAAAATAATTTTTCTAAATCTGTAGTATCACTATACTTTTATGGATTCTTTTAACTTTCTTGAGTAACAAGAGAATTGATTTTAAATGCCAGTTCATACAGCTGTAAGTTGCTTGTATACGACTCACCTCACATTCCTCCACTTTTACATATTTGCTGCAGTGAGATTAAGTATTTAGGAACGGGGTAATTTCTGAAAGCAGATTCTTTGCCTTGTGATAAAAGAATAGTCGAATCTTACAGAGATACTTAATTGACTATAGCTACCATTAGCTAATCTGTGAGGCGGAGGGTTAAGAGATTGCTGTTGCCATTTATGCTGAAATTATAAATGTTTTTTATACACGAAAGAATGTAGCCTAATAACCAGTTTATCAGAATCCAGGATTCACCCAGAAAATTAGTTTACATTTTGCCTAACCTTTTTGATATAACTATTATATCTTGCAACAACTAGGTCAGCATTGGCTCAGTTGGTAGCACTGTTGCTTCTGAGTCAGAAGGTTGTGGGTTCAAGTCCCACTCAAGGGACTTGAACACTCAAAAATTTAACTGACACTCCAGTGCAGCGCTGAGAGAGTGCTGCACTGTCAGAGATGCCGTCTTTCAGATGAGGTGTTAAACCAGGGCTCTCTCAGGTGGATGTAAAAGATCCTATGGGACTATTTCAAAGAAGAGCAGGGGAGTTATCTCTGGTGTCCAGGCCAATATTATCACTCAATAAACATCACCAAAACAGATTATCTGGTCATTATGATCACGCTTGTAAAGTGCTTTGAGACATCTGGTGGTCATGAAAGGCACTATATAAATGCAAAGTATTTCTTTCTTTCTTCCTTCCTTTATTATCACATTGCTGCTTGTGGAGCTTGCTGTGTGCAAATTGGCTTCCGCGTTTCCCACATTACAATGGTGACTCAATCCAAAAAGTACTTCTTTGGCTGTAAAGTGCTTTGGGACGTCCGGTGGTTGTGAAAAGTGCAATATATATTCAAGTCTGTCTTTCTTTCAAATAAGGAAACATTTCTTGTGGTCTGTAGAACTAGGACACTTTTCACCCAAACCTCACTGCATTAGACAGGATAGTCTGGCACAGGGTTAAGTGCGGAATAGATGTCTAATGACTTACTTGGTCTCCAGTTAGAATTGTGTGGATTTGGGCGAGGATGTGTCTCTAAAAAGGTGATCGCATATTGATCATATCAATCCAAGATCACATAGTGAGTGATCTGATCCCTGCATGTCATCATCATCATAGTTGGTCCCTCGTATCGAGGATGACTTGCTTCCACGCCAAAAAGGGATGAATTCACAGGTGTTTCAAGGAAGGACCTAATATTCCAGGTCCCGAACTACATATTGAAGGGTGGAAGATGCCTGTGCGTGGATTTTTTTTAACGTGTGATGGCCGTTGCACACCAGCCACCACACGGGCTTCACAGAGCCAGATCTTGTTCCAGTGGCAACGATTAACCAAGACGATTGGAGACCAGCTCTGCTGCACGGACCTAGTGCGTGCACATATTGCAGTGTGGGCTGGCCTTTGCTGCCCCTGGGCCCTCGCCTCTTCTGGGCCCCGAACTCTCGCCTCTCCTGGGCCCTGATCACATCGCTCCGCGATCGCTTGCCGCACCTGCGCCCCAACCTCGCTGCTCCTGCTGAACCTACCCACGCTCCAATCGGCGACCTGGACCTTGGTGACATCCAATTCAGTCGCCCTCTTCACAGCCGTCGCTTTCCAGCACGCGCTGTACCTTGATGTGGTATGCTCCTCTGCAGCCCTGACCTGCTGTTTGTCCTTGCAGGTCGGAGTTGCCGCGTCGAATGCCAGGTCAAATATACACACACATACATAAAGCTGCCTTTAGAATATGGATACTGGTCTCGGATCCAAGCTGACAGACCCAAGTCATATGCCAAGTTATATGCATGTATCCCTGATGTGATTCCAGTTGAATTTGAGTGACTGGAGGAGACTGTCACTAACCCCTACAAGCTTTGTCAGGTTCAATTCCAGGTCAATCTGAGTAAGCTCATCTGAGTTGGGGAATGGTAGGAGTGGTACTGTGCCCCTGGATAAGGGAAGTAAAAATCAGCCATTCTTCCCACTCCTGGCAACCATCGTGCCCCCCTTGCTGGTTATTTTCTTTAGAAATAGGAGCAGGAGTAGGCCATTTGACTCCTCGAGCCTGCTCCGCCATTTAATAACATCATGGCTGATCTGATCATGGACTCAGCTCCACTTCCCTGCCTGCTCCCCATAATCCTTTATTCCCTTATCGCTTAAAAATCGGTCTATCTCCGCCTTAAATATATTCAATGACCCAGCCTCCACAGCTCTCTGGGGCAGAGAATTCCACAGATTTACAACCATCTGAGAGAAGAAATTTCTCCTCATCTCAGTTTTAAATGGGCAGCCCCTTATTCTGAGACTATGCCCCCTAGTTTTAGTTTCCCCTATGAGTGGAAATATCCTCTCTGCATCCACCTTGTCGAGCCCCCTCATTATCTTATATGTTTTGATAAGATCACCGCTCATTCTTCTGAACTCCAATGAGTATAGGCCCAACCTACTCAACCTATCTTCATAAGTCAACCCCCTCATCTCCGGAATCAACCTAGTGAACCTTCTCTGAACAGCCTCCAATGCAAGTATATCCTTAAATACGGAGACCAAAACTGTACGCAGTACTCTAGGTGTGGCCTCACCAATACCCTGTACAGTTGTAGCAGGACTTCTCTGCTTTTATACTTTATCCTCCTTGTAAAGAACGCCAACATTCCATTTGCCTTCCTGATTACTTGCTGTACCTGCATACTAACTTTTTGTGTTTTATGCACAAGTACCCCCAGGTCCCTCTGTACTGCAGCACTCTGCAATTTTTCTCCATTTAAGTTATAATTTGCTTTTCTATTTTTTCTGATAACCTCACATTTTCCCACATAGTATTCCATCTGCCCACTCACTTAGCCTGCCTATATCCCTTTGCAGATTTTTTGTGTCCTCCTCACAATTTGCTTTCCCACCCATCTTTGTATCATCAGCAAACTTGGCTACATTACACTTGGTCCCTTCATCCAAATCATTAATATAGATTGTAAATAGTTGAGGCCACAGCACCGATCCATGCAGCACCCCATTAGTCACTGTTTGCCAACCGTTTATCCCGACTCTCTGTTTTCTGTTAGTTAGCCAACTATGCTGCATGAATATCAGATGAGGATAGGATTGGACTTGGCTGGGAATGGTGCGTTTGGGGGATGGAGAAGATTGTTAAAATGAAGTTTGGGAAACGACTATACTGTTCCTGAAACAGTTACGCTGGCCACCATTTTAACTGGCCTCCCCTGACCTGAGCTTACCACCCCTCCCCTGACCGTGATCATTTTAGGTCCCTGGCAGCGGCCTCCTGCCACCTGAATTCCCGATCTCGCCTTCCAGCCTCCATGTCATTGCCATCGGTTTCGGGCTGGTGTCCCATTTAAATGAGGCCTGGGAATTAAAATCTCCTGGGCCCTGTACACAGCACTACCACCCAGCTTAATTTGGGGCGATAAGACTTTACATTTCAGCTATACTTTTGCTGCATTAAGTGCTCTCAGCTCAGTTATAGAATGCTTGAAATTCTGTCTGTTTTGACCCCTGTTAGCAGAGCACCTCCTACTGCACCAGTGTGGCAAAGCCTCATTTCTCACACCAGCCATCTGAGTGAGCTTGCCATTTTATATTGGCATACAGTGGTCTACTGTGGGCCCATGCCTACTAGGAGCTGGATGGAGATTGCTCAGATGCATTTCATGTCGAACCTTTCTAAATAGACTTACTTTCACTCATCACTAAACTAGATTTAAACCTGTCCCAGAGATCAAACACCCGTGTTTAATCCATGTCACCACCCAGTCCTCCTAACAATTGTTCTTCCAAATGAATGTGTCTTAACATTAAAAAAGAGAACTACTCACCTCTGCTATTTTTACATTCAAAATTGGTTATGGTTTCCTTTACTTTTTTAGTGATGTCACAAAAAACGATGCTTGTACTATAACACTGCCATTGTAATCAATATTGGTTGCAGCTATGTGAGCATAGTGAGCACAACAATAAATTTGTCAGAATTTAAAGCCATCCTAAACTTCTTGTCTCACTATAATCCAGGACTACGAGGAAGTGCTTAAAGTGTAACCTTAATTCACTGAAATGGCCCCACAAACAACAATGCAAAAAAGGAGCAGTTAATCTGTTTTTGGTGAGATGGATTGAGAGCTAAATGTTGGCCAAGACACTGGGAAAACTGCCCTGCTCTTTAAATAATGTCATAGGATCTTTTATGTCCACTTGAGCAGGCAGACAGACTTCAGTTTAAAGTCTCATCTGCATAGATTAGAAGTTCAATTACTATAACAATGAGAATTGTCTGAAAGATATTGGTTAATATGCAGATATAAATATTCAATTTTATGGGACACTTCAGTTGAATAAACTTTTTGAATATTGGGTGATTTGTGAGAGAAATGAAAGCAACTATAATGCGTGTGTCTGTGAGTCTGTTTTATTTCTATGTATCCCCAGGCTAATAATTTGTTACTTTCTCCTGTTTTGGAATGTGCAGGTTTGAACATTCAATAGAGTAGAATTTCCAAGTCCCTGCCTGTAGAAAGATACCTCAGCTGCTATCGGCATATATTCAAAGTCATGGGCAGCACATTTGTGGAATGTTTTAATATTGTTGACGGGCAAGTTACCTAGCCGCAGGGCAGACCCAGGAAATTGAGATGATTGGGACTGATAATGGATTTCTTTGTGGCTTGAGAATTTCCCTCCTAATATCAGCTGCAATTGCCTTGGTTTCTCATACAAACTGTCATGTTGTATAAAACACTTTTGTTTGCAATTGTGAAAAAAAATTAAGAAAAATGCTATTTTAAGGTGTCAAGTAAGATGATCACCTGTCTTGTTTTCAATTGGACAGTCTGAGAATTTCCAAGTGTAAATTTTTAGACTGTGCAGTTCAGATATATATAAAGGACACTAAAGGCTCATTGAAAAAAGAAAGACACAGATCTCCATTTTTTCCGCTTTCTTTTTCTTGACATCTGGTGCTCTTTTGGTTTTGCTAACTTTAGTGAAGGAGTAGTCTATTCTTTTGGTAAAATTACCAAAGGTGGGAATTTTAGCCTCCCTATTTATTAATGTTATCAATGGATACGTACCAAAATGTAATGACTTTCAAGCAATCTGGAGAGTTGTATTTCCCCTCACAGAGCAGCGGATATATGGAACTGACTCCCAGCAAAAGCAATTTCTTAGTCCTTTCAAAAAAGAGTTGGATAAATATCTGGTTAGGAATGGAATTCAAGATAATTATAGCCAATGAAATGCTGTGTGTAACACAATTGTTCTGTGCTGCTGGGATGATGGGAATGCCATCATTGGAAAACAAATGGGCTCATATGTTGGAACATTAGATGGGTATTTTGGAGTTTTGTGCAAACCTTCAGAAAAAATTGTAGAATATTCCCTCTGGAGAGTGACTAAAGTGAGGTAGAGCCCATTAATGTCACATTCAGATTTTTTCCCAATAATTAGCCTTGACACTAATCTCACAAGAGCATTGCTTATGCACCAGTGTGAATGTTATAATTCCCACACCTGGGCCTGGATCTTCCCGTAGTGGGGCGGAGCTGGTAGAATGCGGGAAACCCGGAAGTCCGAGCTTCCTGACACGCTATCGCATTTTAATGCCACAGCGTGCGTGTGATGTCATGGGTGGGCTCCCCACGCGGAAGCCAGTCTGATTGACAGGTTGTCTTCCAGTTGGAAACGCTGGCTGGACAGGGCGCCGCAGCAACAGACAGGTGCTGGATCCAAGGGGTATGGGGGGGCTTCCTGAATCCCGACCCCAGGATTCAATCCCCGGGGTGGGGGGGGGGAGGAGGTTCTGATCCCCGACCCTGGGGCAAAGTTAGATCCCCAAAGGGGTGGTCCGATCCCCAATCCCGGGGAAGGCCAGGCTGCTGATGGGTGAGCTTGGGGGCCAGGGAGGAAGCACTCCTGCTCCTCCCAGCCCACAAGCATTGCTCTCCGAGGCTATGCCCGCCTCCTTGCAGCTACCACGATTCCTGAGTCCCGGGATCGCTGGCCGCCTGCAGTCAATTGCTCCCAAAATGCAGCTTCATTGCTATACTCCTGTGTAAAACAGATGCACATCCCAAATGAAGTGACTTCCTGGTCCCCCATTTAAGATGTATGTAGCTTGGGGTTTGCGAGTGATTGTGACCTTTTTTCTGGGTTGCTTTTGTTCCATTTATTTAGGTGCTTTTTTGGCATTTAAGCTTGAATTGTTTTTTGTTAAATTTTCCTCTTCTTACCATTCAAGGGAGTTTCACTGTGATTTACAACAGTCCCTGCTTGTACGATGGAACTCTTCTTACTTAAGGAAACTGAGCAAGGAAGATTTCCAGAAAATGATCAGAGGGAGGTCTGCCTGCAGGCTGCATCAGAGCTATTTGGGCATGTCTGAAGTACCTGTGCTACCCATACTTGGCCAGGAGGTCTTTCTCCAGATTGGGGTTGTGCCCGTGAGGTGCTGTTTCGTGCAAGCAGAATAATGGTTCTGAGATGCTCGAAATTGAAGGACCATATACACAGCAACCAATGACCATAACCTGTTTGCAAAACCTGAGTGACTGAGCATCATTTAGCTCGGTTGTATAAGACTTAGGCTGTTATGGCCTTGGAAGATGTAAGTGTGGCTAGGTTTTCAGTTGCACATTGCATTTAGAAGATGTGCCCAACTGAGGAATGGGTGTGCATGAGATGCAGTGGAAGAGCTGGAAGGTTCTGGAATGGGTGAACAGTAACTATGTAATAGTTTGGATAACACTTTATGACGTGCAACCTTGGTTGTCTGCGATGCATGGTAATGTTATTGCAACATTTGTATGCGTTTGTTCCCAGGTCCTGCAGATATTGTGCACCGCATTGAGCCTGATTATAACCTGCTGCCAGGAATGGTATACTGCTACACTCTGAGGAAGATGCCCTGTGGTGCCAGATAGAGCATCACCCCTCGCATGCATCTCTGCTGCGCACCCATTTGTCCGCCCATCAAAAAAGGAGTTGGATATTGTACCACTCCGCCACTTGCCCACAGAGAGCAGCAATCTGCATATTCTTTATAGAACTCGCCAGATTTTAATTCTATAATGAAAATTAGTGGTAATACCCTACCCATTTCTGTTATGTGATTTATTCCCGTTAATAAAAAGAGGGAGGGACAAACCTGTATTGTATATTTCATGACCTTAGAATGTCCCAAAAAATTTCAGTGTCTATGATTTACTTTCGAAGTGCTGTCACTTGTTATGAAGGCAAATGCAGCAGACAATCATTGTGCACAGTAGGGTCCCGCAAACAGCAAAATTAGGGTGAAAATAGGACCCTCTTTTTATAAAAAAATTAATTACAATAATGAACTTAAAAAAAATTCCGAGTATTAGCAGGGCCACTGGCTCTTCGTTGATATAATTTATCTGCCATTTGGATGTCAGTGAGTGGAGCTCTGTGTACTGGCCATTGAGAGGAAGTGAAAGATGCCAGAAATTATGGCACAGTGCATTCACATGAGAGACTGCGATCATCAAAGATCTTAATGCAGAAGAGTTGGGAAGCCTCTCCCTCCTCAACGCCCACATTTGGATGACCCTGACTGATTTTTGAAACTACTAGTAGTTGCGTAACGATGTTACTGTCTAAATACTTGCCGGGTTGAAATGATACATTAAATGCACTCTTAAACCGTGTATGAAAATGCTTCGAAGGAAACTCCAAGTCGTATCTAGGGAGGGGAGAAATCTCTACATATATGAAGTCATAAGCATATTTACGGTGTTCTCTTAGTCTACATGCTTATCATCCATTGCCCATCCAAAAGTTAAAATGCAGCATAAGCAATGGAGCAAATGCATGGAGAATTTCACCGCTAACAGAGGAGGCTTTTAGTGAGTCATTAAAAATTTAGATTTGTGATTTCAAGTTGTCGATGAATACTGAGTAGATTAAATTTTCTGGTCCAGTTTAGAATTTTTAACCATCCAATTTTACCTAAATCCTGTAAACATTCAGCAGATCTGTCTGAAGTTTTGGCTGACATTAGAACTAGAAACTGGAACATAGGAAAAACCCTTCACAAGACAACACAAAATAAAATGGAGAGTGGATACTGAACAAAAATAAAGAGGGGAAGGAAAAGCTTCATATGTGATTCTTCACTTTTACCTGCTATTCTCTCCATCTTTCTTCATATTGTTCAGTTTTGTGATGGGGTTCACTTAGCTTCCAGTTTGTCATTCTGACGCGTCTAATCTAATAACCTAAGACATCAACAACAACTTGCATTTATAGAGAGCCTTTAATGGAGGAAAAAATCCCAAGGTACTTCACAGCAGTGTAATCAGACAAAAATTGATACTGAGCTAAAGCAAGAGGTATTAGCACAGGTGAGTAAAAGCTTGGTCAGAGCAGTAAGATTTAAGGAGGTGAAGAGGTTTGGGGAGGGAATCCAGAGCTTAGGACCTAAATAACTAATGGGACAGCCACCAATGGTGGGGCAAAGAGACTGGTGGATGCACAACAGCCCAGAATTGGAGGATTGCAGAGTTCTTGGAGGGTTGTAGGAATGTTCCCGCTAATTATTTTGAGATGCACGGCCCATTCAAATTATCGTGCATGAGCATTTTTTTCCCATTACAACGCTGTTGAACGACCAGCGCGAGGCCTACAGATCACTGCATGGTCGCACCGCTTAACGGGAACATTGGTTGTAGGGCTGGAGGAGATTACAGAGATGGGGAGGGGTGAAGCTATGGAGGGATTTTAACTCGAAGATGAGAATTTTAAAATTGAGGTGTTGGTGGACCAGTAGCCAAGGTAAGTCGACGAGCACAGGGGTGATAGGTGATCAGGACTTGGTGTAGGTTAGGATACAGAGTTCTGGATGAGTTCATTTATGGAGGGTGGAAGATGGCCGGCTGGTTGGAATAGTCGAATCTGGCAATACTAACAGCATGGATGAAGGTTTTAACAGCAGATGGATTGAGGCAGCGGTGGACTCTGGTGATGTTACTGAGGTGGAAATAGGTGGTCTTTGTGATGGAGAGTATGTGGGGTTGGAAGCTTAGCTCAAGGTCAAATAGGATGGCAAGATTGCGAACAGTCTGGTTTAGCCTGAGACACTTGCTAGGGAGAGGAATTGAATCAGTGATGAGGGAATGGACTTTGTGGCAGGGAACAAAGACAATGGTCTCCGTCTTTCCAATATCTAACTGCAAGAAATTGTGGATTATCTGGGACATGATGTCGGACATGCAGTCTGACAACGTAGGGGCAGGGGAAGGGATGAGAGAAATGGTAGTGGAGAGGTAGAGCTTTTTGTTTACTTTTCAGATGTGAGCAAATGATGCTCTGTAGTTCCAGCATTTCTGGTTTTATTTCAGATTTCCTGAATTTACAGTTATTTTTTGCATTGCTTATTTTTGGACTAAATCGTTTAGCATTATAAACCAGTCTTTTAATTTGGCAGGTGTAGATACAAATAAGTTCTCTTTTATCTGTGAATGAAGCACCATGGGGGGGAATTTTACTAACAGCAGTGAGTGGGTTTAGGAGCGGCTGGGTAGTAAAAAGCGCTGAAATTGACAGCCCGTCGGATAGCTGGTTCTAACCTGTCAACCTCCGCATTTCACTGGAGCGTGTTCAGTGGCGTGTGAGAAACCCGTCTGGAGAGGCAGGTTACCTGTTGAAAGCAATTAAGAGGTAGTTAACAGGTTTTTTAAGAGGTTTTCAACTTTCACTGTGGGTCCATGGGTTTCCTGAGCTTCCTGGACCTCGCCAGTGAAAACAAGCCAAGAGCACAGCAGCAATTGAGGCGGCTAAACAAATGACAGGCAGAAGGAGACTTCATACCTGAAACCTTGTCTAAGTGAAAGGCTTTTACTCACAGCACTAATTCTGAGAGTTTGTGGAAGAAGTACCACCAGCACTGCCTCCGCAAGATCCTGCAAATCACTGGAAGGATAGGCACACCAACGTCCGTGTTCTCGAGCAGGCCAAATCCTCAGCATCGAAGCACTGACCATGCTTGACCAGCTCTGTTGGGCAGACCACATCTTCCTCATGCCCGCCACGACACTCCCAAAGCAAGTGCTCTACTCGGAACTCCTACACGGCAAGCGAGCTCCAGGTGGGCAGAGGAAACATTTCAAGGACACCGTCAACTCCTCCTTGATAAAATGCAACATCCTCACCGACACCTGGGAATTTCTGGCTCAAGGCTAAGTGGAGGAAGAGCATCCAGCAGGACGCTGAGCACCTTGAATTTCGTCGCCGAGAACATGCAGAAACCAAACACAGACAGTGGAAGGAGCGTGCGGAAAACCAGACGACCCACCCACCCTTTCCTTTAATCACTGTCTGTCTCACCTGTGACAGAGACTGTAATTCCTGTATTGGACTGTTCAGTCAGCTGCGAAATCACTTTTAGAGTAGAAGCAAGTCTTCCTCGATTTTGAGGGACTGCCTATGATGATGATGTTTGAGATGGACTCCTCCATTCTATTTGCACGCGTGCACATTGCGGCTAGAAATCCTGCCAGAGCCTCCCATGTATTTTGCTGCTCCCAGAATTGTCCTCTTTGTCGATGGCCCCAAGATTCAGCATAACTTGGAGCATCCTGAGCTCTCTGCCAAGGACTGTCCACTGCTATCCCCGTCTTCCCATCTGCTCTTGCTCACGGGATCTGTGAAACACTAGGTGACAACACAACTCTCTGTCTTGATGGTCCCACCTGGTTTGTGTGTCTGAGCTGGAACATGGAATGCATATATCCTATGTTAGTGCACCCTCAGAGTTAGCAACCTCCTCTGAGGAGTCTCCTTCCACATCCGGCTCCATCGCCTGTTGGACACTGGATAGGCCCGTGGGAGATTAAAGACATGAATTAGAACTGTCTTAGTAAGAATGTTTCAATTTAACATTATGCACATGATCATATTTCACTAGCTGTTGACATCAAGTCAATATGACTGACTGTTGTATGTCATGTGGCTGCATGATATTTAATTCTGTCACCAGGTCGCTGGGAGCTCTCTGTCTCTCCATTCCCCACCACCATGCATGCCGACACTCTACTTATTTCAAGTGCTCCTCATCTGCATCTTTGCTTTGACTGGTGGGCCACCTCCTGTTGTCTGCCTCTTCCAGGTGTACTGTGCTGTCTTCTCCTTCAAGGAAGGAATCAAGAGACCTTTGAGTTAGAGTCAAGGAATGAGTGGAATAGATGGATGGACATCTGTTGAGAGTGACTATGAAAGAGATGTGACATTGCATTAAGTTGAGGGTGAGTGTCAGTGGTGGATGGTCAGAGAGGGATGGGTGCACCTGCAAGGTAGGTTGCTGTGAGGAGCGATGTGCAGGAGTAGGTTTGTGAAGGCAGAGCAATGGGGTTGGGGTGACACGTACATCAGGCTGTAGTTGAATGTGGCATTGTACTTGCCTTTCCTGCCCTCATGAGGTCATTAAATCTCTTCCTGCATTGTATCTAGGAACGTGCCACCACATTCCTGCTGCTGATCTCCTCCGCTATCTCTAGCCATGCCTTCTTCGTAACTGAGGCTGGCTTCTTCCTCCTGTCAGAATTGAATAAAACCTCCCTGCAGGCCCCAACACCTTGCATGAGGTCCAGGGAGACATCACTAAAGCGAGGGGCAGCTTTGGAACATTGAGAATCAATTTTTATCACCAACCAATCTTTCTCTCATCTCCACAATCCTTTAACTGTCATCTTTGCACTATTCCTTTATATACGTCAGCTGAAATAGACACATGCATGTCGCCATCATGCCCGCTCGCGTTAATTGGGTAGGAAACACAGAATTCAGATGCAAATACAGTGGATGGGTTAATCATCATAGGCGGTCCCTTGCTTCCACGAGTTCACAGGTGTTTCGATGGAGGACCCGATGTTCCACTCCTGAACTCCAATTCAGGGGGTGAAAGATGCCTGTGCGTGAATTTTTTTAACTGTTGATGACCGTTGCACACCAGCTACCACACGGGCCTGACAGAGCTAGGTTTTGGTCCAGTGGCAAGGATTAACCAAGAAGACTGGAGGTCTGCTCTGCTGCACAGACCTAGTGCGCACACATATCGCAGTGTGGGCTGGCCCGTGCTGCCTCTGGGCCTTCGGCTCTTCTGGGCCCCGTACCCTCATCTGTCGCACCTCTGCCATGATCTCTCACCACTCCTCCACCATAAACATTCACCGCATCTCGCCACAAACACTCGCTGCTCATCCGCCCGACCTTCCCACTCCTCTGTACCTGGGTCCTGCCGATGTTCCTGCCCACGCCTCAAAACGGCGACCAGGGTTTTGATGACGTCACCCAGTCTTCCATCTCAAAAACGTCGCACACTTGGAGCATGGGTTAAAGAGCCACTGACAGACACACTGAAGCAACTTCCGGGTTGCTCGTGCACGACCAGACCCCCCCACCCCTCCCTCCATGCTCACAGCACATCTCCAGGTAAATATTCCAGCCCACGTCACTTCACCGTGAATTTTCTTTGGATTTCTTCCCATTAGTCGCCATAACTTTGGCAGAAGATCAGGTGAAATCCTGTTTACACAGTGTCTCCAGGATTTCCAATGATTATTCGTTGAAGTTATGGCGGCCAATCAGGAGAACCCCTGAGGACATTCCTGGCGTTTGTGTATAGGCAGGCTCAAAGTTGTCCACTACTCTCAAACTGGGAAATATCCCTCACAGCTTGCAAGATTCAAACCCTAACTTAAGGATGAAAAATAGTGTTTCCTCTTAGTTACTGTTGCTGAATCTCTCATTTGAATTGGTTTTTTAATGCTTTATATTTTGGGACCAATAATGTACTGAGATTTTTGGTGTCTGTACCAAGCGCTACTGCTGTGGGCCATTATTGTTATCCATAAATGTACTCCAAAGTGTCATCTGGCAATGTTTTCTCTGCATAAAAAAATATTTTTTCTTGGCCTTAGAAAATGGGATGTTGTTCATTCTGTGACGAGCCATTTGATCACTCCTACTGATGATATCCTTAATGGTGAGATGGTTCATAAGCATTGGTCACGATCGCTGTTCAATATGGCACTGTGCGTTTACAGAATTATTTTATTAACCATATGCCATTAATGTCAACTTCTAATGTGGATTTGTGAGTTTTGACCTCTGGTAGCTTCAGCTGCATTGGGGAAAACTGCCGTGCAACTGCTCACAATTCAATTTAGGTTATGGTTATTTTGGAATTCCAGCAGTAATACATAATGATTTAGTTACTGCTAGTGACACGGGAGTTGACCTGATTTTCAGTTTGTCGCTGATGGACCTTCGTGCTACTGATGCAATTGAAATAGCTAAACTTCAATTCTAGCAATGATAAAGCACCAAGGAACAAGAGATCATTTTAAAAACTTCTTGTACAGAGTACCTGAATTACCTTGGGCTCGAATTGCAGATTCTGATTGTAATCTGGTAGCATGCATGTAGTGCTCCAGATATTAATCCAATGTAACAGATGGTGATTTGATTGCCGTGATTTTTTTGGGGCGAGTATACTTCTATTGTGAATTGAGAACTATGATAGGGAAAGGTCATGATCATGGAGAGCCTCCAAAGTCAGTTATAGTGGAGCTGTTTACATTATGTATTACATAACATAAGAAATAGGAGCAGGAGTAGGCCATTTGACCCCCTCGAGTCTGCTCCACCCTTTAATAAGTTCATCGCTGATCTGATCACGGACTCAGTTCCACTTCCTTGTCGCTCCCCATAACCCTTTATTCCTGTATCACTCAAAAATCGGTCTATCTCCACCTTAAATATATTCACTGACCCAGCCTCCACAGCTATCTGGGGCAGAGAATTCCACAGATTTAAAACCCTCTGAGAGAAGAAATTCCTTCTCATCTCAGTTTTAAATGGGTGGCCCCTTATTCTGAGACTATGCCCCTTAGTTCTAGTCTCCCTGATGAGTGGAAATAAGCAGTGCTTAGTTTAACAGCCAGGCACAATTAAATCCTTCGGTCACTGTGTTAGTGAAATCCTGAATAGAACATGGAAGTTTCTTATTATTTCTAGTGAAACCAGAAAATCATTCTTTTAATATGTATTTACAATTTTTTCCAGAAACAACATAGTAATAAACATAAATGGGAAGATTTCCCAAAGCTGTGACCAGTAGAAATCCCCCCTGTGTTGTGAAGGTTTAGCACTGCGTGATTTTGATCTGAGGATCTGAGGCTCAGTTGACCTTTTGGATCAGTGGAGGTCAGTCTCCAGCTCTCAGAAAGGACTAAGTGTGAAATCATCTGCTTTGTTCCCAGGCTGTTGTGTAAACGCTGTCTACTCTCTCACCTGAAAAAGGCAAGAGCAAGTCAGTAATACTGAGTTCTTTTTGACATATTTAATGGTGCATTTACCGTGCAGTCGTAACACCAGCAGCACAGGTACAACATCTCAAGTCTGGCTGTCCGAAAATCGGAAATGTCCGAAAACCGTACATTTTTGAGGTGGCCATGATGGCGACATCAGGCAGCGAGGGACAAGGAAACCGGTAAAATAAAGGCAAAAAACGCAGCACCGTGGGGGGGCCATGGGCGGCAGGAATCGACGAGGAGCCCCAGGAATCGGTGGGCGGCAAGGAGCGGCGGGAATCGACGGACGGCGAGGAATGGAGGATCGGCGGGTGGCGAGGACCACCAACAGCGAGGTCCGAAATCTGGAAAAATCCGAAAACCAGCGCGGTTTCAGTCCTGAGGTTGCTGAATTTCAGACACTATCTGTACTGCTCTGCTAGCATTTATATAGGGTGCTCATTCTTCTGGTGTTGTTGCCCATGGAAAATATAATATTTTCATTATTATATAGCACCTTATCACATCTTTCACACATGTCCCAAAATGCTTTTGTACAATGGAGCACTTTAAAAAAAAAATCAATGACTGTTACAACGATAAATTGACCAGTTTTTGGTGTTCTTGGTTCAGGGACGAATGTTGGCCAGGACACTGGGAGAATTCTTATGGTTTAACATCTCATCCAAAGGACGCCACTTTTGACAATGCAACACTCCCTTTTCTGAAGCCTAGATTATTTGCTCACTTCCTGGGGCATAATTTTAACCTAACTTGCCTGGTGGGAAACTGATGTGATCAGATCAGCCAATTTTACTTCCCATTAATATGTCCAGTACCTTCTGAAGATATAAAATAGAATTGGGGAAATGCAAGTGCTTCAGCAGGCTCCAAAAATTCTTGGAATAAATTAATTTTTACATAATTTCTAAAGAGGTACACTTTGATTTTGATATGAAATGTTATTGTAGCCTTCAGCTGGTTAAGTTTGCTGTAGCTCTGTTTTGAATCCAATGCTATTTTGCTGAAGTGGAAATGTGCTGAATGGTTCAAATTTCATTCAGCTGCAGTTATGCATAAGTAGTAAATGCCTTCTGACTGAGTCATGTATTTTTTCAAACATGCCTGTTAGAGCCCAAGCACACCTGCTCTCAATGGGCCCAAGTTTCGAGCCGCGCCTAGAACGGCGCAGTCCCGACCTGGACGCCCGTTTTTCGTGCCACAAAGTGCGCCTAAAAAAAACTTCCAGATTCTCCAGCTCCCTGCAGGTCGTTTGCAGCTCGGCGCAGCGCAGCAGGAGCTGTAGGGGGCGGAGCCAGGTCCCTGCGCCGAAAACAGCGCCGGGACCTCTGCACATGCGCACTACAGTGGGAGGGGCCCGAAACTGTGTGGAAGGGGCCCGAAGCACGCAGCCCCTAGCCCTGGCTGAATGGCCTCACAGGGGCTGCGTGAATAAGGCTCCTCCCACGGCCAGCTCCTGCTTCCTCCCGACTCGACTCGACTCCCGCTTCCCGCCTCTGGACTGGACCCTCTCTCCCTCTACCCCCCCTCCTCCCCCTCCCCTCGCTGTCAGAAACACAGACACTCAGACAGAGAGAATGAGAGACACACAGACAGACAGAGAGATAGAGACACACTGGGGGGGGATCCCAGCACGCTGTTGGAGGGCTCCCGGTGCTGCAGTCGGTAAGTAGAAAATGTTTTATTTATTGATTTAAAAAAAAATTATTTCTTATTAATTTTTTTTGATTGATTTATGGGTTGATTTATTGATGTATTTATCATTTATTATTGATGATAGCTCTTTATTTGTAAAACTGAAGTGTTTAATGTTTGTAAACTTCCCTTTAAACACCCCCCCCCCCACCATTCCCTACGCCTGATTTGTAACCTATGCCTGATTTTCTAAAGTGTAGACAAGGTTTTTCGAGCGTACAAAAATCTTCACTTACTCCATTCTAAGTTAGTTTGGAGTAAGTTTTCACTGACGAAACTTTGAAAACAGGCGTAAGTGCCGGACACGCCCCCTTTTGAAAAAAAATTTCTCTTCCAAAGTGAAACTGTTCTAACTGACTAGAACTGGAGCAAACTAAATGATGAGAATTCCGATTTCTAAGATACTCCGTTCTACACCAGTTGCTCCTAAAAATCAGGAGCAAATCATGTGGAATCTTGGGGCCATTGTCTCCAGGTTTCAAAGTTATCAGGCACATTACCTTGTAAACTAGTTACTTCAAAGGGTTGGGAGCTTTTGAAAGAGATTTAATTACCCCCACAATCTTTTCATATTAACAATGCATCCATCCAGAGGTGGGAGTCTAACACTGTCCACTTTTACAGTCCCAGGTTGCCTTGATGGCAACAGTCACATCATAAGTACCCAGTGGTATAAACAATCCATTGCATCTGCTGTCCACAGAAGTGAATTGCTGCCAGAGTGGGGTTTCATTGACCACAAATGCTGCCTGTGATGAAGCTGAAGAGTTCCATCAGTAACATTTGATTTCAGGTTGCCAGTTTGGACCTAGATGCAGATAGGGCAATCTTTCGACTCACTTCTGCTGCATAGGCCGTGCCAACAATAAGAAGGCCCATTGACAGAACCCACAAAACCATGTTTGTGACTTTGCACTAATTGTTTGTACATGCGCAGTAGCATTGAAGCCCATATGTGAAGTTGGAACTCTGGGCCTGCATAAATATCGAGCGTGGGTAGGGTTCCCTTTGTTGCAAAAACCACCCAGCAGGAGAACTGCAGGGTGAGGCTCTTCATTATCCTGATCAAGTAGTCTTGTAAAATAGTACTCGTATTACTCCCTTTTTGGAATTTGTCAAATCTTTTGCCCCCCAAAGATTTCCTTGGGGGTTCTCCTGATAGTTGGTTTCTTGATTGGGTTTGAAAACTTGCTATTTCAATGCTTGGTGCTGACTTCCTGCTCCCTCTACTTTTGGCACCATCAAGAAATGAGCCAGTAACTGAGTCATTTCCAACGTAGGTGGTTCAGTCATGTATAAAGGTCATTTCAAGTTAGTTTTTGTCAATTTAAAAATGCAGATTTTTTTCAGGATTTATTTTCAGTATAAAGAAAGAGAAAATCTGTGTGCAGGAAAAATTGGATCTTAAAAAGCCCTGGTAAAACACCTAAGATGCTCGAAGAGAAGCCCAAGTCTTGAACAGTACTGTCAAGCTAAATGACGTCCCATAATTAACCAGTTCACGGGCACCACTTTTACAGAGTTCGTTATCACACTCTCACTTAACCACAAGTTAGGTTCTTCAATTTCTCTTTTACAGTTTCTTTGTGGTTTCAGCAAGTTACCTACCGCTATGATGGTGGTTAATAAGAATTCTTGGAGATTGCTTTTCGTGAACAAAACCGTGCGCAGTGATATTGGCGGGCAAAGAAGCCGGCAAGGCAGAGGATGCAGAGGTCCAGTTCCTGCCGGGAAGCCAGCCAGATTGACAGCCTGGCCAGCAGCTGGGAGAGAACCCTCGTGGCAGGAGGCCAGAGCTGGGGACCCTTGGGGATGATCCCCAAAAATTGGGAAAGGGAGAGAGGTCAGCAATTGGAGGGTTGGGACTGGGAAGAGGCTGGCGATTGGGGCCGGTGAGGCTGAAGTCTTCCTTGAAGGGCTTGGGGGGGTGTGGGGAGCACTCCTGCTGTGAAACCCATGCAGCAAGAGTTGATTTTAAATTGGGCCAGAATTGCACTGTGGGAGCCCAATTTAAATATGTTAATTGTGTCCCGCCTCTCCCAATATCCACAGTGTAAAAAAATTGGTGAACACGTGTGTTGGAGACATGTTCCCCGTATTTAACTGTCTAAACCCGGGAGCCCATCGTGGGGAGCAGGGTGTGGGGGGTCGGGGGATTAATAGTGAGGCCTTGTGTGGCCTCTGATTGATGATCTCTGTGTTCGGGGGACAATCAGTGTGGTAACTATGGCATATAAAAACAGAAAATGCTGGAAATCTCAACAGGTCAAGCAGCATCTGTGGAGAGAAACAGAGTTAACGTTTCAGGTCTGTGACCCTTTGTCAGAACTATGGCAATGCATTACTGTCCATACTCTGTACTCAACTAAGAATGAAAGTCCTCACAGCAGTACCTAAAACAAAATTGCACAAACTTTGTTTCTTTTCTTGACAAGAGATTCCCATGCATCACATCTGTGGCATTCAGCACGCATGACATGCAACATGTGTATCAGTGTCATGGATGCATTGCGTGCACGTCCTCAGATCTGATTTTGTGTAAGAAAACAATTAAAAATTTGTATTTTTTCCCCAGAATTCAGGAGGAAAACAGTTTTTACTTATTCACCATCCCAGAAAAAATCCGGACATTTATTTTTGGTAAACAAAACTGATATTAATGATCCCTACTCCTATTAGACTATTTGGCTGCTATACTTATCTGATCACTTAATCAGTTGGTATGAGGTGGAATTCAAATGGGGCCTCGGGATCAACCTCACGAGCATTGTTGTGCAGCATCTCTTTTTTTGTGTCTAACCTGAGAACTGACAAAATTTGCCCAAACATGGTAAACAAGTGAATGACTAAGAGCCCTTGAGCTTTATCTTTTCACTGCTCTGCTGGGATCAAGTTGTTCATCCACTCTGAGGATTTACTTCTGTGTCAGGAATGCAGTGCCTCGGGCCCAGCTTTTAAAGAACATAGCCGTAAACTAAGATTAGTCAATCTGATTTACACCTCAGTATTTATCATTTCAGCCAAAGAGTCAGTAGACTTGAGTCATGTTGAGTCATTACACTTAAGGAAAAGCTAAATCAGTCCAACCTATCAATAAAGTGAACCTAGTAACTGCACTTTGTGCGTGCTGCAAACAGAAGACTAGCAGTGTCGTAGAATGTTTTCACATCTCTGTTTATAGACTGAAATTCTCTCTTAGTCTTAACTTTCATTGGTTTGATTGGAGCAGCTGCCACTTTACTGCCTCCGAGACTGAGTGCTGAAACATCATGGCTGGGAATTTTCTCAGTGCTGCTCCCATTCCCCACTGTAACTTTGTCGGAGGTGTGACAGAAAGCCCATAAACGCTGCTTCTGCTACACATCTGGTGAAGTTATGGCGGCAAAGCGGCAGCAGCTCTGAGGAAATGCCATGGTTGGGTACTTCCCTCAACTCCCAGAAACCACGCTGCTCTGCTGATGATAAAGGCAAGCGTGAGAACATATTTGGCAGGTTTCAGGACCAAATGGGACCAACCATCACATGCTGAGATTTACTGCAAGATAGTGGGAAGGCTTTTAAAAAAATGGTCAGTCTATTCTTTTGCAAGAACACTTTGAGGACAAGATTGATTTGGTGCCTTATGGAATACTCCTTCAAATGTGTATTTTCTCTCAACTATTCAAAGCAGCAATCAAATCATTGTTTTAGAAGTATTCAATCATCTTCTGGTCAGATTCATTACTTGAAGAAGCTGATAGGCTACATCTCCTTCACATTAACTTGTTTTGAATCAGTGGCAAAATAGCAACAATGAGTCATACAGTATCTAAAGTAACAGCTGGCTTGAAGTTTCTGTCAAACTGGGACTCTACAGTCTCTCTGGCTGTCCCAATAAATGGAGTTGAAAATCTGTGGCCCTACTTGCACACCCCTGGCCTTCGCCCACAGTTTGCACAGGCTCTTGTTCAAGCTGAAACATCTGCCCACCTCAAACCAAGCTCGCAGCATAACACAGGACATTGCCAGGGGTGTGGACTCCCAGGCTGGACATTCCTGAGTCATTGGCCTTGCAAAATATGAGCATGCTGAATGAAAGCAGGCTCCTGGAACCGGGGATATGGGGCCCACCTGACCTGGACCAGGGCCTGTTTCCTTGGAGGTAAGAAATTAAAAGCAAATGTTTTGGTCCAATCAGATAGGTAGTGCTCAGTACCCGCTTCTGGTGGCATGAGTGGCCACCAGCTTTATTTAAATTATAACCTCCCCTTGGACCTGGCAACTTGAGTGGGGTCAACAGCAAATGTCACCTGCAAGTGCATTCCAGCATTTACTCTGGGATGTTGGGGCTGCGGACTTTCATCCTCAGTACATCGCAACTGCCCACTCGCTCAAATATCTTATCCAATGATCACATTCTTTCCACATTATCTGCCTTCACCACTTCCCTGGACAGTTCATTTTGCACATTTACCATCCTCTGCACTAAGTATTTAAATGTCCCACTTCCAAGTTTGTTATCGTAACCATTGGTTCTAGAGTTTGTGGCAATCTGGGAAGTATTATCAAGGTTCAATTTATCCATTCCCATAAAAATCTTGAATATCTCTCTAAGCCTTTTTTCTCTTTTTTTTCTCTCTTTCATTTCCTTTTTTCTCTCTTGCTCTTTTTTCTTCACTCCTGCTCTCTCACTCCCACACTCTCATTTTCTCCCCTCTCTCTCCCCTCTTTCTTTCTCACACTTACTCTTCTTTCTTTATTGGTAAATAACTTCATACTCTTTAAGCTCTCCTTATAATTCAAATGCCTTCAGTTAGGTATCTGGTTGCCCTCTTGGGTGGCTGGGTATCCTTGCTGTAATATGGTGACTAAAATTGTATACAATACGCCATGTATGGCTGTACCAGTACCCTTTACGCGAGAAATGTGAGGGTATTGGTGGATAGTTCACTGATCTTGAGATGTATAAACAGATGGAAATAACACAAATCCCAGAATGATAGATACTTGTGTTGGGCGGTAGCGCAAAATGGTCAGTATTGCATGGACCACATGTTCTACACCCCGTCCGATATCCAGATCCATTAACTTCAAGGCAGCTGACTGTTGGGTGGCGTGTATGATAGGCGGCCGATCTGATACAGTCCATTTGGGCTACCGCCCAAGACAAATTTCTACAGCATATCATTCCTGGGAATTGTGCTAATTCCACCTGTTTATACATCTCAAGATCCAGTTAGCACCCCACATCAGTGAGCTGTCCACCAATACCCTCACATTTCTTGCGTGTTGTCTCCGGTAGCCCTGAGCCATTTAGTTTGTATTCCCATTGTTTATTTTTCCTATTCTTAGTACATTTTTCTTTATTAAGTGCCTTTTATAGCTTATCAGCTCTTCTTCCCCATTTATATAGATCCCTTTGTAATTGGTTTGCTTCTTCCCTGTTGTTTGAAACAAATTTGGTGGCCCCTACAAACTATCTCGAGCTCCAAATCATTTATATACACTGTAAACAGCAATGGCCCGAGCTCTGATCCCTTTGACAACTCCCACTAGCGACCCTTTGCTATGTCAGCACCGCTCCAGTCACAACTACTGTTTGCTTTCTCTGGCTTAATCAATTTTCAATCCACCTCTGACACTTGCCTCTTATTCCATAACTTACTACTTATGAAATAATCCCTTGTGTGACATGGGTATTATAAACATCAAAGAGAAGAAATCATGACAAGTGCATTTGTGATGTCGTGACAACAATAACAAATACAAGTTGTTGCTATATGTAGTGAATCCTCCCGTTGAGGGATTGCATCTGACCTGTGCCATACCTGATTTTGTGCTTGATGTTAATATTGGATTTAAAAAGTAGAAAATGTTCCTCCAGCACTCTGACTGCCTTAGTAGGCACAACATTCCCCAAGAATTAAAACAAGGCTCTCTTTGTTTTGCATATTAGAAATGGATTAACATGACTTGAATTGGATTGTTGCGGAATGGACCCATTGCGTGGAATAATTGGAAAATGCAGTACACTAGTGACTCGACCAGAAACTTTTGCAACGATTGTCTTTGTTGTTTTGCTGAAAATTCCAATTTTGAAGCAATGCTAAATTTGGGGACAATATGGGCTATAATTACCAGCCTTTACAACATCTACATACTGGGAGCCAAGAAAATAAACACCATCATTACTTAACTATATATAGGACCATCCTACTTGGGGAAGGCAGCGCTGCCCACACTCCCAGTCCTTAAAGAGAGTCCCAATACAGCATCAAAGTAGGAGTCTCTAAGTGGCACCGCAGTGAAACCAATGGAGTCAAAACTGTTCCATTTTATCATTTCTTGCGGAATCACCAGCATGAACCATGTCTGCCAGTTGGGAAGGGAAGACAAGGAACTTGTTAGTGAGCTATGAGTATTTGCTGCATTGGGGGTGGGAGAAATGGAAGGAAAACTGCCCAGAGGATGATGACCACGAGGCAATCTGAATCTTGAATGTGAATCGATTCAAATTAGATTAATTCTAGCTCATTCTGTAATATTAAATTTTAGCCAAATTGAGATCATTCGAATGTTTTTTTTTAGGAAAATGAGCATACTGTATGTGATTTTTATCTGTTCTTTACAAGCACCATGTCACAGAGGCAATAATAAGACAAATTATTGCTTGAAGTCTGGTGTGCAATGCAAGGGCTTAAATGTTTGGTTTTAATGTCATGTGCCTGAGACAGCCTGTATCTATGATAGTATAGCATCAGATTTCCTGGTTACACAGGCAGAATCCCTCATTGTTTATAACTTTGCGGGGGTGCAGTGAAATTCTGGTCTAAAATTAAACCAAATGCTCATCACAGATCATCATCATTATAGGCAGTCCCTCGGAATCGAGGAAACATAGAAACATAGAAAATAGGTGCAGGAGTAGGCCATTCGGCCCTTCGAGCCTGCACCGCCATTCAACAAGATCATGGCTGATCACCCACCCCAGCACCTCCCCCTATGCCCCCTCCACACCCCCCCCCCGACCCCCCCAGCCGCAAGGACCACATCCAACTCCCTCCCGAACACATCCAACGAACTGGCATCAACAACCCCCCGCGGCAGGGAACCCCACAGGCCAACAACTCCCCGAGTGAGGAAGACTCTCCCAATCCCAGCCCCAAACAGCCCACCCCCCCATCCCAAGAGCGTGTCACCCCCCCCGGCTCCAGACTCACCCAACACCGGGAACACTCCTCCCGCACCCAACCCGCCCCGTCCCATCAGAATCCTTCCCAAATGCCGAACACCCCCGGATGTCAAGCCCCCAGCCCCGGCCACCCCAAGCCACGCCCACGTGACACCAACCACACCACATCCACCAACCGCCATCTGTGCAGTCAACCCGTCCACCCCACTCCGAACACTCCCCGCACCGAGGCACAGAGCCCCCAGGCCCGCCCCTCCAACACACTTCGCCCCCCCAGACCTTCGCTGCAATGTGGCCCCTCCTGTCCCCCGCCCTGGGTTTCTCCGCCCCCCACCTCCACCACTCTCCCCGCCATCACCCGCCCCCGTCTCCCCTCATCTTCCCTCTGCCTCCCCGCACAGGCTCCCATCTTGGGGGCGGTAACCTTCTGGGGCAGGGAATTTTAGCCCCCAGCGTGGAAGTCCTGCTCCCGCCGCAGAATTGGCCTTATCACCCCTCAATAGAAGCGGAGTGCAATTCCCCACACTCCACTTCCTTTGGGGGCAGTTACTGGGGCACGACTGGATGCTCCTGTGACAGTTGGAGCTGGTGCTCTCCACTCTCCCGTCCTGTGACAGTTTGAACTAGTGCTCTCCACTCTCCCGTCCTGTGACAGTTGGAACTGGTGCTCTCCACTCTCCCGTCCTGTGACAGTTTGAACTAGTGCTCTCCACTCTCCCGTCCTGTGACAGTTTGAACTGGTGCTCTCCACTCTCCCGTCCTGTGACAGTTGGAACTGGTGCTTTCCACTCTCTGTCCTGTGACAGTTTGAACTGGTGCTCTCCACTCTCCCGTCCTGTGACAGTTGGAACTGGTGCTCTCCACCTCTCCCGTCCTGTGACAGTTGGAACTGGTGCTCTCCACTCTCTCCTGTGACAGTTGGAACTGGTGCTCTCCACTCTCTCTCCTGTGACAGTTGGAACTGGTGCTCCACTCTCCCGTCCTGTGACAGTTGGAACTGGTGCTCTCCACTCTCTGTCCTGTGACAGTTGGAACTGGTGCTCTCCACTCTCTCTCCTGTGACAGTTGGAACTGGTGCTCTCCACTCTCCCGTCCTGTGACAGTTGGAACTGGTGCTCTCCACTCTCTCTCCTGTGACAGTTGGAACTGGTGCTCTCCACTCTCTGTCCTGCGACAGTTTGAATTGGTGCTCTCCACTCTCTGTCCTGTGACAGTTTGAATTGGTGCTCTCCACTCTCCCGTCCTGCGACAGTTTGAACTGGTGCTCTCCACTCTCTCTCCTGTGACAGTTTGAATTGGTGCTCTCCACTCTCTGTCCTGTGACAAACAAGACTTGCTTCCACTCCTGAAGTGAGTTCTTTGGTGGCTGAACAGTCCAATACGAGAGCCACAGACTCTGTCATAGGTGGGACAGATAGTCATTGAGGGAAGGGGTGGATGGGGCTGGTTTGCTGCACGCTCTTTCCGCTGTCTGCGCTTGATTTCTGCATGCTCTCGGTGTTGAGACTACAGGTGCTCAGCACCCTCTCGGATGCACTTCCTCCACTTAGGGCGGTCTTGGGCCAGGGACTCCCAGGTGTCAGTGGGGTTGTTGCACTTTATCAGGGAGAATACCATACAAATAAACCAGGTATTTTATGATTTCAATATGGAGTCCTAAAGATGTGCTTGAATGTTGTCCGTATATTTGTGACTTGAACTTCAATTAAATATTCTATTATTGATATTCAGGTTGTAACAAAACTCTGAAGGGGAAAAATTCGTTGTTGCCTGGAAAGCAGTCGGTGTCCTCACCAACTGCAGGCAAAATGGTGTGGGGGGCATGGTGGTAGGTGGCGCAGCACTAATCGTACCGTGCAAGGCCGTCCTGGTGGCATTGCATGAGGGATCCGGGACCAATTTGTTGTGCTGGTGCGGCGTTGCTACTTCCCTGAGTGTCCGTGTGCGAGGCTGTGAAGCTCGCAATGCATTGTGGGCAGTGAAGAGCACTGAAATTTAAAGGGCCATGCACATTGAAGCAAGGGAAAATAAAATGTACTGATTCAATACATTTTTCATCCCATTCTGTTTTTTTAACGAATAATCAGAATTTAAAAGAAATTCAAAATGTCAATATTCAGCAATTAAAGCTGAGTTCCTTCCTAAACCCAACAAATGGGAAAACAGCCTCAGCGCTACTATAAATGACTCAGCAAGCCAGGGAAGGGGCACCCAAGGTCTCGCACGCAGCACTCCAGCTTTGTGCAGGGAGGTCAACACTGCAAGACTGGCCCTCTACCTACAGGGGCCAGGAGGCCCTCCAGAAAGAACATTACCAAAGCTGTAAGTGCCAGCAGTGTCACCACCACTACCTGACTCCAGTGCCCAAAGAAGCTTCATGATCTCAGACCATTGGCTAAGGTCAGTGAATGCATCTTCAAAAGCTGTCACCTACCAACTGAACCACCAGCCTCTCACACTGCTCAATGCACGACCCCCAATCACTCACCTACCAACAATCTGCACCAATGATGAGGCACATCTCCCATTCCTAGCATCACCTCACCCCCTTGGAGGAGACGGTGCAGGCCATTCTTGGCAGGGGCATGGCTGAGCCCTTGGCCAGCGGCGGGGCTGAAAGGATACAAGAAAGGTATCCTCCTTCTGGCATGCACCTCTAGGCTTCCCACCTTCCTGTCAGCACAACTCCACCCTTCTGCCTTCTTCATTTCACACACCCAAGAAATGCACCTGGCCAGCCAGTGGGACTGCAGGCAGATGATTCCATCCCGGATATGCCAACCACAAAGGGGCTGTCTGGGATGCATCCTTTCATCAGATTGCTCCTCTTGGCTTCCTCCTCTTCTGTGTTTTCCTCTTCTCTCTGCAAGCGGACCTTGTAAATGTGAAATGACAGCATAAAATGCTGTAAATACTCAATTGGTCAGGCAGCATGTCGACCTGAGACGTGAACTCCATGGATGTTGCGTGACCTGCTGAGTATTTGCAACATGTTCTATCTTCTCAAAGGCGTTAATTTACCATCCGAATCCTTGCAAGCATCCAGCAGCACTCCCAGAACACTTTTTAAAAAAAAAAACGTTTCACATATATTGCAGCAAGCCACCACTTCAATAAAGTCCAAAAAACCAAGGCCAAACCCTTCCATTCAAACTTACCTGATTGATGCGTGTGTTGCTTTAACAGCTGCCGATACCGCGTCAGTCAGCCTACTTGCACGCCAGTTTAACCTGGTGTGCTTAGGACCAGCACTGAATTGAATGCTACGGTCGAAGTTCAAGTAGGTGATGTTCAGTTGGCATACCGCCATTTTCTTTACACGACGCTGCTGGTTACTGGCAGCGAAAAGGGGTCCACAAATATGGCGGCTGCCACGGGGACCGCCTCCAGCTAGCCGCCATTTTTTCGACAATCGCTGGCACTAATAGGGCGGTAAGTATATGACTTTCTCACCCTGAAACTTTATTGTGGGCTATAGCTTCTATACAGATTTTGACCAAGTGGCCTTTTTGACTAAATCTGCCTTCTTCGACTGGTCTTCCTTTCTCCAATTTGTCTCCTGTCTGTCATCTGCAACAAGCTACATTGCCCCCTGACCTTTTTCTTGCTTACTCTGCCCCATGCTGTTCAAGTACTTCAGTCTTCAGTATCAGAAACGATAGGTTGCATCTTGTTTGTGCCTTGTTCTTGACACAAGTGTCATTGCATATAGTTAGGGCACTGCTGCACAGTTCTGGAGATTTGTACTTCATATTAATAGTGCATTTAGTGCACATGTTTTGAGGTTTTTTATTTACTACTGAGAATTCAGTTTGTTCCCCTGAATCGCATGGCCCGATAGATGATGTTTAAAATTGTGCAGAATGGAGAAGTTACCGAGTATAGTGACTGACTGTTGTTAAGAGCTGTTGTAAAATACTTTGCATTAAAATATTTTAATTTGTAATATGTCACCAGATGGAGATGAATTTAGATCAAGTTGCATATCATTCTTGCTATGTAAATTATGCTTTTCAAAGAGATTATCATGAATGATGAAACTGAGGTATTATTTAGCTAGTTAAAAATGATGGGCACGTAATTTGCGGTCAGTGGTGAAGCAAAGGTCAGCTTCCCCCGAAGGTCTTATGATCTCTGTGGTGAGAAGATCAGCTTTTCCGACATTCAGTTGAAATCAGTGTAAGTTAATGGGGAATCCCTAACGCGAGCTGCTGTGACATCAACAAGCTGTCTAACCAGCCAATCACAATGCAGAATTCTCATAGACCAGGATCCAGGGAGTGAATAAACTCATGTTATGCTAACTTTTAAAAAATGTTACCGAGAGCAAAACAAAGATTGGGGTTCTCTCATGGGGAAAAGGTAAACCTGAAATAAAGATGCTAAAAAAAATTGTAAATTAAAAATTGTTATTAAAATGGATAAATTTGAAACTCCACAAAATCAAAAATTAGTTTTTCTGGCCCATATTGTTTGTTTAGCAGTCAATATGCTGTTAAAACCCCAGTTGCACCTAATCAAAAAAGGTCTAACTTTTAATGGGATATTTAACAGCAATATTACAGCAATAAAACAGCTGATGAGGATGATGACACCGGGAAAAAGACCGGATTTCCCTGATAAAACTGATTGCCGGCTTTTCTGTGGAGTGTGTGGGGGGGGGGAGTGGGTGCACAGTGCAACCAGTGTCGGAGCGAATGACTGACTGCAACTTCAGGATTTCCGCTTTGGGATCTACGTGTGCTACATCCCGAAGTTGTGGTCAGTTTCAAAGAGGTAATAACAGCGAACGCTGTTCATTCGCTGTTATTACCCACCACAAATTCCAGGCCACAATGTGATACCAGACATGGTTAGTCACTGGAGTAGGATTAGACTATGATTGCTTCAGAATGTGTTAAATGCTCTTGGCTGTGGAGATCAATTTCAGTTTGGTTCACCTTAATTTGAACTTAATTTGATCTCCGGGAACTGATGGATGTGTCAGTTGGTGCATGTGTCGTGTTGTAAAATTCTAGCTTCGACAAGGTGGAAGAAAGCCAGCATATATTCAAATTGGATTTGCAGAAATTCCCTGTAGAAGTAATTCCAGTTGTTAGTGGAGTGAAATTTATCCTCATAATAATTTCACCAAAATGGCCATTGAATACACAGCAAAAAACCTCACAATTTTCAGAGATTTTTTTTTGTGCGCTGCAAGTTACTGACATAAATAACTCATCACACTTCCTTTTGTTTGGTGCTGCAGCATATTCAGAAAAATCTAATTCTTCACAGCTGCTGCATAGGCACGATGAAGGATTACATTCTCTATTTGATGTGCAGATAACAAGCATGATCTGAGACCAGTGTAGTTTGTAGGTGGAAGAAAAAAATCTATCCATATATTCAGAATGCCCCGTCAACCTGTTATATGGCCTCCACCTTTCCTGTAGTCCTTCCTGTCTCGCTCCATTTCTTTATTTCTCATTCACACCAAGCACTGCATCTATTTTTGGTCACTTGAGGCACAAGGAAAATAGTCAAACCCTGGAGATGGCGGAGAAAAGCCTTACCGGCTGATTACCTATCACTTCAGAAGATTGATTTATGGAGAAAGACTGGAGAAGCTCAGGCTCCTCAGCCTTGAAACACGTCGATTGAAAGGAAATCTTTTTGAGGTTTATAAGATATTAAATAGTCCAGAAAAAGTAAATCCAGAGCACTACCTAAAAGTTAACCCTTGACCGGACACAAGGGCTTTGCTTCAAACAGGTCAAAGACAAATTATAATCATAACTTCCTCATGCCAACAGGAATGGACTTCCAGAGGCAATTAATTATTATTGAATGAATTAAGTAGTTATTGAAATGACCAACGAATGCTGTGGTGGGGCCTGCGTGAATCACACATGCTTGTCTCTTTTCTTCACAGAATACTTAAAATTGATTGTCAGAACGTCATGGATTGAGGGTGGAAATTTCTCTGCACTTCTGGCATGCACCAGCAGTACAAAAGCAGAGAATCGTGGCCACTGCATCCAGTATTAACTCGCAACAAAAATATATCCCAAATGAGAAGGAAAGACTGTAAGAGAATGGATAACCATCCGTGGCTAACTAAGGAAATAAGGGAGGGAATCAAATTGAAAACAAAGGCATACAATGTGGCCAAGACTAGTGGGAAGACAGAGGATTGGGAAAATTTTAAAAGCCAGCAGAGAACGACTAAAAAAATGATTGAGAGGGAAGATAGATTATGAAACACACTAGCACAAAATATAAAAACAGATTGTAAGAGTTTCTACAGGTACATAAAGAGGAAAAGAGTAGCTAAGTAAATGTTGGTCCCCTGAAGGATGAGACTGGGGAATTAATAATGGAGAACAGGGAAATGGCAGAGACATTGAACAAATATTTTGTATCGGTCTTCACAGTAGAAGACACTAAGACATCTCAATATTGGATAATTAAGGGGCTATAAGTAGGAAGGAACTTAATACAATCACTACCATGAATGAAGTAGTACTAGGTAAAATAATGAGACTAAAGGCAGACAAGTCCCCGGGACCTGATGCCTTACACCTAGGATCTTAAGAGAAGTGGCTGCAGAGATAGTGGATGCATTGGTTGTAATCTACCAAAATTCCCTGGATTCTGGGGCAGTCCCAGCAGATTGGAAAACTGCAAATGTAATGCCCATGTATAAAAAAGGAGGCAGACAAAAAGCAGGAAACTATGGACCAGGTAGCCTAACATCTGTGGTTGGTAAAATGTTGGAGTCCATTATTAAGGAAGCAGTTGCAGGGCATTTGGTAAAGCATGATTCAATCAAGCAGACTCAGCATGGTTTTATGAAAGGGAAATTATGTTTGACAAATTTGCTGGAGTTCTTTGAGGATGTATCGAGCAGGGTGGATAAGGGGGAACCAGTGGATGTAGTGTATTTGGATTTCCAGAAGGCATTCAATAAGATGCCACATAAGAGGTTACTGCACAAGATAAAAGCTCACGGGATTGGGGGTAATATATTAGCATGGATAGAGGATTGGCTAACTAACAGAAAACAGAGAGTCAGGATAAATGGGTCATTTTCCGGTTGGCAAACTGACTAGTGGTGTGCCGCAGGGATTGGTGCTGGGTCCTCAACTATTTACAGTCTATATTAATGACTTGGATGAAGGGACTGAGTGTAATATAGCCAACTTTGCTCAGACAGGCTCAGTGAGTGAGAAAACATTTGGCAGATGGAGTATAATGTGGGAAAATGTGAGGTTATCCACTTTGGCAGAAATAATAGAAAAACAAATTATAGTTTATATGGAGAAAAATTGCAAAGTGCAATGAAAGGGGTCTTTGTTCATGAAACACAAAAAGTTAGTATGCAGGTAGAGCAAGTAATCAGGAAGGTAAATGGCATGTTGGCCTTTATTGCAAGGGGGATAGAGTATAAAAGCAGGGAAGTCCTGCTACAACTGTATAGGGTATTGGTGAAGCCACACCTGGAGTACTGTGTACAGTTCTGGTCTCTGTATCTAAGGAAGGATATACTTGCATTGGAGGCTGTTCAGAGAAGGTTCACGAGGTTGATTCCGGAGATGAGAGCGTTGACTTATGAGGATAGGTTGAGTAAGTTGGACCTATACTTATTGGAGTTCAGAAGAATGAGTGGTGATCTTATCAAATCATATAAGATAATGACGGGGCTCAACAAGATGGATGCAGAGAGAATATTTCCACTCGTAGGGGAAATTAAAACTAGGGGACATAGTCTTAGAATAAGGGGCTGCCCATTTAAAACTGAGATGAGGAGAAATGTCTTCTCAAAGGGCTGTAAATCTGTAGAATTCTCTGCCCCAAAAAGCTGTGGAGGCTGGGTCATTGAATATATTTAAGTCGGAGATGACAGACTTTTGAGCGATAAGGGAGTAAAGGGATATGGGGTACGGGCAGAGAAGTGGAGCTGAGTCCATGATCAGATCAGCCATGATCTTACTGAATGGCGGAGCAGGCTCAAAGGGCCAAATTGCCTACTCCTGCTCCTATTTTTTATGTTCTTATGTTCTTAATGTGTGCTTTTAGTTGGTGGGCAGGAATTTTATTTCTAGCAAAAAAAATTCAAATATTTCACATTTGAGTTTTCCCTTTTAAAAGGTATAAGTTGCTGAAAAACGTTTCTTGTCACTGATATTCACAACTTGCCATTTGATATTGGAATTTTTTGAATCTAGCTCGTGCTTAAGGTCATTTACAATATCACTTACGCAAGGTAGATAAAATTCTGAAGGAATGAATCTGCTCAGAAAAATCCCATCAGTGCTGGTGGCTATTCTTTCCAATTTTTAAGAGCTTGAAGCAGAAAACTAAATACATTGAAAGGGGTAACCCTCTCTTGATCTGGATCAAGGTCTGGCCCAGAATTTAGATAGTGATGTAAGGATGAGAGAAAGTGATAATAACACTGACATTGACACACTGAACAGTTAGCCATCAGCTAAACTGAGACGCTGATGTATAATTAGGGGAAAGGGGCTGGATGGGGGGGCGAGAAAGACTGGGGCTAGTGAGGCTGAAGTCTGTGTAGATTTGACAATAGCTTCATGATTTATGTTTCCTCCTTTCCCCTGAGATTCCAGAAAGTACAGGGATAGAAGGCCAGGATCGTGTTGATTGAGCATCTGCAGTATTTTGCCTTTTGCTTTATCATCTTGATTAATCCCCGTTGCTGGTTGGTCTTTGCTCTCAAATCTTCTTTTCTTGCTGAAGGCTTCATCTCCCAAGCAAAGAAGTAACGCTATCTCAGAAAACACAAGAGTTGCTCATATCTTATCCAAGCCAGCTTATGACCAATGTGCAGGTGTTCAACTGGCGAGTCTAAAAAATTCTGATTTTGTGACAGCAGCTAAATCTGTGCTGGAAGTGACCAGTTGCCAAAGCCATGCGAGCCCATGGTATACTGAACTAAGGGTGTGTGGCTTTGGAAGGTCATGCCATTTAAATAAGTCGCATAGGCCTGCAGCACGTTCTCGGTCTTGTACCAGGAGCTAGCCTAATGGGGCAGGTGGAAATCTGGCTGGCAGCTCGAATGTAATGGTTATGTGGTCACTTAAAAGAAAATGAACTTGGTCGCTATGGCACTGAAATCATGACAAGGTCTGTTTTTGACCAATGATACTACAGCTGCATATGGGTACAAATACTGTTTGAGTAAACTCCAAAAACTCAAAATTGATTTGAAATATTAGTCAGCCTTTGCCACACCTGAAGGAGAAATGAGGCAAAAATGAAATCCAATATGGAGGCACAAAATGGAGTCTGAGGGCATTTTTCTTTATCGTTCCTGGGATGTGGGTGTCACTGGCAAGGCCAGCATTGATTGCCCATCCCCAATTGCCTTTGAGAATGTGGTGGTGAGCTGTCTTCTTGAACCGTTGCAGTCCATGTGGTGAAGGTGCTCCCATAGTGCTGTTAGGGAGGGAGTTCCAGGATTTTGACCCAGCGACTATGAAGGGGTGGTGATACATTTCCAAGTCAGGGTGGTGTGTGACTTGGAGGGGAACTTGCAGGTGTTGGTATTCCCATGTGCCTGCTGCCTTGTGCTCCTAGGTGGTGAAGGTCGTGGATTTGGGAGGTATGTGACCAAGCAACACAGCACCCAACTCCATTGATGGCTGGCAAAGTGGATGCGCTACTGCATGAGCTGGGTGTGAGGAATATCTTTGTTGGATACTTTAGGACACCCTTCCCAGAAGACATCAGTGCACCTTGCCTATCTGGATGTGGCAGCCAAGCTCAGTCCATACAGTACATAGGGACAATCTACAATGTTCTACACTCTTGGGAATCCTACTACCCAGGAAAAGTCCCTCTGTCACTTGGTTCATTCCTGCGAGGACAGATGAATGATTTGGCATTGATTTCCAGTGACGGCTCGTAAGCCAGTAAAGTTAAACAGAATAGTGACGTTAACACCCACAGGACAAGCTCTCTCTCTCTCTGAGATAACCATTGTCTGCAGGCCAACCTGCAGGAGATGACATAGCTTTGTTGGATTCTCCTTAGTGAAGAGGAGATGCAAAAAAAAACAGATCTCCTCCAATATTTCCTGTAAGCTGTGCTTTGTTCTGCGCGGCCTGTTTCTTTTGGTGCGTGGTCCCTTTAAATTTCCGCACATACCCGGTATTTACAATGGGGACGCCGGTAAGCAGTCTGTGTGTGATCTTTCATGGCTGTGCAGCTTAGAGACAACATTGGTCTTGTCTCAGATGTCCAAGAAGAACTGTCTGGGCCTAACCTGGAAGATGGTCATTCCATTGTCAGACTGAAGTGTTGTTGAATATTATACTTTTGGTGGTGTGTGTGATGCATTGAGATTGGGGTAATTCTGGACTCCCAATAAATTCTCATTAAAAGTAGTCTCAGATTATCACTTACCTTACAACATTTGTTATTCTGTCCTGTTGTACCCTAATACAAGACTAAACACGGATTCTATTGTGTAGATAGGCTCTCTGCGGACAGAAGAGCGAGCTTCAGAAACTCTGGTTAATTGTTCCTCTTAAAGAATCACTAAGTAATTAGGAGAATGTATCCAGTGTGGCATTTGCATGGTAGAAAAGATCCAAATTGCAAGCTTAAAGGCCATTTAACGAGCACTGTGCTCGATAATATTTTAAGACTGTATATGCTCTCTACACAAAAGTAAAATGTACTAAATATTTATGTCCGTCCTTTCCAACCCCCACTCCCTGTAGTTCAATGGATAAATGTATCATGTGAATGGGTACAGGGCCATGCAGACTGGGAAAATGCAAGTTTTGGCCTTTACTTTGTGCTATAGTGGCCGATTGCAGATGGGCAGCCCTTGGGATGCTACATTTGGCCTCAGCTAGGAAGACGGAATCAATCAGACTAATTGCTTTAGAGGCACCCTGCTGGTAAATATGTGGATGTAGGATGAGAATAATCTTGTCCTTGGCAGTAATGTCCCCTTGGTGGAGTAACCTACTGATGCTTTCACCAAACAATTATGGTTTGAATTACAATCCAACTGGGGGCATGCATTGTGGTAGAGACCATGGGGCCCAAATTGCCCCACTCCTTAAGTGGATAGGCCTCACCGACCGGGAGCAGACGGATGGGCCGACCCTTCCTATATTGCCCCCGGGTCGGGGGCGGAGGGAACGGGTTTCTGCGCCGTCCGTACCGCTGCCCGTCGGGCACGCGCTGACCCTCTTCCGATTGGCTGTGACTCCCTTTCAGACCCCTGCGGGAAATTGCCCCGCGGGAGCGGCACCACCGCCAGTCGGTGCCACTGACAGCTTTCCCCAGCGGGAAACTGTGCGTGGCTGGACGGTGCGTCCGCCTTTAAAGGGGAGGGCGCGCTGCCAGCGCCTCCATTTTATTTTAATTGTCGGCCGGCCCAATACTGGTGGCCACGGGTTTGGCCGAGCCGCCAACAGGCATATTTGGGTGTTGGGCCAGTGGTGGTCCAGTGAGCCTAACTAAACTAATTACAGAGTTCACAGCGGCTCTCTCCTTTATCAGAAGGGGAAGGATGTTGTGACACATCAGTGCGACACGGCATGTCATCATTGTGCAGACATCATCAGCAACATAATGACTTCATCAGCACACGCTGAATACTTCGAGCGACAGCCGACCCGCTGTAACAGCACTTCTACCCCGCACCCGACCTAACATCCACCCTGACCGGACAAAAAAAGACCTGAAAATCGCCAGATTCTCCGCCACATGGATGGGATGGAGAAAAATCTTAAATAACGGTAGGTGAGCCTACTATTAGTCGGGGAGCAATTTTGGCCCCATATCACCTCGCTTTGTGGTCCTATTTAGATTTTTACTTATACCTTCATGGGATCTGGGCATCACCGGCAAGGCCAACATTTATTGCCCATCCTGAATTGCCTTTCAGAGGATGGTAGTGAGCCGCCTTGAGCCACAAAGGGTAGTTAAGAGTCAACCACATTGCTGTGGGGCTGAAAACACATATAGGCCTGACTGGGTGAGGATGGCAGATTTCCTTCTGGAAGCTGGAAATTTCCTAAAGGACATCAGTGAACCAGATGTGTTTTTATAACAATCCAGTAGTTTCATAGTCACCATTACTGATACTAGCTTTTTAATTCCAGATTTATTTAATCAACTGAATTTAATTTCCCCAGCTGCTGTGGTGGGATTTGAACTCAAGTCTCTGAATCATTACGCCAGGCCTCTGGATTACTAGTCCAGTGACTATGTTAACAATGCTACCATACCCGATGGGACCATTCCTTGTGAAATATATAGGTTTGGGGAAAGAAATTCCTTCTCCTTATTCTGGAGTTTGATCAATATTTTTCTGGAAGGAATTAGTATAAATTGTGTAATGTAACCTCTGGTCAAACGGGTGATATTTGTACCACACATTGCATGTGGTGCTCTATGCATTGGCACATTTTCAATGTTGTAGCATGGGTACTAAGCCTATGATGTATTTTCAATGCTGTTGTAGGGGATGCTATGCATCAGCACTGTTCTTTAAGCCCATTTCTTTTCTTGGGAGTCAGTGATGTGTCATCGGTTTAAAATTATCAATAAGAGAGTAAGAAGAAATCACTTTCTACAGAGGGTTGGTGGAGCATGGAATGCTTTACCAAAGGGATTGGTTGAGGCACAACATCTTTTAAAAGAAAATTGGATAAATATTTGAAGTAGATAAAGTTACACGGCTATAGGGAGAGAGTGAGACAGTAGGATTAGTTTTGAATTGCTTAAGCGAATAGCCAGCACAGTTATGATTGATTAAATGGTTTCCTGTGCTGTAAGCTCCTATGGTTTTATAGATCTTCAGGGTTACAGCAACTCTGCAAACTTAAAGCTGAAACTAAGCCTAAAGCTAAATATATGATTTCATCAATTCTAAGTTTGGTCTGAGTTCTTCTGTTAATCAGTTAACTGTGGAACATCTAGCAAATACTCATTCAGTCCTTTGTATTAACATTTGTACACTTGTCATGATTGATATTTACTTCTCTCTTTTAAGTACTCCACTTTTAAATACTTTGCTTTTATTTTTCTTTCTATGCGTTATTTTACAAATGTGTCCAGCGTGGCTCAGTTGGTAGTAATCTCGCCTCTCAGTCAGAACATTATGGATTCAAGCCCCACACCAGAGACTTCAGCACCAAATCGAAGTTGACACTCCAGTGCAGTACTGAGGGAGGTGCCATCTTTCGGGTGAGATGGTAAACTGAGTCCCAGTCTGCCCTCTCAGGTGGACGTCAAAGATCCCATGGCACTATTTTGAAGAAGAGCAGGGGAGTTATCCCCGGTGTCCTATCTAATATTTATCCCTCAACCAACATCACTTTAAAAAAAAAAAAATAGATTATCAGGTCTTTGTCATTGCTGCTTGTGCGCAATTGGCTGCCAGGTTTCCCTACACTATAACAGTGATTTCACTTGATAAGTAATTCATTGGCTGTAAAGCACTTTGGGACATCCAGAGGTTATGAAAGCCGCTATACAAATGCAAATTCTTCCTTAAATAAAAACGGAAACTGTTGGAAATACTCAGCAGGTCAGGCAGCTTCTGTGGAGAGAGAAACAGAGTTAACATTTCAGGTTGATGATCTTTCGTCGGAACTTTCTTCTTCTTTATTTAATAGCTAAAATGTATTGGTAAAGACAGTTAAAACAATAATGCTCCATTGCATTTGTAAGCACTTTGAAATTCGTGTAATATTGGCTGTCTGACAATATTGCTGTTGGGGCAGCATCCCAGTGTTGTTGATATAGAAAAGCAAATTAATTGGATTCCCTGTAGGTTTGGGATACATAAATATGCTTCATCCAAAATGAATACACCTTCTGGAATACCAAATTGCATGCTTTTTTTCCCACATGAATCTGTTTGCAGGAGGAAGCAGTTTATCAGGCACCAGTGGAGCATTTTTAAGTGTTGGGTAGATCCAA
The DNA here is from genome assembly GCF_044704955.1 of Pristiophorus japonicus. Lineage (NCBI taxonomy): Eukaryota > Metazoa > Chordata > Chondrichthyes > Pristiophoridae > Pristiophorus > Pristiophorus japonicus. The sequence goes on along the minus strand of NC_091982.1, from coordinate 211,195,281 downwards.
TGCAGTACAAGAGAACTTTTAGTGATATATATGAAATGAGTATGAAAATAGTACACTGATGTTCAAATATTGTAAATGGAAGCAATATAATAGACCATGTTATGTCACTGTTTTTTTACAATTTTTAAAAATATTTTAAAATGGAGGCACACCTTTAGCATGCTGCTGAAAGGTGCTAGTATATTTAGAACGATTTTGACTCCCTGTTTTATCTTAATTTGTCTCCTTGCAGAGAAGCTCCTTACATTCACTCAGCGCTCACATTGTAACAGTTTTTGTGCAGAATTGCTGGTATATTTACTTCCTACCACTGCAACAGGCTGTGCTGCCATGCTGACTTTTTTGACAATTGCCTGTTCTATGCATTATTAGAAATCGGGAGTGGGGAGAGGGGAAAGGATATTTGTAATATCTTCTTAATTTCGACAACCTTCCTAGCCTGCTGTGTAGAATTTTTTGGATTTATTTCCCACACGACATAAAATAGCAATTTTTGAACATAGCAATTTGGAGTGAGTAAATACCCGTACTAGCTCTATAATTTGTACTTTGTATTTAAGACTGGGATGGCTAAACAGTGAAATTTTATCAGCAGTTGGGGGATATCAAATTTTGGCAAGTTGCATTTAAAAATAAGGTATGTAGCAAATTGCGATTTGAAGAGTTAATATTCTAATACTCCCCATTCAAATAAAAATTTTAATTAAAGAACATTGCTTAAGGGGTCCTGGATGGCTCAGTGGGTTAGCATACTAGACATAGACAGGTTAAGTGAGTGGGCAAAAATTTGGCAGATGGAGTATAATGTTGGAAAGTGTGAGGTCATGCACTTTGGCAGAAAAAATCAAAGAGCAAGTTATTATTTAAATGGAGAAAAATTGCAAAGTGCTGCATGAACCTTGTGCATGAAACACAAAAGGATAGTATGCAGGTACAGCAAATGATCAGGAAGGCCAATGGTATCTTGGCCTTTATTGCAAAGGGGATGGAGTATAAAAACAGGGAAGTCTTGCTACAGCTATATAAGGTATTGGTGAGGCCACACCTGGAATACTGCGCGCAATTTTGGTTTCCATATTTACGAAAGGATATACTTGCTTTGGAGGCAGTTCAGAGAAGGTTCACTAGGTTGATTCCGGGGATGAGGGGGCTGACATGAGGAAAGGTTGAGTAGGTTGGGTCTCTACTCATTGGAATTCAGAAGAATGAGAGGTGATCTTATCGAAACGTGTAAGATTATGAGGAGGCTTGACAAGGTGGATGCAGAGAGGATGTTTCCATTGATGGGGGAGACTAGAACTAGAGGGCATGATCTTAGAATAAGAGGCTGCCCATTTAAAACAGAGATGAGGAGAAATTTCTTCTCTCAGAGGGTTGTAAATCTGTGGAATTCGCTGCCTCAGAGAGCTGTGGAAGCTGGAACATTGAATAAATTTAAGACAGAAATAGACAGTTTCTTAAACGATAAGAGGATAAGGGGTTATGGGGAGCGGGCGGGGAAGTGGAGCTGAGTCCATGATCAGATCAGCCATGATCTTATTGAATGGCGGAGCAGGCTTGAGAGGCCGTATGGCCTACTCCTGTTTCTATTTCTTAAGTATTACCATTCCATCTTTGGCATTGGGACTTTGGTTTGCAAATTCAGCTGAAGTGCCTTGGGTTATTTTTTTCATTAAAAGCACTATTTAAATGCAATTTGTTATTCAAACCATATTTTTGAATGTGTTAGCACACAATTTGACAATGAATTAGAAAACACATTCAAAAATATGGTTTGAATAACAAATTGCATTTAAATAGTGCTTTTAATGAAAAAAAATTACCCAAGGCACTTCACAAATAGACACAACGAGAAAGACAGCTAGCCAGGAAAGAAGACATTAGGAGGAGTGACTGAAAGCTTGGCCAAAGCAGTAAGTATTGCGAAGATTTTTTTTAAAGGTGGAGATGTTTAGCGAGCGAGTTACGGAGAGTAGAACTGAGGTGATTGAAGGCTCTGCCACTAGTGATGGTCCAAAGGGAAGGGGTGAAAGCACAATAGCTCTGAGTCAGAGGAACACAACATTTCGGAATGGATATAGGGCTGGAGGAAATTGCAGAAATGGCAAGGTTGACGAAGGGTTTATATCCAAGGATGAACACTTTAAATTTAATGGGAGCTAGATCAGTGAAATGGGAATGATGGACGAGTAAGGTTTAGTGTGGGACAGGATACTTATGGCAGAGTTTTGGACAAGTAGGAATTATTTATGGAGGATGGAGAATTGGAGCCTGCCAAAGAAGGCTTTAGAGTAGTTGGGCAGATCAAAGGCCTGGATAAGGGTTTCAGAGCGGAAAGGCTGAGGTAGGACAGAGATGGGGAATGTTGCAGAGATGGAAGTAGGTGGCCTTTATGATGGATAGGATATAGGGTTGAAAGCTCAGCACAGGGTCTAATGGATGCCAATGCTATGAATGGTCTGGTTTAATAACAAGAGAGCAGAGTTTGTGGCAGGAACAGAAGACCATGTTAAGCTGAAGATCTTGGATGTGTTATTTGATGTCAAACGTGCTGTCTAACAGCAAAGAGGAGGTCAAGGTCTCGAGATGCATGGCAGTGAGACACTGTAATCTGCAGTGTAAAAGCTATCCCCATGCAGTTGGATGATATTGCTGAGGGGGCAGCCTCGAGATCAAGGGATTCAAGCATAGAGCTTTAGGTTATTCTGGAAATGACAGTTCAGGCAGGTAAAAATAAGCCATTTGTAGAGATGCATTGGCTGTGTTCAGATAGGTAAGAATGGAAGCATGCAAGGGCAGTGAACCTGGATAATGGAGGAAAAGCTCTGGAGGAGGCCATATGGTCAGCCATATCAAATGCTGTAAAGAGGTCAAAGAGGACAAAGAGGGTTAATGCACACAGTTGCCGAGGAGGTCATTTGTACTATGTAGCTAGTGCTGTTTAGACCCTGTGAGGAGAGTAGATTATAAACTGGAGGAATTCAAGTAGCGTTCCAAGGGACTTGAAAGGCACAACACGCAGAGAAAGGGAGGTTGGATATCTTGTGGTATGGATTTTAAAGAGATGTAGGAAAATTCACACTGATGCACTAAGAAACATTCTTCTGAAGTTAGGACAGAATAAAGGGAAGTTGTTCATGTATCACCTGAGTGCGAGTGCTTAATGCTGGCATCAGCTGCCCAAACTGGAAGAAGATTCTGTTGCCCAGCATTAACACCTTTCATCTCGATAAGTGTAAAATGTACATTTAAAAAAAAAAATCTGCTGTAGTGTGCCAAATAAAATATGGTGATGTGTTGGATTATTTATTTCTCGTGGTGAACTGACAAACTCACTGAAGCCCACAGTACCTGGGAGTTCATTAATCTACTTGTGCATTAAGGTAATTGGGAAAAGAAGGCAAGATGAGGATCATTTCTTTTTCACAGCGAGTTGTTATGGTCTGGAATGCACTGCCTGAAAGGGTGGTGGAAGCAGATTCAATAGTAACTTTCAAAAGGGAATTGGATCAATACTTGGAATGGAAACGTTTACAGGGTTATAGGGAAGGGGCAGGGAAATGGGACTAATTGGACAGCTCTTTCAAAGAGCCAGCAAAGAGCAGGCCACATTGTTCGGCATGCCTGATACAAGACTCCCAAAACAAGCGCTCTACTCGGAACTCCTAAACTGCAAGCGAGCCCCAGGTGGGCAGAGGCAACGTTTCAAGGGCACCCTCAACGTCTCCATGATAAAATGCAACATCCCCATCGACACCTGGGAGTCCCTGGCCAAAGACCTCCCTAGGTGGAGGAGGTGCATCTGGGAGGGCGTTGAGCACCTCGAGTCTCGTCGCCGAGAGCCTGCAGAAAACAGGCACAGACAGCGGAAGGAGCGTGTGGCAAACCAGTCCCACTCACCTTTTCCTTCAACGACTATCTGTCCCACCTGTGACAGTGACTGTGATTCCTGTATTGGACTGTTCAGTCACCTAAGAACTCACTTTTGGAGTGGAAGTAAGTCTTCCTCGATTTCGAGGGACTGCCTATGATGATGGGCCAAATGGCTTCCTTCTGTGCTGTATCATTCTATGATTATATTCAATCGCAGCATATTCCTTTTTGCTACTTTAAATAAAATGTATTTATGGAAATATTTTTCTTGCATAATAAGATCAGAATTGTTCTATTTTACCGTTAACCATGCTTTGTGCTATTTGATAATTTAGTTTTGAGGTATACAATAGTCTCTCAATGTAATTATTTGAAACAGTCCACAAATCTAAATCTGTGCTTTTTAAAAACATTACCAAAACAGTGCTGAACAGTCTGTGAATTTCTCTCTCTGAAGCCACAATTGCTCCATCATTTCTATAGTAAGCATATTTTAAATATTGGTTTTGATAAATATCACTATCAAGGATATAACTACAGATGCTAGCTGTTGATACTTTTCAGTTATATTTGTAAGTGCAGGATTCGTGCCTGAGGTCTAAATTCGCTCAATTATACCTTTTGTCTTCTTCCATTTGATGGGCACTAGAATTTTTCCACATCAGCAAGCTCCTTTCAGAAGCCACCAAAAGGTCACACCCGCCTCAAAACAGCTCTGTTTCCCTGCGTGACTACGGTATAATTGGCTGATTGTGTTTGTGGTGATTGACTCACCCCTCCCCCATCACAGTGCCAGATAGATGCTGGCTCCCTGAGGAGAATTGCTGCGATCCGCTCTGCTCCTCACAGACGAAGGCAGAGCCATTACGCAGGTTGCAGCTGCAGTAGAAGCATCCATTTTTGTCTGATACCAGCTTCGTGCCTCGCAGGGGTTAGCATTTGTCCTCCCAGATGCTGTAAATCTGAACTCTGTGCGACAGCTCTTAATTCTTTTAGTCAGTAGTGGCAGCTTTTCATATGATGCGCTGAGATGGTACACCAGGAGAACTGTGCTTATCAGGTAAAGATGTCGTGATGCGTAGAAAGGTGCACTTGACGTCTGCTTAGCTCGCTTTCTACACAGCAGCAGGTTGCTGCATTGTGTATTCTGCTTGTCTTTTGTAACATATTGTAATGGTAAATAAAGCAGCTTTTTAAATATTTTCTGAAATTGGACTGTTAGAGTAGAATTTAATGGCAGAGTGTAAAGCTTATACAACAGTGCGTTTTACTGCAGAATTTATTGTGCGTGCGTGTAGGAAAAGGGGAGGGGGGAAAGACGAGAAGGAGAGAAGAGGAAGAATCAAACACAGAGCCAGAGGGAAGTTAAATTCATCAGATTAAGACATTTGTTCCAAGACAATATATGCAGTGTCAGAAAACATTAATTGATGTTTTAGTTACATAATTATGAAAAAAATTGCATTTGGGACAGTCAGACAGATGCCCTGTAGCAATTCAAGTTTTTTTTTCCCTGGTATTACTGTAACTAATGAGTTCATGTCCTTTGGGAATTCTGACTATGGCAGAGAGTATGCAGCAATGTTTCTTTGTAATGCTGTAGTTACTATCTACAGTAAAATGTGCATTAGATATATAAAAATTGATATGATTGTAGATATTGCTCCTATTGAGATAAAATAAATGCTAAATAGGAGTGCATTCCTTCATAATTGCTAAATTGAGTTTTGATGGAAACAGATTATGATTGCAGTTCTAGATGGAATAATAATTGGAAAAGCAGTTTCAGTTTATCAATAACCAAACCAGCTCTCTACTAAATTGAAGAGGCCACACACATAAGTGACCTAAAAGGGAGTGCTTTGCCTCAGTAGCTGGAATCCTCTGGGGGCCTCTGTCAATGCTCTGTCTGGGCAGCAGCAGACATTTACAATAAATCAAGGCCACCATCAATTCTCAACTTAGAAGCACAATCCGGTGTACAAAAATTAAATGTAGTTTAATTTGCCACAAGAATAGTTTTTTCAATGATTTCACTTGCTGTAAAGAGTTCATCTAAATCAATTGTAATGCATCCATAAAAATTGGTCAAATGGTTTTCCAGAAAACACTTGGCAGGAGTAATATAGCGAAAGCAGTAGAGCATGTCATGTTTAAAACTGTACAGTACTGTATACAGACCACATCTTGAGTACAGTGTCCAGATTTGGCTACTGAGCTACAAAGGGAACATTCAAGCCTTGGAGGCAGTGTAGAGAAGAACTATTAGGCTGAACTCAGCACCAGAGCATTTATATAGCGCCTTTCATGACCACCAGAGGGCTCAAAGCGCTTTTCAGCCAATGAAGTTCTTTTAGAGTGTAGTCACTCTTGTAATGTGGGAAATGTGGCAGCCAATTTGCGCATGGCAAACTCCTACAAACAGCAATGTGATAATGACCTGATAATCTGTTTTTGTTAAGTTGATTGAGGGTTCAATATTGGACAGGACATTGGGGATAATTCCCCTGCTCTTCTTCGAAATAGTGCCATGGGACCTAAGAGAGTAGACAGTGCCTCGGTTTAATGTCTCATATGAAAGACAGCACATTTGACAGTGCAACACTCCCTCAACACTGCCCTGGGAGTGTCAGCCTAGATTTTCATGCTCAAGTCTCTGGAATGGAACTTGAACCCACAACCTTCTGACTCAGAGACAAGGGTGCTACCAACTGAGCCACTAGCTGACACCTTAGAAGTCGGAGTAATGAGGAAAGACTCGAGCAACATGAGGTCTTCTGCATTGAAAGCAGGCAGCTGAGAGAAGGCCTCAATCAAATTTAAAGAATGGTTGCTGGCATAAACATAGTGGCCTAGAAATATGACTGCGCATTGCCCGTTCTTCAGGCACTAAACAGCCTCCTAAGCCTCCAGTATTGTGGGCAGGAAGTGTATGCCCATTACGAACCTGTCTGCCATATTGGTAAATCATCATCATAGTCGGTCCCTCGAAACGAGGATGACTTGCTTCCACGCCAAAAAGGGATGAGTTCACAGGTGTTTCAAGGAAGGACCTAATATTCCAGGTCCCAAACTACATGCTGAAGGATGGAAGATGCCTGTACGTGGATTTTTTTAACGTGTGGCGGCCGTTGCACACCAGCCACCACACGGGCTTGACAGAGCTAGATCTTGGTCCAGTGGCAAGGATTAACCAAGCTGACTGGAGGCCAGCTCCGCTGCACAGACCTAGTATGCACACATATCACAGTGTGGACTGGCCAATGCTGCCCCTGGGCTCTCACCTCTGCTGGGCCCCAAACTCACGCCTCTCCTGGGCCCCCGATCACGTCCCTCTATGAACTCTCGCCGCTCCTTCGCCCATTGATTTGGGCGACGTCAAATCCAGTCGTTCTCTTCACAGCCATCACCCTCCTGCAGCAGCACGCGCTGCACCCTGCAGTGGTATGCCACCGCACGTTGCTCCTTCAAATGGCCCCGGCCTGCTGAGCAACATGCGGCCACCCGGCCTGGAAATTGGCACAGTCCTGGCCTGCAAGACCCATCAGTAAAAAGCACTTGCCTTCTCGAGCCCGCACTTCCCACCTCCCTTTTGCTGCCGGGTTTTCTGAGGCCCAGGAAACCCAGCCGGCAGCTCTCAAATGTAAATCAGGCTCCCAACTGCACTGTCGGAGCCTGATTTAAATGTGACAATGAAGTGACCCGCCTCTCCAAGATGGGACACATGAATGCCTTGAAACCCATCAGCGTAAAGACGGCAATATACGGGTTAGGGGCGCGTTCCCCATTTTTTAGGGTTTAAACCCCACCTGACTCCCTCCTGCCTGTCGTGGAGGGCTTAATAGCAAGGCCTTAAGTATCAGTTTACTTTTACTGTAATCCTCATCACTGAACTTTGTGATGGTGCTAATCATATTACAATTGTTGTAGTCATCATCATCATAGGCAGTCCCTCGAAGCAAGGATGACTTGCTTCCACGCCAAAAAGGGATGAGTTCACAGGTGTTTCAATGAAGGATGTAATATTCCAGGTCCCAAACTACATCCTGAAGGGTGGAAGATGCCTGTGCTTGGATTTTTTAACGTGTGGTAGCCATTGCACACCAGCCACCACATTGGCTTGATAGAGCTAGGTCTTGGTCCAGTGGCAAGGGTTACCCAAGACGACTGGAGACCAGCTCTGCTGCACGGGCCTAGTATGTACACATATCGCAGTGTGGGCTGGCCCGTGCTGCCCCTGGGCTCTCGCCTCTTCTCGGTCATATGGTCACAGGCAGAACCTGGCCAAACATCATCGGTTGGATTTTCGGATGTCAGGAGGGGCGGTAAAGGCTGTCGAAATGTTTACCGCCCAGCTGGCAAGCTTCCAACGCCCCGCCGGGAGATTTGGTGCTGGTTTTGTGACAACGCAAAACACTACCACCTCACTCTGTAGTTTCATTCAGATCATGACATCAGTCATTGTGCAATGTCCCGCTAGAGCCCCTGGTCGCTAAATTATGTGGTAACGCCACATTTAACATCCGCCCCAAGTCATGCCTGAAAAACCAGGCAGTCCTGCAGTTGAATAGACGCTATTTGCAGCGTAATCGGAGGCACTGTTTCCGCACAGCATGCTGCGCCAACCTCTGTCATAGAAGCGGCAGATTTATCTGGCATTACAGGTTCCTTACAGGGGCCAGAAGAGGCTTGGGCCCAGGGGCAGCAAGGGCCATCCCACACTGCAATTGTGTGCGGACTAGGTCCGTGCACAAAGCTGGTCTCCAGTCGTCTTGGTTAATCCTTGCCACTGGACCAAGACCTAGCTCTGTCAAGCCCGTGTGGTGGCTGGTGTGCAACGGCCACCACACATTAAAAAAATCCACGCACAGGCATCTTCCACCCTTCAGGATGTAGTTCGGGACCTGCATATTTGGTCCTTCATTGAAACACCTCTGAACTCATCCCTTTTTGGCGTGGAAGAAAGTCATCCTCGATACGAGGGACTGCCTATGATGATGAAATTAGTGTTAGTATGACATCTAAGTGTCTGATTTAGTCTTTGATGCCCCTGGCAGGTAAAAAATAATTTGCACTATTGGTAAATGCCAAAACATCGGCAGGCAGTGCCCACACCTGAAACAGGCGTTGGGCCGCTTATTTGCCTTTGATAAAGGCCTATCGCCTATTTATTCCACAATTTATCCCTCAACTAACATATTATTGGTTACTAATTACCTTGCTGTATGCAAATTGGCTGCTATGTTTCCTACATTACATCCTTCAAAAGTACTTAATTGGCTGTAAAGTGTTTTGGGATATTCTGAGGTTATGAAAGGCGCTATATAAATACACATTCTTTTCTTTCTAAGCATTTCTCAGAGTCTTAGATCAGGATAAAAGATAGCCAAATGCAGTCTCCAAACAATGCCTAATAAAACATACACGTGTAAATTCCTCCTGCCAGAGCTCATAGTTTGTGTATTTTCATGTGCCGTTAATTTTCACAACCTACATTTGCATCTGAAATAACCAGACACTGCTTTAGGATGAGAAGTGTAGTATATTTGCTTCATGGGTTCTTTGTTTAAGAATTCATAGCTACACATTTGCTATAAAGAATTAGCTGGTTTATTAACAAATGTTTAACAATTAAACTGAACACTACCAGTTCATCCACCAGGTTCACAACTGCAAACCCCATTGTGGAGAACCTGAACTCAATTAACTGGGGTTTTATTGAATCTTGTGAACATCACGTGACTGGCTAAGCCACTCATAGTGCAACAGCTCCACAAGCCTGTGAGCATGCTCACAGGTGCATACATTACAAGAAGTTATTTAATTTCACTTCTGGTAATGCTTCAAACACATCTTTCAGAGTGATTTTGTGTTATGCATGTGGAGCTTTGTTTAACCCAACACCATAGTCCTGATTTTAACTAGGAGCGGGAATCAGGCAAGCAGGGGGGGTGAGAGGAAGGGAGGTGCGAGGTAAGCGGCAAACCCACAACCTTGGCGGCTTGGGGCCCAGACAGCTTTAACTCTTGGGCCTCATTTGCATGTCGCCTGTCAGCGACCTGCAGGAAACCGACGGGAAGCGACAGCTGGCCAAAATGCAGAAGAGGAATTTGGGGTGGAGGAGGCTGCTGGTCAGCACCAAAGGAATGGTCACCAGCATCAAGGAAAATTTTGAAGGGAAAGGAGGGAATCCTAGGCAGGTGAGACCCAACCTTTCCTTATGGTGCTCGGAGTAGTCTCGATCCTCCTGGCCCCACAAGCAAAGAAGAAGAAAAACTTGTGTGTTTGGGCCTCTTCTAGTCTCGAATCCTCTTCCTTTCCCCTGTCTTCATCTGGTGGGAAAGCCAAAAAGACTTCCTCGCTCGGGCCACAGTTAAAGTTTCTGTCGTGACCAGATGGACCCAGATGTGCATATTTAAAGAAGGACTCCACCAGCTTCAGGTAGATGTACTTTCCGGTTGCTCAGAAGAGCAGGTAAAAACTGAAGATGGCAGGATCCGTGCAGGATGTCAGCAGGTAAGTCACCTGGCCAATTCTAACTGCCTGCCTGCCCAGTTTCCGCAGTTGGGTAGAATTAACATTGCCCCTAATGAGTCAGGACTTTACTTTTATTGATGACATTGTGACTCTGTTGTCATGTAGTTCTACAAAACAAGCGCTCTTGAGCATCTTTTTAAAAAAAAATATTTTTAATTCTAAAAGTAATGAAGGAGGGTATTGCTCTTGGTTGTATGGATCTGTGTAACTGCAGGATCAAGTTTGAAATGTGTGATGCGTGCCTTCCTCTATGAACTGAGCCACCATTTTGCACTTCACATTTTAAGGGAAATTTGGTTTTCCCTTTTTTGAACTTAAATCACTGGGGTCTATGAACTGGTCTCTTTCATAACTAGACAATCGCAGCTTTTAAACTGAATGCACCAGTTGACAGTGACGAATGCAAACACACCCGTAAGGCTGGGAAATCTTTTGCTTTGCCAAATTAGTTTTACAGTGGAGGATGCTACAACTTGAATAACTGAGACTGTTCATTTGACCACATAAAGCAAGCATTGTTTAGACCATAAGAAAGAGCTGAATATTGATGTGTTTGAACCTACGCACTTCTTTTCTGAATTTGTTTTGTTGGTCATAAGAACATTTTTATGCATTCTTGGGCTGTGTTTGGAATGTAACAAAGAGCACACAACACATCCCATTTTATAGTAACTTGAGATTTACGTTTTTTTGTATATAATAACTTTATTTCAATGAAGGTGATTATTATAAATCCAATCAGGAAAACAGTCAAATAGTTAACAATGATCTGTCAAAAGTTAATACCTTAACAAGGAAAAAACATACGCTGATGGTATAGTTTTAGTACATTGTCCTAAACAGCATTTACAGAAGGGTACATTGAGAGCATCATTGCTGATTGTACATTAGGTTTTAATGCTTCAGGGTTTGAACAGGTCAGCACCAGTTAGATACTGTGTTCACCAGTCTTTATCCTGACTTTTCTGGGGCAATGTTGGATTGAGTTACTGTCCCTATGCACCAGGAAGAGGATGCTTCAGAGCTTTCATTTCAGTTTGGCATCAGACTGCCCCTCGCTTTGCAGGTGTGTTGTGAGGTTGGTGAGGGGAACTAGGCCTCACCTCTGGGGAAAGGGTACTTTATCATTCTAAACAGAGATCGTACATCGCATGCCCTGACCAGCATCTGTCCCACAGGTGCATTTCAGGTGCGGAAGTATATTTCTGTTTTGCTGGTCTAATTGGAGTTGACACTTAGAGATTCCCAGTGGATCACTGAGAAACACATATTTCTTCTTTCCCTGTTCCTCATTGATATTTCAAGCAGAAGCGAAGTAATGGAAGTGGAAGTTTGGGGCAAGAGGGGACTTAGGGGTGGGGTTACTTTACTAATTAAGAGTGGCTGCAGTGGTCCCCGCTCGACAATTGCCAACAATGGATAGGAATGTTTTAAACAAGCTATGGGCCATTTCTGTATTAAAAGAGAAGCTCCGTTCTGGCACAGAATCTGTATTTTGTCTTCACTGCAAATATCTAACAAGCAGATTTTCGACTGCACCGCAGCTGTTTTCTGGGCAGCTTGCAATTGCTAATAAATATATCTACATTAGAGAGATATGCTGCACAGTAAGGCTGCCTGCAATCATGGGTTTATAGAGTAACAAATGAGATCTATCAAACAATGCTTAATTATTGAGAAATTATTGAACAAATGCATTAGGTAATGGGTGGTGTTTGCTTACCGCACTGCTCTCTGATTTAATAGCTGCGTGCTCTGACTGCAGCACCATTAATCCTCAGTTGGGTAGTGGTAACTATGAGTAGTAGTTATTGAATAACCTGAAAGGGATTGTTTTTAGTGTCATTACCCATGTGTGGTTTGTAAGCAGTAGATACACTCATCAGGTTTACCAAGTAATGGTTTATCATCTTTGATTTTATAAGAAGTATAAAGCGTTCACTTGAATCTCTTTCAGGCTTTTTAAAACAATGACAGGACTTGTTTCTTATGGCTTTACTTTAAAAACAAAATCAAGTTGAAGCTGTTTGTTCAGGAACACCATATAACCAACCCTAATTTCTGGAATTGATAAATGCTACAGATGCACAGGCTTGAGTGAACACAAGTAAGATAATTTAAGCATAAATAAGCCTTAAATATCAGCTCTTGCTTGTACATTTTTATCTGCAAATATGCTTTAGCTCACATATTGTATTGAATAAAACTGTGCAGTGTCACTAGATCTGCTGGTTTGTACCTCTTCAGGTCCAGGTGTAGACAGTCACAGTCGCAAGCCTATTGCAGCCACCTATACTGCCAGGGAAACTAGGCCACGCAGAGAAAGATGGGAATTCACTGTCAGCTCCCTGTGGCAGTCTGGTACTGTGATAAATGGGACGATTCAAAGATTTGTAAATTTCTATACATTGATTTGTTAGTGTGTAGTATTATTAGTATCTTGTCATATAGTACGTTGCTAAACAATTTTATTTTCAACAGAAGAGCTCTTTAGGCCATCCGCTCCCATTTCCTCTCTCTGATCCCAATGTTTTGTAATGAGAGCAAATTACCGTTGGGATCCATTTTGGTGATGCGCATTGTCTTTGTGAAGACTAACTGCAATGCACATTATTTCGTGGATAGGATTTTTCACTGTTTGCTTCTTTTTAGCAGCGTTCTGCCACTGAGATACTCTAAAGCAATAGAAGTTTACAGCACAGAAGGAGGCCATTTGGCCCATTGGGAATTTTATCCCCCGAAAATGGGTGGGTTTGGGTCGGGTGGGAGGTTGGATTTGGGTTGGATGGGAGGTTAAAGTGTTAAAAATCTGAATCCCGACTGCAACTCGCCCATTTCCGGTTTTAACGGAGGCGGGATGGGTGCGGGCAACCAACCTGCTCCCAGGAGGCAGGTTGGCAATTTAAATATTATAATCCACGATTTCAAAATTAACTCTGGCGGGCTGGGTTTCACAGGCGTCGGGAAACCCACCAGCTAAAAGGAGGCGAGCACTGCTCGATCCAGGAGTTGAGTGCCTTTCCACTTACCTGTTGGATCCAGCATACCTGCCTTGCCAACCCACCCGCGATCGGACATGCATCCAGCACACAGCGCTGTATAAATGTATCATTACTTCTTTAACTCTTGGACTCTAAATAGTGATACTATTTATATAACCCAAAATTCTGTTCTTTTTTCATGGCTTTATGGGCCCAAATTTGGCCCACCCGTTTTTTCGGCGCACTCACCAGAGATGTGCCGACTTCGTAGGCTGAAAACGACTCCATAAAGTTCTGGCCGCTCTGTTGACTCCTGGGGCTTGGTGCAGCGTGGTCAGTCGATTGCGGGGGGGGGGGGGGAGGGGGGCCTAGCTAGGGCCCTGCGCAAAAAACAGTGCCGGTAGCCGTCCGCATGCGCATTAGAGCATTCGTGCATGAGCAGTAGCTCCTGCCGATGATGATAATGATGCGTGCTGCAGCGTGGGACCCGTTGCGTCCCGCCCCTCTCCTGGGCCGAGTGGCCTGCCGCACAGTAACGAGAGAAGCCTGCCGCCTTTTAAAGCACTTGGTTCTTTTGTTGGCTGTCTGCATTATGGCTACGTTATGTCTATATTCTACACACAACTTGAAGACTTGAGGACATTGCCATGCAAAGGTTCAGGTAGAATTGTCTATTTTGAAATCCATCTCAAAAGTTTGATCGGGGCGGGGAGAGAGTTTTGATCCGGGGGAGGGGGAGGAAGTTTTGATCCCGGGGGGGAAGTTTTGATGGGATGGGGGGGGGGGGGGGCGGGAGTGGAAACCTTTGCAGAGAGTTAAGAAATCAGCGCAGATAGGTACTAATGACTTGACTAAAGAATGTGAATAGGATCAAACAGCTATATAGGACATCATATGACAAACTTCGCAAAGTTAATTTATTATACAACAGAAGCATTCATGGAAGCTTAAACTACAAAAATAAAAGAAGAGACAAAACATATTGATCTGGGTGGGGGAGTGTGATAACTGTATAGCCAGTAATTTTAATGAGCTTACTCAAGACTTTCCTTAACCCTGTTGATGAAAATACTTTCCTACATAAGAATTATGTAAATATGTTTTGTCTCTTTACTACTTTTATTTTTGTAGTTTAAGCTTCCATGAATGCTTCTGTTGTATAGTAAATTAACTTTGCGAAGTTTGTCATATGATGTCCTATATAGCTGTTTGATCCTATTCACATTCTTTAGTCAAGTCATTAGTACCTATCTGCGCTGATTTCTTAACTCTCTGCAAGGGTTTTCTGTGCGGCCATAAGTGGCCACATACGCTGGTCTAAGTTAGTTTGAAGTAACTATTAGCTGTCTAAAGTGGCAGTAGCTGGTAAAGCCCCCTTTTGAAAAAAACTACACTAAAGAAATCCTAACTAACTCACTTACACTGGCGCAAATTGAATGTGCAAAATGGGGATTTTTAAGATACTCCAGAAAAATCAAGTTGCTCCAAAAAAAACTGCAACTCCTGGGCAATTTTGAGCCCATTGTAGCTGCAGTCACACTTTCAGTAATTATGTATTTGGACCCCTGTTCATCCACATCCTTCAAGTGTATTTCCATTAAGCTTATATTTTCGTTCTTTGTTTTACCTCCGAAAATCTATTACCTCTCACATACCCACATTGAATTCTGTCTGTCACTTGTCTGTCTTCCTGACTGTCCTACTTACTGTTTGCCAAATTTCCTACTTTTGTGTTGTCAGCAAATTTGCAGATTGTTTTCCCAATACCCAGGTCCAAATCATCTAATATATATATATATAGGAAACTCTCGTTTATCTGGATACGGATTTAACGGAAAACCCGCCGTAACGGAATTTTAAATATTGCGTCGCCACTTCTCACCGGCTGGTGGCCCTGCAAGTAACACTTCGACATATATCATATCCAGATCCTTCTATTGCAAAATCGCTAATAATTGCACAATGTGACACTCACCATGAGCAAGGACTCAGAAAATCTACTGTAAAAATCTAATAACTGAATACACAAGTTCACCCTCCTCTGCCCTTGCAAAGACAAACCTCTGTACCTCCCCAAGTAGTGATAGACCGATAAAAGGCATCTAGTAAATCAAACACCGCATTCCAACTCCCTCCTTCCCCTAATACCAAATGACCACTTCCCCTCCAAAGCACTGTCCAGTGCCACCCCATCAGTGCCACCAAAGCTCAATCCCCCCATTGCTTTACAATCCCATCCTCACCAGTGCCAAACCCCACATTCCCAATTTCAATCTGCTGCATGTTGCTTACTATCTTGTGTATCCTGCAATTTTAAAAACGTTGCGTGGTTAAAAATTAAGTACACTGGTAAAGGAACATAAAATGACAACCAACGCTACTCACATCATTTTCATGCAAAAATGGACGGAGTTGTAGAACTCAATTTCCAACGCAATTGTCGAAATCCAAGAGTACCATATAAATTAATTACGAGCTCTGATAGTACATTGTGTGTTACATAGTCATAAGTGTGCCCCTGACTCACCAGGAGCAACTCCATAGGAGGTCTTGTAGTGCCTTTTCGAAAATTATTTTAGAAGCAGTATAATTACAAGCTGTTGCACATTGTCCTTGGATGCTGTTCTCTAGGCCCTTTCCCTCCACCTATTGAGTAAAGGTTTTATGATCTGGTTTCCGCCCCTGCCACAGTACCGAAACAGTTCTCATCAAAGTCACAAATGACATCCTTTGTGACTGTGACAAAGGTAAGCTATTACTCCTCGTTCTTCTCGACCTGTCTGCAGTCTTTGACATGGTTGACCACTCGATCCTTCTCCAATGCCTCTCCACCATCGTCCAGCTGGGTGGGACTGCGTTCATCTGGTTCCATTCTTATCTATCTAATCGTAGCCAGAAAATCACGTGCAGTGGCTTCTCTTCCCACCCTAATTGTTACCTCTGGTGTCTCCCAAGGATCTATGCTTGGCCCCCTCCTATTTCTCATCAATTTGCTGCTCATTGGCGACATAATCTGAAAACACAGCGTCAGTTTCACATGTACGGTGACCCAGCTCTACCTCTCCACCACTTCTCTTGATACCCCCTTGGTCTCGAAATTGTCAGACTGCTTGTCCAACATCCAGTACTGGATGAACAGAAATTTTCTCCAATTAAATATTGGGAAGACTGAAGCCATTGTCTTTGGTCCCCACTACAAACTGCGTTCCCTGGCCACCGACTCCATCACACCCCCTAGAATCTGTCTGAGGCTGAACCAGACTGTTTGCAACATAGGTGTCATATTTGACCCTGAAATGAGCTCCCAGCCACATCTCCACAGCATAACTAAAGCCATCTATTTCCACCTCTGTAACATTGACCATCTCCTCCCCTGCCTCAGCTCATCTGCTACTGAAATCCTCATCCATGCCTTTGTTACCTCTAGACTTGACTATTCCAATGCACTCTTGGCTGACCTTCCACAGTCATCCTACTTAAACTTGAGATCCTCTATATTGTGTTCCTAACACAGATGAGGCTGCACACAGGGAGGTTAAAGTAATAGTGACCTCAGTCTTTAATAAGATACTCCAGAGTGAGGAACAGGCCTTGGTAACACTACGCAGTTACCCCACAACAGGCAGTCTGCCTGAATGGACAGCTCGTCCTTTCGCTGCTGGAATGGCTTGATTGGCTCTTGCATTTCAACGGGGATGCTGGCCCAGCTCCCATGCAGTACACAGTTTTTTTTACTAGGGACAGCAGAGGATCTTGGCTGATCCAAGTCCTAATCTGGCGGGCCGTGACAGGTGATTTATCATTTTCAAACGCTTCCATGACCACCAACAAGTCTGCGGGCTGCGCCACCATCAACAAGTTTGCAGACTGTGCCATTTCCACCCCAGTTCCAATGGTAGCCAACTGAGAGCATCCGCACAGTTCTCGGTGCCTGGGCTGTGGCGGATGGTATAGTTATACGCTGATAGCGCGAGTGCCCACCTTTGTATGTGGGCTGAGGCATTAGTATTTATCCCCTTGTTTTCAGCGAACAGGGATGTGAGGGGCTTGTGATTGGTTTCCAGCTCAAATTTGAGGCCAAACAGGTACTGATGCATTTTCTTTACCCCGAACACACACACACTAATGCCTCTTTCTCAATCATGCTGCAGGCCCTCTCATCCTTAGACAAGCTCCTGGAAGCATAGGCGACAGTTTGCAACTTCCCCGCAACATTAGCTTGTTTTAATACACACCCGACTCCGTACGACGACGCGTCACATGCTAGCACAAGTTTTTTTACACAGGTTATACAATACAAGCAGCTTGTTGGAGCATAAAATGTTTCTGGCTTTCTCAAAAGCAATTACTTGGTTTTTTCCCCATACCCAGTTCTCACCTTTGCACAATAACACATGTAGGGGCTCTAAGAGGGTGCTTAATCCCAGTAGGAAGGTACCAAAATAGTTGAGGAGTCCCAGGAACGACCGCAGCTCTGTGACATTCTGTGGCCTGGGCGCGTTCCTGATCGCCTCTGTCTTGGCGTCTGTGGGCCGAACGCCGTCCGCCGCGATCTTTCTCCCCAAAAACTCCACTTCTGTTGCCATGAAAACGCATTTCGACCTCTTCAACCGCAGCCCTACGCGATCCAGTCGCTGGAGGACCTCCTCCAGGTTCTGTAGGTGCTCAGCGGTGTCCCGACCCGTGACCAATATGTCGTCCTGAAAGACCACCATGTGTGGTACCGACTTGAGTAGGCTCTCCATGTTTCTCTGGAAGATTGCTGCAGCTGACCGAATTCCAAATGGGCATCTGTTGTAGATGAACAGTCCCTTGTGCATGTTGATGCAGGTGAGGCCCTTCGAAAACTTCTCCAGCTCCTGCATCATGTAGGCTGAAGTCAGGTCGAGCTTGGTGAACGTCTTGCCTCCTGCCAGCGTCGCAAATAGGTCATCTGCCTTAGGTAGAGGGTATTGGTCCTGCAGCGAGAAACGATTAATAGTTACTTTATAATCGCCGCAAATCCTGACCGTGCCATCACTTTTGAGTACTGGAACAATCGGGCTGGCCCACTCGCTGAATTCCACTGGGGAGATGATGCTCTCGCGTTGCAGCCTGTCCAGCTCGATTTCCAATCTCTCCCTCATCATGTGAGGTACCGCTTGCGCCTTGTGGTGAATGGATTGTGCCTCTGGGACCAAGTGGATCCATACCTTCACCCTGGAAAAGTTTCCAATGCCTGGCTCAAAAAGGGAAGGAAATTTGTTAAGAACCTGGGTACATGAGGCCTCATCGACATGTGATAGCGCTCGGATGTCATCCCAGTTCCAGCGGATTTTGCCCAGCCAGCTCCTTCCTTCCGGGACAATCGAGCGTGGCAGTTCGTGCACCATGCCCTCATAGGTGACCTTGACCAT
The DNA here is from genome assembly GCF_044704955.1 of Pristiophorus japonicus. NCBI lineage: Eukaryota > Metazoa > Chordata > Chondrichthyes > Pristiophoridae > Pristiophorus > Pristiophorus japonicus. Next base: position 211,176,494 of record NC_091982.1, on the reverse strand, counting down.
GGCACTACCCAGGACAGTGATGAGGTGTACGTTCTCAGTTTCGTGTGGATGGGGCTCAGGGCTGGTCTGAATGCTTTGTTGCACCACAGTCTCTCAAACATCTTTTTACTCATGATGGATCGGCTAGTGCCAGTGTCCCGTTCCATGGCTACGGGTAAGCCATTCAATTTTACGTTTAGCATTATAGATGGACATTTTGTCGAAAATGTGTGCACCCCGTGTACTTCAGCATTTGCCTCCTCTCTCTGAGGCTCGAAATTGCTTTGATCCACCATGGACCGATCTTCCTCTGCCATGTGGTGGTTAGCAGGTTTTGCAGAGCTTGCAGCTCGTTTGCAAGCTCATTGGAGATGCCCCATTGTTCCACAGCTCTTGCAAACATACCCTTTGAAGTGGCATGAATAGGCTGAATGGAAGCCTCCACAACGCCAACAAGGTGTGAATTGCCTTGCATTCATTCTTTGTTGGGGACTCTGAGTCACCTGGGTCACCTGAGGCCTGCTGGCAGTTGCAGACTCGTGGGTTCTGCCTTGTACATTTCTGCTCGCGAAAAGAGTTTGTTAATTTATGAACATTGCTAGCACTTGTGTGCTGTGAGATTTGTTTGTTGTTTTTACTGGTGGACATAAACGCCTATGCTATCACAATGACCTTACTGAGGGTTGGTGTCTCTACAGTCAAAAGTTTACGTAGGATGGTCTCGTGGCCAATGCCCAATAAAAAAAAAAAATCTGAGCATTTGCTCTAGGTAGCCATCAAACTCACATTGTCCTGCAGGTCGCCTTAGCTCGCCACTTCCTGACCTTCAGATCGCTGGCACGTGTAGAACCGATACCTCGCCATCAGCACGCTCTCCCTCTGGTTAAGCTGCTCCCGAACCAGTGTACACAGCTCCTCATACGACTTATCTGTGGGTTTCACCGGAGCCAGAAGATTCTTCATGAGACTGTAGGTTGGTGCCCCGTAGACTGTGAGGAGGCACACTCTTCTTTTTGCAGCGCTTCCTTCTCCGTCCAGCTCGTTGGCTACAAAGTACTGGTCTAGCCGTTTGACATAGGCTTCCCAGTCCTCACCCTCCAAGAACTTATCCAGGATGCCCACAGTTTGCTGCATCTTTGCGTTGGATTCGTATTCTCGTCGCCAGTTATTGTGTTCCTAACACAGATGTGGCTGCACACAGCGTGGTTAAAGTAACAGTGACCTCATTCTTTAATAAGACACTCCAGAGTGAGGAACAGACCTTCGGGGCCGGCTTATATACAGTGCTCCCAAGGGATGCTGGGATCCCTTGGGACTTCAGGGGATGAGCTCCCTGGTGGCGGAACATGGGAGTGCATGCTTTACAGATACACAACACTCTAAAACGCGGCTGCCCATGTGCTAACTCACACCAAGTCATGCTCACCCATCATCCGTGTGCTCGCCGATCTACATTAGCTCCAGGTTAAGCAACGCCTCGATTTCAAAATTCTCATCCTTGTTTACAAATCCCTCCATGGCCTCGCCCCTCCCTATTTCTTTAATCTCCTTCAGCCTCTCAAACCTCCAAGATATCTGCGCTTCTCAAATTCTGCCCTCTTGAGCATCCCTGATTATAATCGCTCAACCATCTGTGGCCGTGCCTTGAGCTGCCTCGACCCTAAGCTCTGGAACTCCCTCCCTAAACCTCCTTGCCTCTCCAGCTCTCTATCCTCCTTCAAGATGCTCCTTAAAACCTACCTCTTTGACCAAGCTTTTGGTCATCTGCTGTAATTTCTTCTTATCTGGCTTGATGTCGAATTTATTTTTTGCCTTATAGCACTCCTGTGAAGCACCTTGGGATGTTTTACTACATTAAAGGCGCTATATAAATACAAATTGTTGTTTAACAGCTAGGATTTCCCCCTTCTGTTGATGCACCTTTTGAGACATGAAATATGGTATAAACAATGTATGAAGTGTCCTTTTTAATGTCCTTCTCGAGATATTAAATATTGGAGCTTATCTTTCCACAAATACCCATCAATAATCTACTGCAGCTATAACACCGTTCAATATCCTATCTGTAATATATACCGAGTTCTATTTGTTGGTATCAACTACAGATAAATTACTCAGCTTGCAGTGAAAAGACTGCAGTCATGAATCTTTCAGGGCAGACACCGTCATATGGTAACTGTAGAGGATGTTCTGGCTACGATTAAATGCTTTGACACATTCAGCTAGCAGAACAAGTTAAAGCTGCTTCCATCAACTTCAGGTAATAAACTTAGTAATTGCAGGAGTAATTTCAAGGCCGTGATGCCATCTCATTTTGGGTTTTGGATGACTGTTATAAATTGCTGAAACTTTGCTTTCATTGCTTGACAATATCTGAACCCCTTCATGAGATTACTGCTCTGAGTGCTACGTGTTTGCAGTGTAATTTTGCATAGTAATATTTGGTCCCTGAAAAATAGCAGGCAATAGCTCGAGATCAGTGGTTGGCAGTGCTGCCAGCCAAAAGGAGCTCAATCTCTGCACAGGGACTGATTCTCAACTGAACTTAAACCCAATTGAATACCTTGATGTTTAACTAAGTATCAGCCAGCATTGATCACAATGTATGATGTGTCTTTTTTAAGTATGCATTCATTATGAAGTTCACCTACTGTTGTCAAAGGTGCAGTATGAATTTGTTGGTAGCTTGGTCTGATCCAGGATATTACCTCTCTCTTTCACCCATTTTATTGTTCTTTCAGTAACACTCAGTGGGCTCAAGTTTCGGCCTGAGTTGCTCCTATTTTTTTTGGAGCAACTAGTTTAGAATGGAGCATCTTAGAAATTGCAATTCTCGGCATTTAGTTTGCTCCAGTTCTAGTGAGTTAGAATAGTTTCATTTTAGAACACATTTTTTTTTCAAAAGTAGGGTTGTCCGGCCACTTACGCCTGTTTTGCAAGTTTAGGCAGCGAAAACGTACTCCAAACTAACTTAGAATGGAGTAAGTGTAGATTTTTGTACGCTCAGAAAAACCTTGCCTACACTTATAAATCAGGCGTGGGGAATGTGAGATCGGGGGGGAGAGGGGAAGGGATGTTTACAAACATTAAACACTTCACTTTTACAAATAAAGAGCCATCATCAATAATAAATGATAAATAAATCAATAAATCAACCAATAAATCAATAAAAAAAAATTAAAAAAATTAAAAATAAAAAAAATTAAAAATCAATCAATAAATAAAAAATGGTTTCTGCTCACCTACTGCAGCACCGGGAGCCCTCCAACAGCGTGCTGGGACGGCCACCCCCCCAGTGTCTCGCTCTCTGTCTCTGTCAGTGTCTCGCTCTCTCTGTCTCTGTCTCTAACCCTAACCCTAACCCTCTCTCTCTGTCTCTGTCAGTGTCTCTCTGTGTTTCGGGGAGAGAGGGGTGGAGGAGGAGGAAGGGGTTGAGGGGAGGGAGTGGGAGAGGGTGGAGGGGAGGGAGGGGGGAGAGGAAGGGGAGGGGAGGAGGGGGGGGAAGGGCTGAACGGGAGGGAGGGAGTGGGGGATAGGCTGAACGGGAGGAGGGGGACGCTGAACGGGGGGAGGGGAGCTGAATGGGAGGGAGGGAGGCTGAATGGGAGGGAGGGAGGGGGAGGAGCTGAATGGGATTGGGGGGGGAGCTGAACGGGAGGGAAGCCCGAGTCCCGATCTTCAATGTCCGGTGAGCCCATTCGGCCAGGGCTAGGGACGGCGTTCTTCGGGCCCCTCCCATGCAGCCTGCACAGATTCGGGCTGCGAGGAGCTACTGCACATGCGCGCACATTCTAGCGCGCATGTGCAGAGGTCCTGGCACTGTTTTCAGCGCCGGGATCTGGCTCTGCCCTCCACGCGTTCTGCTGTGCTGCGCCAAGGGCCTGGATCGACCAGACTGCGGGGAGAATACCAAAGGTAAATAATAGGCGCCGTTTATGTTCTAAAAAGTCGGCGCACCCTGGGGGCAAACTTGGGCCCTGTGAGCCACTCTCGATACAGTGGGACATCTGTCAAAGTGAAACTTGTTCTGATAAACAAGACTTACATCAGAAAAAGTCTGTGCTATACTACTTTCTGTAGTTTGTGGAATACAGAGCATAACCTTGAGTATTTTTGCCGACTGCAATTAGCATATTGTTAAAAGGGCATTTGTCAAATGAAACTCCATCTACAAGAATTCTACAATGCAAAACTGTCCTGAGGTTTACTCATACTCCTCTAATTCAACACAGCTCATTGAGTTAGAGATGATTTCACCGATAGATGAAGTCAGGTTTTATTACACAGAACCAGTCCTATGCCCCTTTGGGAGAAAGAGACCTGTCTTCAACCAGACTTTCTGAAATAGCATCTGACAGAATGGTGATCCTATTGTCCATGATTTCATTAGGTGGCACATTCTCTTTGCTATGCATAGAGCCTTCTGTTTTGTAAATTGTACATGCTGACATGTAAGAATCTAAGATAACTGAATGCTAAAGACGTGTTATATAAAAGGATAATGACAAACAAGTACCATACATTAGGAATGCTGAAGTGCATCCTTCGGTTTCTGCTGCATCTTGAGAATGTACACGTCCAAGTAAATAATCGAGAATAAAAACAGAAAATGTTGGAAACCTCAACGGGTCAGGCAGCATCTGTGGAGAGAAAGCAGAGTTAACGTTTCGGGTCGGCTCCACAGATGCTGCCTGACCCGCTGAGATTTCCAGCATTTTCTGTTTTTATTCCAGATTCCAGCATCTGCAGTATTTTGCTTTTGTAAATAATCGAGAATTTGAACGCAGTCAATTTTCTTTGTAAAAGGAGTATTGGGTCAAATAAAATGGTTGATTTCTGCTGAACAGCTAAGCAGATTTTTGAGCTCTGCAATTTTTTAATTGGCTGACCTTGCATATAGGTATTGGGTAGAGTTAAACTCGCCCATGTGATGCTGCTTTTTCAATTTCTGGCTTGTGTTCTTCCCTGCCTCGATGGAACTGAACAAATGTTTAAAATATTGAGGCAGAACTACTTTTATACAGTTATGTGCAGATATTATTGGCATTTTTTTCTGTAAATAATATACCTTACAACCTGCTGATGTGACACATGTTTATGCAGTGACCTGACAATAGAACATATAAATGTCACATAAGCTACGTGGTGTCCTCGTCGGCTCAAAAAGCTCAACCAGGAACAGTTCTCCTAATTGCTTTGGTAGGTGAATGAGTTAAAACTCCATCTATTTTTTTCCCCAAATCCTGCGCAGTATTCGAATTCTTTTTGTCATCAACCAGCTAAAATGGGTATAAAAGTAACTTGACCCTTTAAATTTCTTGTAAACTCCAAAATGCAGTAAGTAAGTCGACCGTTTTCTGCAATTATTTTTTTTTCTCAGCTCAGTATTCTACACCCCCCCCCCCCCCAAACAATTGAGGATTAATTCTGTAACATATTTTTCTTAGAGAGGGAAACAAATGGCTAATTCTATAAACTTAATTGCAATCGACTTCATTTCTAATTGATTACAGTGGAGCATGACTTTTTTTTTTAAATTACACAACCGTACTGCTCCCTACTTCCTCTTGTCACATTTTGGGTTTGTACACCAGATATCTTCTTGGGATAAGCATCGCCGATCATTTCTGTAAGCAGACCTTGCATCCCTTATGATCTGGAGTAAACCTTATTTTGACCTGTGTCTAAGTAAGCAATAGCGAGATTCTCAGATTGTACCAGTAAACACTTGCTCTGTACACTAGCCATTGGAGTGTATTGTGCTACTATGTAATTCTCCTCGCTTTAAAAGGCAGACTGAAAATCCATTCCATCCGACTGAGACGAAGGCTGTAAGCCAACAGATGACTTCTCTAAATAAAACAGGTAAATGAGCAGTGTGCATTGTAAATCGTACGCTTCGCCATCTCCCTCAAGGGGTTGGTGAAAATGTGCAGGGTGACAGTGGAGACAAATTGGATGCATATTTGAGGCAGTGATTGATTGACGGGTATTAGTTTTTGAGAGGACTGCACTGGTTTCCAGCTGTGTACTTTCCAGCTGTTTCCACATAAATCATATCTGCAATCGAATCCTAGCAAATAATTTCTGCAGTATAATTGGTATGGGATGTGAATTTCAGGCTTCTGTTTGGTGTTACATTGTGAACAATTCTGCAGTCAAAAACTGGCACCTTGATTAAAAATAAACTCTCACATCCTCAGCGCACATTCATCAAGATTGTTCAATTGGGTGAAGTTTTCAGCTTGTCGAAAATGGCAATGATCAGCCTTCTTTGGCTACCTTGCAAAGTTTCCTGTTGGCCAAGTATTGTGCTTCATAGGACTTCCTTGAAGAGGTGCTGTTTAACTTGGGGAAGTGTCACAAAAACCAAATGACTAGGTTTGTGAATGAAGGAATGCATGATAAAATCCACTGCCTTAAAAGAAACATCTCCCAAGGGGTAAACAAGATTGCACTGCTGGGGCAGCAATAGGCTTGTTGTATAGACCAGTATTGAGTCTAGAAAGTTGCATTTTAAGATCAGGTTATTCGACGATGAACCCTGCCCCAGAGCTACCCAATAACACTCATGTAAAGTGTTTTGAGGTGGGTGCCTTCCACAGGATGTACAGTACGTTGAAAGATATTTAAAGTGATAGGAATACTTTGAAATCCTGTGCAGTTGTTAATGTTGCATTACATCAAACTTTTTTTATTAAAAAAATCTACATTTTAAAGGCATTACAGCAATTCATTTTCCTTTTTTTGGTGTATTTATTTTTTCAAAGTTTCCTCCTGCGATCTGCGCCAGCGTAACTGACGTAGTTACGATTTTTCTAGGCCAGCTTTTTTTGACTTGGGGGCGGGGGGGGGGGGGGGTCCCTCTCGTCCGCGCGGTTTTTATAATTTTTCACGGCTTGGCCAAAATTTTTTCTTCCGAGGTCGGCGTATCTGGCCACCCCCGAAAAGCGTTCTGGGCACTTAAAAAACATAGAAACATAGAAATTAGGTACAAGCAGGCCATTCGGCCCTTCGAGCCTGCACCGCCATTCAATAAGATCATGGCTCATTATTCAACCTCAGTACCCCTTTCCTGCTTTCTCTCCATACCCTTTGATCCCTTTGGCCGTAAGGGCCATATCTAACTCCCTTTTGAATATATCTAATGAACTGGCCTCAACAACTTTCTACGGTAGAGAATTCCACAGGTTAACCACTCTCTGAGTGAAGAAGTTTCTCCTCATCTCGGTCCTAAATGGCTTACCTCTTATTCTTAGACTGTGACCCCTGCTTCTGGAACTCCCCAGCAACGGGAACATTCTTCCTGCCTCTAACCTGTCCAATCCCGTCAGAATTTTATATGTTTCTATGAGAAAACAGTGCACATTGACAAATAGGCGCTGAAAGACGCCATTGTTTTTAATCGAAGATTTTGGAGGGAGTCAAGAACACTGTAAAAATCAGTAATAAAGTTAAACTTTTTTTTTTTAACCTGTCAACGTAGTAAATGGAAGTTTGTTGGATTTCCGAAATGTTCTCTTTTTTTACTCACTTGCACGCCACCACTGAACGTCTTGAAGCAGGGATGGAGGGTCGTAGCTTTGGCCGGTCGAATTGGCCCCGCGCCCGGACACGGGGGATCGGGGTTTGGCTGAAAAACAAGCCCGGGGGGGAGGAGAGCGAGAGCGAGAGCGAGGTGCCAATTGGAAGGCTTATGCACTGAGCCCGGGGAGCGAGGTGCTGATCATAAGGCTTCTGAAGACTGCAGTGAGTAGTGGGGGGGGGCGGGGGGGGTTGGAGAGAGAGATGGGGAGAAGTCACAAGACTGCATTTGTTAAGGGGGCGGGGGGTGGGGGGGGAGAGAGAGAAGAGAAGTCACAAAACCTTGGGTGTGGTCCACCCATACAGACCTTTGGGAGAGAGAACTGTGAACCTGTCCTGCCTGCTTTCCTGCCATTTTGAGCTTCTTTCAAAGGTAAAATTTAAGTATGGGGCGAATACTGACAAGGCCATACCTTGTGCGAGCCTTCTGCATCATCGTGCTACGGAGGAGATAATTGATTCATCTTCATCACATCAGGGACATCAGAGCCCGTAGGGTGCTAGGCAGGAGGCCTTACCCACATTGGGTATATCGAGACAGGTGTTCGTACCTCCACCTGAGTGATGCAGACTGTGTCAGAAGGCTGCATTTCCACAAAGAAGTTGTAACTGAGATCTGTGAGTTGGTCAAAGCTGACCTGCAACCTAGAAGCATCAGGTGAACTGCTTTGTCAGTTGAAGTGAAGGTTACAGCTGCACTTTCATTCTATGCCTCTGGTTCGTTTCAAGCTACAACTAGAGATGTGTGCGCCATCTCTCAACATGCAACACATATCTGCATTCGGCAGGTGACAACTGCACTGTATGCGTGGAGGAATGACTTCATCAAGTTCCCCATGACCGTCCAAGCAGTGCATAACAGGCCTGTGAGCTTCACCTGGATTGCTGACTTCCCAAAGGTACAGGACTGCATTGATTGTACCCACATCGCCTTGCGAGCACCTTTGGAGGATTCCGAGATGTACAGGAACAGAAAAGGCTTCCACTCGATTAATGTGCAGCTCGTGTGTGACGACATGCATCGCATCATGTCAGTCGATGCAAGATATCCTAGGAGCACCCATGATGCGTTCATACAACGCGACAGCATTATATCTGCCATGTTTCAGCATTAGTCAGAAGGGCAGAGCTAGCGACTGGGAGACAAAGGGTACGGCCTCGCCACCTGGCTCATGATGCCCCTACGCATAACCCAAATGGAAGCTGACCGTGAATGCAACATGTCGCGCAGCATAATAGAGAGGATCATTGGCATCTTGAAACAACGTTTCCGATGCCTGGACCATTCCAGAGGCTACTTGCTGTACTCCCCTGAGATTGTCGGTCAGTTCACTTGTGTGCTGCATGCTGCATAACTTAGCCATCATGAGGCAGCAGCACCTGGTAGTGAGAGTGGCTGATAATGATGCGGAAGATGCAGATGATGAGCAGGAGGAGGACGAAGAAGCCATGCAGCTATCTGAACCTGAAGCACGACGGCGGAGGAGGGCGGGCTATCATGTCCCTTTAACGTTTGCTCGAGCCTTGCGCCAGCAGCTCATCCATGACTGCTTTACTGCTGCCTGAGGGCTCAGTGACAACTATTCCACATGGACCATGTTTACTGTTTGGAGCTGTTCTCTAACGCGTTGTGTTAATGGAACAAATGATGGAAATTATTGTTGTTTACTTCAAAATTTGTTTTAAAAATCGAACAAATAATGGAAATGATTCAGTTTTAATGTAAAATATATTTTATTCAAAAGTTTAACAAACAGTTCTCATGGGGCCATATTTCCCCATGAGTTGCACTGTTTTTTTTGGTGGAACTTGATTTTTCTGGTGTATCTTTTTAGTTGCAAATATGACCATTTAATTTGCGCCAGTGTAAGTGAGTTAGTTAGGTTTTTTGTTAGGTCAGTTTTTTTTTCAAAAGGGGGCGTTCCCAGCCACTTACACCACTTATGCCAATTTGGCCAGAAAAAAGTTGTACTAAGCTAACTTAGGGCAGCGTATGTGTCCACTTCTTTCCGCACAGAAAGACCTTACTTACAGTTAAGGAATCGGTGCAAGTAACTACATTTAAAGCACCACCAAGCACCAAACAAAGCACAAAAAGTAATAAGCAATTAATTAAAAAATACAATAGAAGGAACCTTGCCCCTAAAGCACCAAGACCAAAGATATAAGCAATCAATAAATAACACACACAAAAATTGAAGGAATCTTCACCTAAAGCACCAAAGTCAATCAGTAAATAACAAATAAAAAATATGTCCTGCCTTAGGGAACGCAGCGGGCCGCTGATGAGGGAGCCCATTCGGCCAGGGCTAGTGACGGTGTGTTTCGGCCCCTCCCACACAGCCTGCAGCGCGCATTTGCAGAAACCGCCTGCCAGGAGCTACTGCACATGCGTGCAGACTCTAGTGCACATGTGCAGAGGTCCCGGCACGGTTTTCAGTGCCAGGGCCTGGCTCCGCCCCCAATCCACGCTGCGCCACGACGGAGGAGAGGCTGGGGAGCGGCCAAAATATGGAGGTATTTTTTTGGCGCATTTGGAGGCGGACAAAAGCGGTGCAGCTTGAGTGAGGGCGCCAGAAAAAAGAGGTTAGGGAAATTTGGGCCTTTGTACTTAACTTTAATAAAATGATTCTTTAAGATCACTCTTTAAGATCACTTACAAACTTTTAAACTTGTAAATTTACATAACTTACAAAAAACTTTTAATTTGAGAACAGTAACAACAACAACAATAACAACAACAACAACAGCAGCAAAGAAAGGCTGCACCCATCTCTCCTCCACCTTATTCTAAGACTGCCCGCTGCGCCTGCAGGCGGTGACACAGTGTTTCTGGACTTGGTACCAAGCTTATTCTTTCTAAGATCTCGGATAGTGCGCAGCGGTTTGGGGGGTGGGGGGAGTGGGGGCCGGGTGTCGGCAGTAGGCGGAAAGTTGGAGGGCCCAGGCGGAAAGTTGGAGGGCCTGGCTTTGGGCTCTTCAGAGGCTGGTGTGGGGATTGGAGCGGGAGTGGCAGTTGATTCTGTCAATGGGTGCAGGGTCTGGGCGTGTTCCATTATTGCAGCAGCTAACTCCAACATGCCGTCCCTTGTGCGCCCTGACAGTGTCTCAACGACCTGCAACATTCCCTCCCTCGTGTTGAGCAAAACTGTCTCAGCTACCTGCAGCATTCACTTCCTCATGGTCAGTGACAGTGTTTGCATTATCTCTGACGTTCCCTCCTTGATGGTCACTGACAGCGCATCAGCTATCTCTGACATTCCCTCCCTCATGGTCACTATTCCCTCACTGATGGTCCCGGACATAATTTCCATTTCTCGTGTCATTGCTGTTACTTCTCCTGAGAGTCCCACTAGCTCATCCCTCACCCCACTAATGGCATCCAGGAGTGATCGGGTAAAGTCAATGCTCTCTGCACTCAATGACATAATCTGAACCACATCTTTTCGATCCTGTACCTCAGGAGAGCGCGGTTGAGCTCTCCTTCCTCTCCTCCCCACGGGTGTGGCTTGCACCCCTCCATTGGGACCCACAGCTGGAGACTGTGGGGCACTGGGTGTGCCTTGCTGCACCCCACCACTGGGACCCGCAACCTCGGTAGGTGGGAAACCATGGATTGTTCCACCACCACTACAACCACTAGACACGGAAGGGGCTGTCACCGCAATAAGTGGCACCACTTCCTCCAAAGTCAGTAAAACAGTGGGGGGCTCCATCCATTCCCCCTCCCCCTCACCCACATGTTCTTGGTTTGGAGGGTTGGATTTGAACATGTTATCCTGTTCAGGCTGGTCCTCGTCTGAATTTTCTTCTACATCGTCAGGATCGGCCTCAAGTTCTGCAAAATATAACAGAACACAGACAAATGGTTAGCAGCAGAGGAGAAGGCAGGATGGGTGGCTTGAGTAGGTTCACACAGCGCAGGCCAGGCAACAGGCTGATTTGATGAATGATAGCACATTGCATCAACTGAAGCATAGCTGATGGAGACATCCCCATGAACCGATGCTTGGCTAGCCCGTGCAGTACTTAACATTTAGCAAAGCCAGACTGTGGAATTTGCAGGACTTGTCCTCTCCCTCGAGTGTGGGCCCAGCTTGTGCAGTGCTGGTTGTTTTTTTCCAGGCAGGACCCATCAAAGCAGTGACCCTCTCTTCCAAGGGTGTCAGTGGCTACAGATTTGCCGGGCCTCCTCCTGTTCGAGTTCTTTCCCTTTTTTTATTAGCCACCTTTGCAAAGATGGAAACATAACTTTTTAGAGAGGGTGTCTCTCTGCTGGGTGGGATGTACAGATGATCACATTTACAATTGCAATTCCAGTGAATAAATGAAAAGATTACTTTCACTAACTACTTGACCAAGGTCCTGCCACTTTTTACACTGGCCTCCAGATCTCATGGTGGTCACCATTGTGCAGTAATCTTCTGCAACTTGGTTCCAGCGTTTCTTCGGGTGGAACTTTTATGTGACTTCTGCTGGTGTTCAGCTCCTGCCATCTGTTCTCAATCACAGTAACTAGTGCCTCCACTTCCTCCTGTAAGAAATTCTTGGTCCTTGCACCGCGTTGCATCTTGTATTGCTGCAGCTGTGATCTTTCCAATGCTCTCATGCAGCACTTGTAACACACACAACTGGCTCTTTAAAAAAGGCCGATCACCAACTCGGAGCTGTACTGCACATGCGCGTACATTGCAACAATGTCAGAAGCGTAACTTTTTTCCCCGCACATGCACAGAAGGTGCGGCATCGTTTTTCGATGCACAGAGCAGGCCCCCTCCCCCGAGGCGACTGGACACGCTGCGTGCCACCAAATTCGAATTATACATCGGGGAAACTTTGGCAAATTATTTCCATCGTATTTCTGGCCTAGAAAAACGGGCGTAACTCTGGCAATATGCCAGAAAACGAGCTTAGGCAAAATTGAGCCTGAGGTATCTTCGTAGCAGAGATCCATTTTTTGTGTGTTTCAAACCGTTGAGATTTTAAGCATTGATTATAGGCAAAGTTATTTTAGCCAAATCTTTTCCTTTAATAGATGTACAGCTTGCAAGTTAGCTGTATTTTTCTGTTATTTGGGAATTGCAAACGACTTTGATGCCTTTGAAGTGTTTACAAACTTTAAAACTGAACTTGAAGTTTAAACAAAGTCAGATAGAATCGTTTAGTTCTGGAACTTGGACTGAGTTTGAAATTAAAACAATGAAATCATTGAAGATGCTATGTTTGAATGGTGGTCCTATTTTGTAGTCCAGTCCTTTGACATGTCCTCACCACATGCTTTGGAGCTGTTCAGCCAATATTGTTTCCATTAATTTTGGAAAATGAGACCAACATTACTTCACCAAAGGTTAAACTTGAAATTAATGCTAATGCCCTGCCCAATGTTTGGGATACTGGTGAGGTTCCATCTTTCTATTGAGGTATTAAATTAAGGTCCTAGCTTTGTCCATGAATGATAAATAAATCCCATAGTATCAATCTCCAAGTGGCAGAGGGAGCTTGGCTAACATTCTATCCAGCATTGCACTTCCCTTGGTACCCAATATACCAAACATAGCCCTTTCAATAGGCATGATGGACCGAATGGCCTCCTTCTGTGCTGTTTCCTTCTATAATCTCATTTATAGATCTCATTTGGCTGGCAGACTATCTTATACTTTATTGGAAAGGGTAAAGTTTGTTTAAGGTATTACTCTCAAGACCATTTAAACACATTGTGCACTTTAATCAAATTGCTGCAACACTTGACTTGTTTTAAAAAAAGTCAGCCCTTGAGATTCTATGATGCATATACCATGGATGACTCAGCCTTTTTAATCCATTAGTTTTAGATAGCTTCCTTCTATGGAGACCATTTTAAGCATTTTTTTTATTGATTATGTAAGTGCTTATGAACATCAGCAATGCAGAAGTATGACAGCTACAAACTGTTGTGAACAGATAAGCCACTGCAGAAATGCTTTCATTGTAACTGTGTGTCTATCTCATGATTAACTGAGTGCAGGGATATGATTCACCTGTCAGCTGACTTTAATTGATTCTAAATGGACCTGATTATGAAATCTGCAAGTGTTCATACATAAATTATTCTTCGATTATCTCTATATAAAATTTAATTAGTTTAATGAAATATGCCCTTTTGTATTGTGAGCATCGTCATATAATATTGGTAAACAAGAAACTATCTTAAGTTTCAAATTTGATTTTCTAATTTGTAAATTAGTTAAAAATACATTTATTGTGAACCAGGCACGTCTGTCAGATATGAAACAATGCAAATTGAAATTGTACCAAATGCTACTTGGTAAATTATATATTTAGTAATTGTATATGCTGCAATAAACAGCATGCTTAAGATATTGTGCAATATTTATTAAAATATTATTGTTAAAGGTTTTATGATATCACTTCATGGAACAAATAATTCATTTTCAAACCTTTCTCCACACAATCTGGAATAAAATTTTCTGCCTCAAAAACAAACTAGATCAAGTTCTTGCATTCGTAACTCAGTACAAGCTCGAGTTAAATAGCCCTCCTCCCCACAAGTCTTTTGTACCGGTGGAAAATATTGTAATTAATTGAGTTGAAAAATACCAGCACCATGGCCCCAAGTTTCGTCCCGCGGCGAAAACGACGCACCTCCGAGAAAAACACAAAAATATACAAATTAAAATCTCGTTACAAAATAAATATAGTCTACACCGAGTGCCACCCTTCAGGGTGAAATCAGGTCCCTTGATTCAAATTTCTCCTGAACGTACAGAACCATAGGAATGTTACCCACAAACAAGTGAGGATGGTGGCCTGGTAATGTTTTTCGCGCCGAAAACTCCGCCTAAAAAAAAAAGTCCGATATTCTCGAGCTCCTTGGAGCTCGATGTCTGCTTGGCGCGGCACGCTCTTCGCAGCAGGGGGCGGAGCCTAACACTCGCGCCGATTTTCTAAGTAGCAGGGGGCGGGTACAATTTAAATTAGCCTTCGTGGTGCCGGCAACCCTGCGCGTGCGCGTTGGAGCGTGCGCGCATGCGCAGTCTCACACAAACATTGGCACTCGGCCATTTTTAAAAATACTGCAGAAAAAGTGAAGATTTGTTTCTTGGACCCCTGCAAAGGCTTGTAATTTAATTTTTTTTGATATTTCTGTGTGAGGGAGTGCTTTTAGCAGCACTGCTGAATAAATCACCTGCTGAAATCAGTGAGTTCAGCTTTTCACTGCTAAACTTGCAGAACCGGTGCTGCATTGGTGCATGCAAATTAAGGACTGTGTGTTTGGAGAAATAAGAGTGCCAATTCAACTTTGCAATGGATCAACGTCCACCAAGAACAAAGATGGCAAACCATTGCATAATACGTGATGTTGACAATGCAGCACCCATTCTGCAAATTTAAATATAAAACTGTCGATGTGGCTGCCTCTCCCTGTCCAAATGGCCTCAGTCCCCCTCACAGCTCGAAGGCTGCTGCTGTATCTTCGGCTGCCGTCGAGCCACTGACGCCGCCCCTAAAGCGTGGCCGAATGGCCTCAAGCACCATAAAGAGCTGCGTGTGTCAGGTGTTGATTCTTCGGCTGCCGGCCAGCCACTGACGCCGCTGATATCCTATGGCCGAATGGCCTCACGTCGGTCCGCTGCTGATTCTTCGGCTGTCAGCCAGCCACTGATGCCGCTGATATCTCATGGCCAGCCACGAAGAGAATGAAGGCCTGCCTCAAGCACTGCAGCTCAGCTCGAAGCTTGCTGCCGCTGCCGTCGAGACACTGACGCCACACCCCTGCCTGTCTCCAACATGAAAGGCCTGCCTGAAGCACAGCAGCTCGAAGGCTGATGCTATTTCACACAGGTAGGAACATGGTTTATTTAATCTTTTCTTTGCTTATAAATTTTTATTCAGGTTGGATTTATTTGTATAATATTTATATAAGTATAACTAAGGATTGATTGTAGAATTTAATGACTTCCCTTCTCTCCCCACCCCCCCCCCCCCACCTCGTTCCCTACGCCTAATTTGTAACCTACGCCTGATTTTCTAAAGTGTAGATAAGGTTTTTTCGAGCGTACAAAAATCTTCACTTACTCCATTCTAAGTTAGTTTGGAGTAAGTTTTCACTCACGAAACTTTGAAATCAGGCGTAAGTGGCCGGACACGCCCCCTTTTGAAAAAAAAAATTCTGTTCCAAAGTGAAACTGTTCTAACTGACTAGAACTGGAGCAAACTAAATGTCAAGAATTCCGATTTCTAAGATACTCCATTCTACACCAGTTGCTCCTAAAAATCAGGAGCAAATCATGTGGAAACTTGGGGCCTGAGTAACTTCATTACAAATCGGGTGCAGTTTAGTGGCAGATGTGCAGATGTGACTGTACTCTCTCATTGGTTTGTCTACAGAAAGGCTGCTGTATCTAGCAATCCTCTGGCCAGCAAGAGCAGGGAGAAACTGAAAGAAATGCAGTGCTCTCTCCTCTACCTTCCTGGAAAGAGCTTGGCCACATAATTGCTGCATCCTTTGAGCAACTGTTGTGTTATTTTGTTTCTTTTTTAAAGTACTGAGATTTAATGAAGCAGTTTCTGTGTAATAGTATAGTCCTTTGAATAAGACCATAACCTTGGCCTGCTGTGATTTAGTAAATTCCTTTGCTTTCTACAGATATGTTGTGGTCTTAAGATAAGATTGACATACAGTGTTTATGCTTATAATCTGTCAATTAGACTGGACATGTGCTTGACATTTTTGTCTGGTTTAGTCATGTTCTGTTACTGTTGGTTTCCATCAGCTATCCAAGACAAGTCTGCACAGTGCTGATGATTGCTAGACTGTGTTCAGTCTATTTTTATCCCATAGTAACGGTGACAGGGGGAAAAAAACCTGCCTTTCTCATTTAGCAGCAACGCAGTCTACTAGCAATGAATTCTGGGTGCAATCAACTGGCAGCAGCTCAAAAGGAAGCGTTTTCCTTTATTAGGTAAAAGCCATATACCGTTGAGTTTTCATAGAAGGGGATTGTGACAGGATCTGTTGTGAGGAAGGTGTTGGATGACAGCAGGGAAGCCGAGGCCTCTAACAGGCCAGATTACTAATGTAACGGTATTACTGTCGAGCTGCCTTTGCAGCATGGTGTGAGGAAAAGTGAACAATCCCAGGAGTTTGTCTGACCGGAACTGTGAGCAAAAATACCCAAAGGCTGTTGCTAGAGTTTCATTCTGAAAGCAGAAAATTTATTTTTTGTAAGAGAACAAGCCAAGAAACAGCCAAAAGATGGTGAAGAAACTCGAATATCTCTAGTTATGGCTGAAGTGAAATAATTCTATTTACACGCTTAAACTTAAGTCCTCATGAGAGCACTGTGGAATTTAAACCAGTGCAGCATGTCTGTGAACATTGATGGCATAACTAC
The DNA here is from genome assembly GCF_044704955.1 of Pristiophorus japonicus. Lineage (NCBI taxonomy): Eukaryota > Metazoa > Chordata > Chondrichthyes > Pristiophoridae > Pristiophorus > Pristiophorus japonicus. Next base: position 211,159,536 of record NC_091982.1, on the reverse strand, counting down.
GATCTTCCGGAATGTGACAGCTGCAGATCTGGTGGCCAATTATAAAAAGGTAAGCCTAAAATAATTGGATAACTTCGCATTTGGCACTTTTCTCTGTAGCAGTTGAGTCAAAAGTCAACTTTGATCTGTTAGTGGGAACCATTGTCTATTCTTGATTAAAAATTAAATAGCCACCCAATAGTAATACTTTCACATCAATTTCCAAATCATTAACTTCAAATTATATTTGTAACTTTTATAGTGACTTATCACTCAAATTGGTCTGCCAGCAAATTTTGTTTTTTCCCAATTATATGATAAAACAACTATGATAAAGCAATCTTTCATTATAGTGCCAGGTAGAATTCTGCATTTTAAAAATACACGATGGACGTCCGTTTGTCTCTCCGCCCCCTACCCCTGCCCACCCCGTGCTCTGTGACTGATCAACTTCTGCCTCACTACTACTGTCAGTATTATTATCTTGTAATCGATTGGACAACACAACAAGGTGCAACTGGATATTGGTCTGATGAAAATAAGAACATAAGAAATAGGAGCAGGAGAAGGCCATACGGCCCCTCGAGCCTGCTCCGCCATTTAATACGATCATGGCTGATTTGATTATGGACTCAGGTTCACTTCCCTGCCTGCTCTCCATAACCTCTTATTCCCTTAGCATTTAAAAAACTTTATTTCTGTCTTAAATTTATTCAATGTCCCAGCTTCCACAGCTCTCTGAGGCAGCAAATTCCACAGATTAACAACCCTCTGAGAGAAGAAATTTCTTCACATCTCAGTTTTAAATGGGCGGCCTCTTATTCTAAGATTATGCCTCTAGTTCTAGACTCCCCTATCAGTGGAAACATCCTCTCAGCATCCACCTTGTCAAGCCCCCTCATAATCTTATACGTTTCGATAAGATCACCTCTCATTCTTCTGAATTCCAATGAGTAGAGGCCCAACCTACTCAACCTTTCCTCATAAGTCAAACCCCCCATCCCCAGAATCAACCTAGTGAACTTTCTCTGAACTGCCTCCAAAGCAAGTATATCCTTTTGTAAATATGGAAACCAAAACTGCACGCAGTATTCCAGGTGTGGCCTCACCAATACCCTGTACAACTGTAGCAAGAGTTCCCTTCTTTTATACTCCATCCCTTTTGCAATAAAGGCTAAGATTCCATTGGCCTTCCTGATCACTTGCTGTACCTGCATACTAACCTTTTGTGTTTCATGCACAAGTACCCCCAGGTCCTGCTGTACTGCAGCACTTTGAAATCTTTCTCCATTTAAATAATAACTTGCTCTTCGATTTGTTTTCTGCCAAAGTGCATGACCTCACACTTTCCAACATTATACTCCATCTGCCAAATTTTTGCCCACTCACTTAGCCTGTCTATGTCCTTTTGCAGATTTTATGTGTCCTCCTCACACTTCGCTTTTCCTCCCATCTTTGTATCATCGGCAAACTTGGCTAAGTTACACTTAGTCCCTTCCTTCAAGTCGTTAATATAGATTGTAAATAGTTGGGGTCCTAGCACTGATCCCTACGGCACCCCACTAGTTACTGATTGCCAACACGAGAATGAACCATTTATCTCCACTTTCTGTTTTCTGTTCATTAGCCAATCCTCTATCCATGCTAATTTATTACCTCCAACCCCGTGAACTTTTATCTTGTGCAGTAACCTTTTATGTGGCACCTTGTCAAATGCCTTCTGGAAGTCCAAATACTCTACATCCACTGGTCCCCTTTATCCACCCTGTTTGTTACATCCTAAAAGAATTTTAGCAAATTTGTCAAACATGACTTCCCTTTCATAAATTCATGCTGACTCTGCCTGACCGAATTTTGCTCTTCCAAATATCCTGCTACTGTTTCTTTAATAATGGACTCCAACATCTTCCCAACCACAGATGTTAGGCTAACTGGTCTATAGTTTCCAATATGGCCATATTGTGAGTGTTTTACTCACAGAAAGATTCTGGGCTCGATTTTCCTATCATTTCTCGGCGATTTTCTCAGCAGTACAGCTGTTTTTCCGCCCGGCAAAAGTTTCCCCCTAAGTTTTTTTCATGGTGTCGCCCACATCTGAACACGCCCGCCGGGACCAAACCGCCCACGTGCAACGCCGAGAAAAAGCGCCAGGACGTAAGTTTGGCCTCAACGGAAGCCCGTCAAGATCGCTGAGAGAACCGCCCTGTAAAAGCTGCTTAAACAGGGCAGTAGGTGAGTACTCTGCAAAGAAAGGTAAGTTAAAGGTTCTTTATTTTTTTTTAATTTTAAAACGGTGATTAGGTATAAAAGTGTCTTGGGAATGTTTTTTATGTTTCTTCTTAATTGAATTTTTTTTAAAGTTTTCCCCCCCTCCCTAGGCCTAACTGCAGCCTCAGACTAAATTTTAAATACTTACCGGAAAGAACCACCCATTTTACTAAGTTTCCACTTAACCACCGAGAAAACTGCTGACAATGAGTGTGCAACGCCCATTTTCTCACCGGGCGATTAGTTTTAATTAGTTTAAACATAAAAGTGGAAATTCTCGCCAGCATTACTCACCAAACGTTGGCGGTTCTTCTCAGCGGGCAATCGGGCGTTGAGGGGCTCAGAGGAAAGTCTAGCCCAAAATCATTTAGTACCGTAGCTTTAATTTTGGGTGCGTAAAAGTAATGAGCATTCTTCAAATGCAGCATGCTGTATATTGCAAAACACATAAGCATTCATTCTGGAATGAACAGAAGTTCAATAATATATTTTACTTCATATTATCCATGAATGCTCAGTTGGCACCCAGAATACTGAAGGAAATTGAATGGCATTTTCTAATATTTTGATTTTCTGCAAAATTAGCTTCGTGACTATTTTTCCTCTGAGTACAGACATTGGGGCCAAAATTGAGCCTCTGAGAAAGGGCCGTAACAGGGCGCTAAAGGTTTTTGCCTGGGTGCAGCGGCCAGAGCGTCCCCCCGGAAATGCCCCTGGGACTCAGCACGCGAAAAGGGCTTTGCGCCACGCCCCGCGATTAGCGGCCTGACGCAGCGCAAACATGGCAACGATATCACCGTGCGCGCCGCCCCTTTTGCACCGCATGGGGGAAGTTGCCCGCGAGACACGAGGTTGGCGTGGGGCGATGCCACCGACAGCTTCTTGGAGCGAGAAGTTGTGACTGGGGCGCCCCAGCCGCCCTTAAAGGGGAGGTGGTAGCGCTGCCGCCATATTTTCTGTGTCGGCCGACTTTTCAGTCAGCCCGACAATGGCGGCCTCTAATATGGTCGTGCCGCCGACATGCAGCCTGGTACCCCCTCTTGGATGCCGGCTCTCTGGCCTAGCCGACCCTCTCCCTGGTGGCCCAGTGGGCACTACTAATGGACTGTAGAGTTCGCAGCGACCCACCCCTTTAAAAGAAGGGGACGGACGTAGTGACGTGTCAGCGTGATGCGACACGTCTGTTGTGCTGATTTGCTCAGCACGGCACTGAAAGCCGGGCCCGGTACCGGCCCACACATTTTCTTTTGCTCTAAGACCCCAATTCTGTACGATTGAGCCCATCTTGCCTGGCGCTCAATTTTCTTTTAATTCAAATTATGCGCCGAAAACCGGGCACGGAGCAATTTCATCCCCATTGTTTTTTAACCGAAGAGATTCGAAAGTTTGGCTTTTTTAAGAAAGCCTGTTGAAAGGAAAATCAAATTGACAGTGTATTGGCTAATGATGCTCACTACTGTTTAATCTTGAGGTGTGGGTGACTGGCAAGACAGTATTTATTGCCAACCCCTAGTTTCTCTGAGGGCATTAAGAATGAAGTACATAATGTGTGACTGGAGTCATGTGCAGGCCAGACCAGATCGGGGGGACAGATCTGTCGCTGAACATCGGTGAACCAGTTGGAATTTTACAGCAATCCGGTAGATTCCATGATAATTTTTTGGTGCAAGCTTGCAAATGACCAAATTTATTGAATTCAATTTCACAACTTGCTGTGGTAGGAATCAATCCGCTAGTGGTAGTGGTAACGCTCTGGTGACTGGTATATGTACAGTATATCAATTTGCTACATAGAAATATGATGAAGCATTATCTTGTACTTCATTTTAGACATTTGGACAAAGGAGCGAAATACAAATGTTTTGTTTTACTGGATATGGTATGGTAAATATAAGTTAATAAAAATAACATCGTGGGTAGTTGAGAGAAGGAAATGAATGTTCTGGGTCAAAGCACTTCTTTGTAAAGTTTTGACAGCATAATGCAGTTTCACCACATCTATATTATAGGGTGCACAGTTTGACAGTTGCAGTGGTATTGCTGTTAACACCGTCATACAAACCTTTAATTGCACTCTCAATTCTGACAGGTAGTCACTTATTCTGCTTCTTTGAAGCAATGATTATATTATGAAAACCGGAGGCAAATCCAACATGTGTAATTCACCAAATCAATAGAACAGGGTTGGAATTACTATGCAACCTTACATCGGATTCCAGTGCTATTTCTAGCAGGGTCTGGTCTGAAATGGGAGAATCCAAATGATTTAAAATGCTCTGTACATTCTGGACCTTCCATTGCAGCATATACCTTGCTGGGGATAACATTATGCTAATATATCAGATCATTTTCTGAATCTGTGCTTTCAATTGGAAACCTCACCTGGCAGAAATTTGTGTGCACACTGCCTACGATTTTCAGACCATTGTTTCAAAATAGTGTGCGGTGTGTTTAGGAATTTTTCATATGTGTTCCCTGTGGAGGAAGCTCTCTGCTAGGAACGTGGACTTGTACAGTTACCCCCATCATGTCTTCCTAACTTGATTCTGGCCATATTTCTCTCCCATCTGCCTTTCCTAAAGATGCTTGCTGGGAATTTCCTTAGGGCTCCTCCCGCTCTGCCACCACGACTTTGGAGGAAAGTGTTTCTGTGCATAAATGGAGTTTCCATCCAAGTTACAGCAGAGCAAGAGGAGTCCCGAAGAAATTCCGAGAAGCTGATGTTTGTGAGGGCGTAGTTTCTTTCTGACAGGCTCAACTGAGCCTAGATATTGCCTAGACATTGAATCTTGCTGGGCTGAGCTCATTCTATCCTCAACTAGTGGGAGCGATACTTCAATAATATAAGTTAGCACCTGGGATAGAGGAGAAATCTTCAGTCACCCACCCATGAAAACATTGAAACTAACCAATGTTAACCAATTGATAATAAGGATAAGTTGAAATATGTTTTGTCATTAGATTTAGGTCATACTGGTTAGGAGTACAAGACATTTTTCATATAACTGAAAATAATGAAAATACATAATCTATATTTTGAATATTTAATATAGAGAATTGTAAATTAATACTTTTTGTTGAAAAATAATGAAGTGACTTGTACATAAATAGATATCACAGTAGAAAATTTTATAAAGACTGTTTTTCTTGTTTTTTTTTTAAACACTGTAGAATGTGTACAGATTGTACATAGGGAAGGAACATGAAGGTACTTAATACCAAAAACAGATTATTGGGTCATTTATCTCATTGCTGTCTGTGGGACGTTGCTGTGCTGTCACATTTACCAATATAACAATAGTGATTGCATTTCAAAGGTAATTTCCCATTAGTTGTAAAGCTCTTTGGGACACCCTGAGGATGTCAAATGAACAATATAAGTGAAATATTTTCTTTTTTCCCTCCCTCTATGGTAGCACTCTCGCCTCTGTCTCAGATGGTCAAGGTTGAAGCCCCACTGCAGAGACTTGAGGACATGATCCTCGGTGACACTTCAGTGCAGTATTGATGGAGTTCCTGTGCATTTATGTCCTGGACTATTGGTTTACAAATGATTTTAATCACTGATTGAGTAACAAGAAAGAAAGACTTGCACTTATAAAAAGTACCTGTACGACCTCAGGGCATCCCAAAGCGCTTTAAAGCCAAAGAAGTACTTTTGAAGTTTCGTCACTGTTGTAAAGAAATGCAACAGTTAATTAGATGTACAGCAAGCTCCCATAAACAGCAATGTGATATGGCCAGATAATCTGTTTTAGTGATATTAATTGAGAGATAAATATTGGTCAGGTCACCGAGGAGAATTCCCCTGCTCTTCTTCGGATTAGTGCATGGGATCTGAGAGAGCAGACGAGACTTCGGTTTAATGTCTCATCTGAAAGATGGCACCTCCAACAGTGCAACGCTCCCATTAGCACTGCACTGGAGTGTCAGATTAGCTTTGGTGCTCAAATCTCTGGAGTGGGACTTGAGCAGAGAGTGCTACCACTGAGCCACAGCTGACACAAGGAAATCAGTAAACACATTTATTTTTACTCTTGTCTATCCAGGGACTATGTTAATTGCTCAAAGAGCAGACATACTGGTGCCATCGATCTCCAAATGTGCAGGGTACTCTGGATTTTGGGTATCAGAGCTTAATTGCACAAATATGCTCTGACTAGAATATTTTCAAACCAGGTTGGCTTTTACACCAGAAACTTCTGTGTATGTAGCAAACATTTAAAGCCTAACGGGTTGAAAAAATGTGTCCAAAAATGTCCTTCCTGACACTAGGGAGCAGATAATATGGCCTGCTCACAGTACTGCCTATGCACAAGTGAGCTGGTCAGTTCATGCATGTAATTTTCCAGTATTCAAGGCACATTGCTGATGATCTGCAAGTGCCAGGGCTTGAATGCCCTGTTACCAACCATTGAAGAGAATGTTTTCTGTACAATGCAGCCTCCCCTTTGTAAATGGCAATGTGGCTTAAGCACAGCTCAGGAACTCTGAGTGTATTCTGTATTATGGAGCAGCTGTTTAATTTAAATGAGAGTTAAGTGCTTAATCAGCCTAGTGCATAACCTGTGCACAGATTACCAGCAACTTTACATTCGCTATGCATAATGGAGCATGCAGAGTGCCTCTGGGACATTGTAGGCCTCACACCTTCACTATTGATAATGTCAAGAACAGATGTCTCAAAATGTACAAATATAAACATAGAAACATAGAACATAGGTGTAGGAGCAGGCCATTCGGCCCTTCGAGCCTGCACCACCATTCAATATGATCATGGCTGATCATGCAACTTCAATACCCCACTTCTGCCTTCTCTCCATACCCACTGATCTCTTTAGCCGGAAGGGCCATATCTAATTCCCTTTTGAATATATCCAACGAACTGGACTCAACAACTTTCTGTGGTAGAGAATTCCACAGGTTCACAATTCTCTGGGTGAAAAAGTTTCTCCTCATCTCGGTCCTAAATGGCTTACCCCTTATCCTTAGACTGTGACCCCTGGTTCTGGACTTCCCCAACATCGGGAACATTCTTCCTGCATCTAACCTGTCCAATCCTGTCAGAATTTTATATGCTTCTATTAGATCCCCTCTCATTCTTCTAAATTCCAGTGACTATAAGCCTAGTCGATCCAGTCTTTCTTCATATGTCAGTCCTGCCATCCCGGGAATCAGTCTGGTGAACTTTCGCTGCACTCCCTCAATAGCAAGAATGTCCTTCCTCAGATTAGGAGACCAAAACTGAACACAATACTCAGTGTAGTCTCACCAAGCCATGTACAACTGCAGCAAGACCTCCCTGCTCCTATACTCAAATCCTCTCGCTATGAAGGCCAACATGCCATTTGCTTTCTTTACTGCCTGCTGTACCTGCATGCCAACTTTCAATGACTGATGTACCATGACACCCAGGCCTCGTTGCACCTCCCCTTTTCCTAATCTGTCACCATTCAGATAATAATCTGCCTTCCTGTTTTTGCCACCAAAGTGGATAGTCTCACACTTATCCACATTATATTGCATCTGCCATGTATTTGCCCACTCACCTAACCTATCCAAGTCACCCTGCAGCCTCTTAGCATCCTCCTCACTGCTCACACTGCCACCCAGCTTACTGTCATCTGCAAACTTGGAGATATTACATTCAATTCCTTCATCTAAATCATTAATATATATTGTAAATAGCTGGGGTCCCAGCACTGAACATTGCGGTACCCCACTAGTCACCGCCTGCCACTCTGAAAAGAACCTGTTTATTCCCACTCTGCTTCCTGTCTGCCAACCAGTTCTCAATCCAAGTTAATACATTACCCTCAATCCCATTAATTTTGCATACTAAGCTGTTGTGTGGGACCTTGTCAGAAGCCTTTTGAAAATCCAAATATACCACATCCACTGGTTCTCCCTAATCCATTCTACTAGTTACATCCTCAAAAAATTCTAGAAGATTTGTTAAGCATGATTTCCCTTTCATAAATCCATGCTAACTTGGACCGATCCTGTCACTGCTTTCCAAATGCGCTGCTATTACATCTTCAATAATTGATTCCAGCATTTTCCCCACTACCGATGTCAGGCTAACCGGTCTATAATTCCCTGTTTTCTCTCCCTCCTTTTTTAAAAAGTGGGGTTACATTAGTTACCCTCCAATCCATAGGAACTGATCCAGTGTCCATGGAATGTTAGAAAATGACCACTACTATTTCTAGGGCCACTTTCTTAAGTACTCTGGGATGCAGACTATCAGGCCCTGGGGATTTATCGGCCTTCAATACCATCAATTTTCCTAACGCCATTTCCTGACTAATAAGGATTTCGCTCAGTTCCCCCTTCTCGCTTGTAATGTATGTAAGCTTGTAATGTTTGTAGCTCCACACTGTGGATGTGGACGTATTGTATACTGCAATTGCAGAGTTAATCATTAAACAGAACCAGGCAGATTTCCGGAGGCTTCCGAGAGAGCTGCCTGCCATGTTAGGAGCTGTGTGTGCTGTGCTCTGTGAAGATATCACATTTGGCAGCAAGATGGGACTTTTTGGATGATTTAAAGCTGAAATTTTGTTGGTGAAGGATTCAGCCAGCCGACAGAGAGACTTTAAAAGTTTCTGTCTTTGGAAAAAAGCTACAAAATCCAAGGTAAAATACAGCACACAGTGTGAACAGCTAGAGATTAAAATGGCAGGTGTAATCGGACATTTTGGGGAATATAGACACGACCGGGAACGTTTTAAAGCGAATGTGGATCGGCTAGAAATGTATTCCACTACAAATAACATCATCGAAGTTCCAGACAATGCAGTCCAGAACCGGGCTGTTTTGGAACGTATGAGAGCAATCTTCTTATCGGAGGCAGTTCCGGCATTGTATGACACCCTTGTAAATCTGCTTGTGCCTGACGAGCCAAAGGACACAACGCTTAAAGATATTTTAACGAAGCTGGAGCAACAGTATAACCCCAAACCGTTAGAAATTGCTGAAAGCTAGCGTTTTGGGATTCGGAATCAAAAGACTGATGAAAGTATCAGTGATTACATCATAGCATTAAAAAAGCTATCGATGCACTGTAATTTTGGAAACTTTCAATACCGAGCATTATGGGATCGTTTTGTTTGTGGGGTGAAAAATGATGTGATCAAAAGGAAGTTATTGATGACGGATGACTTGACTTTTGACATTGCTTGTCAGACAGCGAGGTCGATGGGCATGGCCGAACAATATTCCCAAGAATTAAATAATAATTACGGTTATCAGTCAACCGAGATAAATCACCTGCAGGTTCAAAGTAAAAGACGGTGGGGGCCCAAAGTCTCAGAAACTGGAAATTCTAACAGAGCGTCGAAGTCGTGCTATAGGTCCCTGGGTCGACAAATTGCTCAAAGTTGTCCATACGTGAAGGCAGAGTGTTTCTTCCACAGGAAGACTGGGCATCTTGCGAAGGCATGCCGACTGAAGGGTAAACCAGCTTGTAAAGCTATCAGTCCAGTGTTCAAAGCTACGAGTAGAAATCCCAAGAGACTACATAGTATGGAAGAACAACAACAGGACGAGGAGATGTTAGAGTTACACATCATCAGGAGCACGAGGTTAATGGACAGCAATTCGGAAAGCATCAAAATCCACAAGATACCAATGGAAATTGACACGGGTGCATCTGTGAGTGTAGTACCGGAGTCGCTGTACCTCGACAAATTGCGTGATTTCCAACTGGAGAAATCCAAGATAGAGCTGCGAGGCTACTCGGGAGAGAAAATTCCTGTGGTAGGTCGTATCACTGTACCGGTGAAATATAAAGATCAATTTCAGAACTTGCCTCTAATAGTAGTGAAAGGTGACAAGTCTGCCTTACCAGGAAGAAGTTGGTTGAGCTGACTGAAGCTGGATTGGAGTAAGATTTTCTGTGTGGAAGCGAGATTTTCATCAACGGATGAGGTTATCAAGAAGTATCCGAAGGTGTTCTGTGAAATGGGCAGTCCGATTCAAGGCTTCAAGGCGAGTGTCAGGGTACAGAAGGACGCCAGATCGGTTTACTACAAGCCACGTTCCATACCATATGCACTCAAGGAAAAAGTTGAGCAAGAACTTAAAAGACTAGAGACTGAGAACATTATTTGTAAGATAGATCGATGTAATTGGGCTACACCCATTGTTGTTGTACCTAAGTCTGATGGTAAGGTAAGATTATGCGGTGATTAAAAAGTAACCGTAAACCAGGTTCTAGAGAGTAATGTCCCCAATACATTGCCGAATATAGAAGATTTGTTTACAACACTGACAGGTGGTCAGATCTTCTCAAAACTGGATCTTACGAATGCCTACTTACAGCTTGAACTAGATGAGGAGTCCAAGTCATGTTTGACTATAAATACTCATCTAGGCCTATATCAATTTAATAGGCTGCCATTTGGAGTGTCTTCCGCCCCTGCCATATTCCAAGGGGTGATGAACCAGATTTTGCAAGGTATTGAAGGGGTAGTATGTTATTTGGATGACATACTAATTTCAGCACCAAATAGGCAAATTCATAATAACATATTGAATGAAGTCCTCAAAAGGCTAGAGAAGCACAGAGTACGAGTGTCTGCTCGCAAGTGTGAGTTATTTAAAAACTCAGTGGAGTACTTAGGGTACAGAGTAGACAAAGATGGTTTACATCCAACCATGGAAAAATTGGATGCGATCAGAAATGCACCCACTCCCAGGAATGTCACTGAACTTCGTTCATTCTTGGGTCTTTTGAACTATTATGGGAAGTTCCTACCAAATTTAGCTACAGTATTACATCCACTGATTGAACTTTTGAAAAAACAGGTCCATTGGAAGTGGTCAAAAGAATGCAATACAGCATTCAAGGAATTTAAAAGCAAATTGGTAGAGAGCACCATGTTAGTTCACTATGACGTTTCTCAGGAGATTAAGCTAACATGTGATGCCTCTCCGTATGGAGTTGGGGCAGTGATCTCTCATGTATCACGTAGTGGGGAGGAGAGACCAATTGCTTTTGCTTCACGCACTCTCAGTGCCAGTGAGAGTAATTATGTGCAAATTGAAAGGGAAGCTTTGGCATTAATTTTTGGGGTCAAGATGTTTCACAAATACTTGTATGGTTGTAAGTTTACCATTGTTACGGTCAATGAGCCCCAACAGCAATCCTCCATACACAGTCCCTAGTTCCAACATTAGCTGCAGTCCGAATACAGAGATGGACTTTGATTTTGTCAGCATATACATATGATATTGAATACAGATGATCAGCTGATCACAGTAATGCTGATGCAATGTCTAGATTGCCTTCCCCGGTAGGGAAGAAGTGTTTTATTTTTCATACATTGATGAACTGCCAGTCACAGCTGAAGAGATTGGTAGAGCAACCAAACGTGACCCAGTGATGTCAAAGGTGTATGAGTATATTGCAAATGGATGGCCAAACCAGGTAACAGATAAAGATCCACATCCATTCTTCATTCGTAGGAATGAATTATCAGTCGATAAAGATTGTATCATGTGAGGTGCAAGAGTGGTTATACCAAATAAATTCAGGTCCAAATTATTAGGAGACCTCCATGACAAGCACCTGGGAATGTGCTTGACCAAGAGTTTTGCATGCATTTATTTATGGTGGCCAGGTCTTGATAAAGATATAGAGTACATCGCGAGTCAGTGTACGACATGTCAATCGGTCAGTAAGCAACCACCACCAGTACCATTACAGGCATGGAAATGGCCTCCCAGGGTGTGGCAAAGGCTACATATTGATTTTGCTGAGTTAGAAGGGCAACAATTGTTCATTGTGATAGCCATTCAAAGTGGGTTGCGGTGTTCCCAATGTGGAAAATAACAACAAGGAAAACATTGGACGTTTTACGAAAATTATTTTCTTCATTTGGCCTTTCTGAAGAAATTATTTTGGATAATGGACCACAATTTCGTTCAGAAGAATTTGCACAATTCACGAGCAAAAATGGTGTGAAACATACCAAGGTTCCACCATACCATTCTGCTTCGAATGGTGCAGCAGAGCGCACTGTACAAATTGTAAAACGTGCCCTCACAAAACAAATGTTAGATCCAAATCCAAGGAAACGACAGTTGTCATTGGATCACAAATTGGCTAATTTTTTGATTGCCTATCGAAATACTCCTCATACAACTACTGGTAGAACACCAGTAGAGTTGTTTCTCAAATGACAGCCACGAGCCAGATTCTCATTGTTAAAACCAAATTTGGCACAGTCCGCAGAAGAGACACAATTGAGACAGAAAGAGAATCATGATAAAGGTAGAGTAGAAGAGAGAGTGTGAAATTAAAGCAGAAGGTGAAAGTGAAGAACCATCACCATAAATGGGTAAAGTGGTTACCAGGAAGAGTGGTGAAGATATGTGGTCCTCGCACATATTTGGTAAAGATGTTTGATAATGGACAGGTTAGGTTTGTTCATATTGATCATATTTTACCTACTGACATGGAAGGAATTATTCAATTATTTCTGACTCATCAGATAGTTTTGATACACCAGTAGCAAATTCTAAATCCAATGTACTGGAAACAAATCCAGGAGAGAATCAGAATGAAAGTCTGAGTCCGAGTCAGGAAAACAAAGGAGCCTGAAGTTAGAGTGAGTTCAAATGAAAATCAAGGAAATTCCGTGGAGGAAAACGTTCCTCAAGATGAGCCTCGAATGAGTGTGAAATCGACACCATGTTTGGAAGGTTCTGTTCGAGAGCGAAGGTATCCTCTTCGAAACAGAAAACAAGTGGTAAAGTTAAATTTGTAAGTATGGAAAAAAATAAGTTTATATCCTGTGTTATGTATAAACATGAAAGTTATGTATAATGTTTGTTATAATAACTTCTTCATTAAGGAGGGAGAAGTGTAATGTCTGTAAGCTTGTAATGTTTGTAGCTCCACACTGTGGATGTGGACGTATTGTGTACTGCAATTGCTAAGTTAATCATTAAATAGAACCAGGCAGGTTTCCGGAGGCTCCCGAGAGTTGCCTGCCATATTAGCAGCTGTGTGTGCTGTGCTCTGTGAAGATATAACATTGCTAGACCTTTGGTCCCCTAGTATTTTCGGGAGGTTATTTGTGTCTTCCTTCGTGAAGACAGAACCAAAGTATTTGTTCAATTGGTCTACCATTTCCTTGATCCCCATTATGAATTCACCTGATTTTGACTGCAAGGGACCTACATTAGTCTTCACTAATCTTTTTCTCTTCACATATCTATAGAAGCTTTTGCAGTCAGTTTTTATGTTCCCTGCAAGCTTACTCTCATACTCTATTTTCCCCCTCCTAATTAAATCCTTTGTCCTCCTCTGCTGAATTCTAAATTTCTCCCTATCCTCAGGTTTGCTGCTTTTTCTGGCCAATTTATATGCCTCTTCCTTGGATTTAACACTATCCCTAATTTCCCTTGTTAGTCACGGTTGAGCCACCTTCCCCGTTTTATTTTTACGCCAGACAGGGATGTATAATTGTTGAAGTTCATCCATGTGATCTTTAACTTTCTGCCATTGCCTATCTACCGTCAACCCTTTAAGTATCATTCGCCAATCTATCCTAGCCAATTCACGTCTCATATTATCAAAGTTACCTTTTCTTAAGTTCAGGACCCTAGTCTCTGAATTAACTGTGTCACTCCATCTTAATGAAGAATTCTACCATATTATGGTCACTCTTAAAGCTATCGTCTGCAACATAAAACTAAACGACACAACCAAATACAAACAACAACAACTTGCATTTATTTCAACGGAGGAAAATGTCCCAAGGCACTTCACAGGAGTGTAATTAGATAAAAATTGACACCAAGCCAAAGACAGAGATATTAGGACAGGTGATGAAAAGCTTGATCAAAAAGATAGGTTTTAAGGTGGGTGTTAAAGGAGGAGAGGGAGGTTGAATGGCGAAGAGGTTTTGGGAGGGAATTCCAGAGCTGGGCAATGCACAAGATCAGAGTTGTCGGATGACAGAGGGGCTAAAATTGCCCTTTTTTTAAAGAGCCGTGACCACCTCAAAGAGGCAGCCACAGGTCGGCAATGACTCTCCGACTAGTCGGTGTGGAGTAAAGACCTTTTTTGAAATTGACCTACCTGGGTTTTCCAGCGGTAATCACTACCGCTCTTGTCATGTATTCAACCATCATTGTAACCCATGTATAAACTGACCTAAGTTGTACACCGTGAGAACACGGACCACTAGGTGGGAGACACTCCTAACCTGGACCTTCAGGTATAAAAGGGGAAGCTCCACCCACCTTCATTACTTGAGTGCTAAGGAATAAAGGACAGGTCACAGACTGACCTCTCAAGCATGGGCCTCTTGTGCATTTATACTGTGTAGTAAGGACGTATCAATGGCGACGAGGATGGGATTTAAACCACGCGAGCATGGCCACTAGCAGAACAGACGAGAGGTACTGTGTTAAGGAATGGTTGGGACAGAGATTCAACATTGTTAAAGCAGCACACAGTTCTCCAGGCAGACAAGGGCAGTCAGGCATGCCCCAACATGTAGTCGAACCCAGAGGGGGAGTTCGGCAGAGACAATGGCAAGCTGAACAGCGATTCACGCCATTGCAAGGGACAATGCGGCCAGTAATGGGGCCATCAACACCTGTTAATGGTGCACTCAAGGACAATAACAGGGGCAGTCAGGGACGATCGACTGGCAAGGGACCTTTTGTTTCAAACCGCAACTCATGCTGGAGGCGTGGAGGCATACATTCAGCCGGAGTTTGCAGAGTTGAGCAAAATACCTGCAGAAATTGCAGAAATGGACAATGGGGGAAATCGCTGGAAGCTAAAGTTCAGCGAGTTCATGTGGAGCACGTATACAGTTCATACATGAAAAAGGCGAAGTGTGTCTTCCTAGCTCCAGAGGTAGAATTCCTGGGGATGACGGTAGCAGCAGACGGGATCAGCCCTGCTGCATCCAAGACGGAAGCGATCCAGAGAGCACCCAGACCCCGTAACATGGCGGAGCTGCGTTCGTTCCTGGGGCTCCTGAACTATTTTGGTAACTTCCTTCCCAAATTGAGCACGCTGCTAGAGCCGCTACACGTGCTCCTACGCAAAGGTCGCGAATGGGTCTGGGGGGACAGCCAGGAAAGGGCTTTTAATAGAGCACGCAATTTGTTATGTTCCAACAATCTGTTAACGCTATATGACCCATGTAAGAAACTTGTGTTAACGTGCGATGCATCGTCCTATGGTGTTCTATGGTGGTGCAGCATGTCAATGCCAAGGGTCAGTTACAGCCGGTAGCTTATGCCTCCAGGAGTCTGTCCCAGGCAGAAAGGGGCTACGGGATGGTAGAAAAGGAGGTGCTCGCATGTGTATATGCGGTAAAGAAAATGCACCAGTACCTGTTTGGCAGGAAATTTGAGCTGGAGACAGATCACAAACCCCTAATGACCCATTTGGCCGACAACAAGGCCATAAATGCAAATGCATCAGCCCGCATACAGAGGTGGGCACTAACGTTAGCTGCCTATGACTACACAATTCGGCACAGACCGTGCACCGAAAACTGCGGCGATGCACTCAGCAGGCTCCCACTCGCCACCACTGAGGGGGCTACCGAGCATGGTGCTGAAATGGTCATGGCTGTTGAAGCTTTCAGAAGCGAAGGCTCACCCGTGACAGCCCGTCAGATTAAAGTCTGGACAAATAGAGACCCGCTATTGTGTCCTGAATGGGGACTGGGCAGCCACGTACAGGGCATGCACTGAGAAATTTAAACCATTTCACAGGCGCAAGGATGAACTCTCGATTCAGGCCGATTGCCTACTGTGGGGAAACCGCGTAGTCATGCCCCAGATGGGCAGAGAGGTGTTCATTAGAGAACTCCACAATGAGCAGCCGGGCATTGTCACGATGAAGGAAATTGCCAGGTCACACGTTTGGTGGCCAGGGATAGACGCAGATCTGGAACTTTGTGTTCGCAGGTGCAACACGTGTGCCCAGCTGGGCCATGCGCCCAGGGAAGCCCCCCTTAGCCCCTGGCCATGGCTCACCAAGCCTTGGTCACGCATCCATGTGGACTACACCGGTCCTTTCATGGGGAAAATGTTTTTGGTTGTAGTAGACGCCTACTCCAAATGGATCGAGTGTGACATTTTAAATTCAAGCACATCCTCTGCCACGGTAGAAAGTCTACGGGCAATGTTCGCCACCCACGGTCTACCGGACATCTTGGTCAGCGACAATGGCCCGTGCTTCACAAGCACTGAATTCGAGGACTTCATGGCAGGCAATGGAATTAACCATGTTAGAACGGCACCGTTCAAGCCGGCCTCAAACGGCCAGGCAGAACGAGCAGTGCAGATAATCAAACGGGATGCTCAGATTCCAAGAGGGTTCCCTACAAACCCGCTTATCACGCCTCCTGTTGGCCTATAGATCCCGACCACACTCGCTCACAGGGGTTCCACCCGCAGAGCTACTAATGAAAAGGACGCTCAAAACCCGATTATCCCTTATACACCCCACCATGAAAGAAATTGTCGAGAGCAGGCGCCAGTCACAATATGACTACCATGACAGGAATGCGAGGGCGTGATGTATTGATGTAAATGATCCTGTTTTTGTCCTCAACTACGCTGCAGGGCCCAAATGGCTCGCAGGCACTGTGGTTGCCAAAGAGGGAAATAGTATTCTGGTAGTTAAACTTACCAATGGACAAATCTGTCGCAAACATGTTGATCAAACAAAAAGGAGGTTCAGCAACCCCATAGAAGAAGCAGAGGAAGAACACAATATAGAGTTCACTCCACCACAGGTGACCGAACACCGGAATCAAAGGGAGGAGAGCCCAGTCACTGTGGGCAGTCCGGACAGGCCTGAGGCACTGCAAACAGCAGACACTCAGGCCAGCACCCAACAACCGGAGCCCCAACTCAGGCGCTCTACAAGGGAGCGTAAACCAACAGAGACTCATATCATCAAAGTTACCTTTTCTTAAGTTCAGAGACAGCGAAAAACTTGAAAGGTCGGTAAGAATGCCCCATTTGGGGCGGGGCTCAAATTCGACCCCCGAGTCTTGGAGGGTTTTGGGCTGGAGGAGGTTGCAGAGGAGTGAGGGCCATACGGATTTGAACGTGAGGATGATAATTTTAAAATTGAGCTGTTGGTAGACTTGGGGGCCAATGTACATCGGTGAGCACAAGGGTGATGGATGAGTGAGATTGGTGCGGGTTAGGATATGGGCAGCAGACTTTTGGATGACTGTACAAACATTACAATTCTCACATACCTTCTCCTCTTCTACAGAGCAGAGCTTCCATGTTCAAGTCATTGGCCTCATTTTTGGCCAAGCCCTTTTCTCGGCGCACTTACCGGAGTTGCACCGCTTATCTATGTTCCGAGATGCGGCAAAAAATTTGGTTACCACTTTGGCCGCTGTCCGGCCTCTTCACTGCAGTCACGCAGCCTTGGCCAGTCGAGTCGGGGATGGAGCCGGGGTTCTGCGCTCTACGGGGCGTCTGCACATGTGCAGTGGAGTCCCCTGGTGATATCCGTGCATGAGCAGTAGCGCTGCGAGTCTGCAACAATAGTAGGTCTCTCTCAGTTTCAGAACATGTCGATATTTTTCCTCGCTGTGTTGCTGGGTTCCTTCAGGTAAAGTTCTCTGCATTTATTCTGCCTCCTTTGTTGGACTGGGGCGGGCAGGAGAACTGATAGTGCTCCTGCCTGCCGGTGATTTCTATCAATTCTCCTGCCCGCCCCGAGCTTGTCATATTTGTATACTCTATATATACTATGCTGGTACCCCTAGAGGGTGCAACTGTGGGAGGCCCAGGCAGCAGCTGTATAAAAGCCTGGGCACCACATTGCTGCCTCACTCTGAGTTAGAATAAAGAGACTAAGGTCACAGCAGTTCAAGCACAACACTAGGCGTCGTGGAGTTATTCCACAGATAAGTAGAGACATATTAACTGGCGACAAGAACAGATCATAGACCTACACGCAGAGATAGCTGCCATTGGTAGTTTAGAAAAGTTTAAAAAGGGTGAAGACTTTACTCGGGTTTCGCTGGCCAGGTATCGTTTCTACACACACCGCCACACCGAGGGCCAGGATTTAGCGGAATATGTCGCAGACCTACGAAGGATCACGGAACTGTGCGAATTTGGCGAACTCCTCAACAATGGACGTTTTCGCGACTGGATGGGACGTGAAGCGAACCATCACTTTAAGCCAGGCGTTCACGACCTCAACGTTGAGATTCTCCCAGAATCAAAACTCACTGGCAAGTACTGTGCAGAAAATAACTGTTGATCAAAGAATTAGTCCGACTCAGAGTCCACCAAGGGATGTAAATGTGAATCGTTTAACATGCGGGCATTGTGGGGGTAGCCATCGGGCCCATCTGTGTCGATTCAGACACTATGTGTACAAAGGCTGCGGCCAAAAGGGCCAACCACAGCGAATGTGCAGAAGAACTGCGACTCAAAACGTGGCAGAGGAGTCGGCAGGAGGTTTCCGATCCAGCAAGGATCATAAAGTACAAATTAGAGAGGCGACTCAGCCCGAGGAAGCAGTGCACGGGGCGCACACCTTCACTACCAAAAGTCCCCCCATGATGATGAAAGTCAAGATAAATGGCATTCCTGTTTCCATGGAGTTGGACACAGGGGCGAGTCAAATGAGCCAGAAGGCATTTGAGAAGTTGTGGGGCAACAAAGAACAAAGACCCAAGCTGAGCCCGATTCAGACAAAACTGCGCACTTACACCAAGGAACTGATCCCAGTTATCGGCAGTGCAAACGTAAAGGTATCCTATGATGGAGAGATACATGAATTGCCACTGTGGGTTGTACCAGGCGATGGGCCAATGCTGCTTGGCAGAAGCTGGATGGGGAAGATTCGGTGGAACTGGGAAGACGTCAAAGCACTATCTTCAGTGGACAAGGTTTCCTCTGCTCAAGTGCTGAGCAAGTTCCCATCCCTATTTGAATCAGGCATCGGCAACTTCATAGGCGCCAAAGTGCAGATCCACTTGGTCCCCGAGGCACGGTCTGTTCATCACAAGGCTCGAGCGGTCCCTTACATGATGAGGGACAAAGTGGACATCGAATTGGACAGTCTTCAACGCGAGGGAATCATATCACCAGTCAAGTTTAACGAGTGGGCCAGCCCGATAGTTCCGGTACTAAAGAGCGATGGTACGGTCAGAATCTGCGGTAACTACAAGGTAACGATCAACCAAGTTTCATTACAGGACCAGTACCCGCTACCCAAAGCCGATGATCTCTTTGCGACATTAGCAGGGGGAAAGGCGTTCACCAAGCTGGATCTAACCGCCGCTTACATGACCCAGGAGCTGGCTGAGTCGTCGAAAAAATTAACGTGCATTAACACACACAAGGGACTGTTTTTGTATCACAGGTGCCCGTTCGGGATCCGCTCGGCTGCAGCCATTTTCCAAAGGAACATGGAGAGTCTGTTGAAATCGGTTCCACGCACTGTTTTATTTCAGAATGACATCCTAATTACTGGTCGTGACACCACCGAACACCTGCACAACCTGCAAGAGGTTTTAAGTCGACTAAACAGAGTCTGACTCCGGCTGAAATGATCCAAGTGTTGTCTCCCTGGCGCCAGAGGTAGAATTCCTGGGGTGGAAGATTGCGGCAGATGGCATCAGGCCCACGGACTCAAAGACAGAGGCCATCAAGAATGCACCAGACCACAAAATGTAACAGAGCTGCGGTCGTTCCTGGGACTTCTCAACTATTTCGGTAACTTTCTTCCAGGGTTGAGCACCTTGCTTGAACTATTGCACAAGTTGCTACGCAAGGGAGACGACTGGGTTTGGGGTCAAAATCAAGAGGACTCCTTCAAAAAGGCCAGAAACTTGCTGTGTTCGAACAAGTTGCTTGTTTTGTATGACCCAAGCAAACATCTAGTTTTAGCATGTGACGTGTCATCGTACAGTGTCGGGTATGTTTTACCGCAAGCAGATGTAGCGGGCAAACTCCAACCGGTTGCATATGCGTCTAGAAGTCTATCCAAGGCCGAAAGAGTCTACAGTATGGTCGAGAAGGAGGCTTTGGCCTGTGTCTATGCAGTAAAAAAAAAATGCACCAGTATTTGTTTGGACTCGGGTTCGAGTTAGAAACTGACCACACGCCCCTAATCTCACTGTTTTCGGAAAGCAAAGGCATAAAAACTAATGCTTCGTTGCGAATCCAAAGATGTGCACTAACACTGTCGGCCTACGATTCTAAGATCCGCCACAGGCCAGGCACCGAGAACTGCGTCGATGCCCTCATCCGGCTACCGTTGCCCACCAGCGGGGTGGAAATGGCGCAGCCCGCAGACCTGTGCCTGGTCATGGACGTCTTCGAAAGTGAAGGGTCACCCGTAATGGCACGCCAGATCAGGACCTGGGCCAACCAGGACCCTGTATTATCTCTTGTTAAAAAGTTGCTTCCTCAATGTGGGTTGGTCAGTGGTCCCAAGAGAAATGCAAGACGAGATAAAGCCGTTTCACCGTCGTAAAGACGAAATGTCCATCCAATCGGATTGCCTTTTATGGGGCAACCATGTCGTCCTGCCAAAAAAAGGCAGGGCAACCTTCATACATGACCTACACAGTGCCCACCCAGGCATAGTCATGATGAAGGCTACCGCCAGGTCCCATGTCTGGTGACCCGGCATTGACTCGGACTTGGAGTCATGTGTGCGCCAGTGTAACATTTGCTCACAATTGAGCAATGCCCCCAGGGAGGCTCCACTTAGTCTGTGATCCTGGCCCTCAAAACCATGATCCAGGATCCACATAGATTATGTGGGCCCCTTTCTAGGAAAAATGTTCTTCGTTGTAGTGGACGCCTACTCTAAGTGGATCGAATGTGTAATAATGGCATCCAGCACATCCACCGCCAACATTGAAAGCCTCAGGGCCATGTTTGCCACCCATGGCTTGCCCAACATTCTGGTCAGCGACAATGGTCTGTGTTTCACCAACTCAGAATTCAATGAATTCATGACCCGCAATGGCATCAAGCATGTCAGGTCTGCACCATTCAAGCCTGCATCCAACGGCCAAGCGGAGCGGGCAGTCCAAACCATAAAGCAGAGCTTAAAACGCGTCACGGAAGCTCATTACAAACCCACCTATCCCGTGTGCTGATAAATTACAGGACATGATCCCACTCACTTACCGGGGTCCCCCCTGCGGAGTTACTAATGAAACATGCACTCAAAACCAGGCTCTCTTTAGTCCACCCTGACCTCAACGATCAGGTGGAAACCAGGCGTTATCGGCAAAACATGTACTATGATCGATCGGCTGTATCACGCGACATCACTGCAAATGACCCGGTGTTTGTGCTGAATCATGGTCATGGCCCCAAATGGGTCGCTAGCACTGTTTTAGCCAAGGAAGGGAATAGAGTGTTTTTTGTCAAACTGCTTAACGGACAAATGTGCAGAAAGCATTTGGACCAGACCAAATTGCGATTTACAGGTAACCAGGAACTACCGGGCGAGGACCTTACCTTCAGCGATCCACCTACACACACCCAATCAGCAACAAACCTAGCTGCCAACCACGAGAATGATCCCACCATCTCCAACATTCCAGTGAGATCAACAGCGCTGCAAGACAGCAGTGGCCCGGCCAACTCAGCCATGCCAGAAGTGACACTCAGACGATCAACCAGGGATGGCAGAGTTCCAGATCACCTCAACCTGTAACTAACTTGCATCAAAGACTTTGGAGGGGAATAAAGAGACTAAGGTAGCAGTTCAGGCATAGCACTAGGCCTCGTGGAGTTATTCTACAGATAAGTAGAGACATATTATAGCCCTGGCCGAGTGGCCTCCAGGCTGTACTCAAAGAAAACCCCAAGGAAACCCTTTGAGCATGGCTCCTCACTGAGAGTGTGGGACTGCTGAGTTTACCCTATAGTTTTATGACAGAGTATCTTGGTGAATTTGTTTGTGCATTAACATAAAAGCTGAGGAATGGAATATCTTTTTCCTTTATGGAATTGGTTGCACTTACTACCGTCAGGTTGAGCAAAAGTCTTTTGCAGTCGAGTTTCTATTTTTACGTAGCCTATCATTCGAGGCTGTCTGAATGAGATTGCAGAATGTATGTTAATTAAAGGCAAAGTACAGGGGCTGGGGCGGGCAGGAGAACTGATCGTGCTCCCGCCTGCCGGTGATTTCTATCAGTTCTCCTGCCCGCCCCAGCCCTGGCCGAGTGGCCTCCCGGTGTGTTGTCCCGCCCCTAGCCCAGACCGGGTGGCCTCCCGCACCGGCCGGCCCACTGCCTCCTTGGGCCGAGTTTGAAGATGAAAGTAGGACTTTCCTCAATTTTTTATTTCTTATTGAATTCTTAGTACTTTTTGTTTGCAAGGTTTGGTGGTTTGTAAGGCTTGGTGGTTTAGATGTAGGTCCTCTCCGTTTCCCGCCCCTATCCCAGGCCGAATGGCCTCCGATGTACCTACCTGTACCGATTTCTTTAACTCCCCGCAAGGATTTTCTGAAGTGGCCACATATGCTGGCCTAAGTATAAATGGAGTAACTATTAGCTGGCCAAGATTGCCTAAATGTGCAGAACTGGTGTAGGTGACTGGTAACGCCCCCTTTTGAGAAAAAAAAACTAACCTAAAAAAATCGTAACTAACTCAGTTACGCTGGTACAAATTGATTGGGGAATATGGGAATTTTTAAGTTACGCTAGAAAAACCAAGTTACTCAAAAAAAACCGGAGCAACTCCTGGCCAAAATTGTGCCCTTAGTATAAACTCAATCAGGCTAGACACCTCTTCAATCCTTATAATCTCCTCTAAGATGAGAGTGCATCTCATTCCTTCTCATTCTACCTTTTACTCTATCAATTGACTGTTCAAAATTTGAAACTTGTTACCATATCAATAACTACTTACTCATGACAATAACCCTAGCTTTTTAATAATTATTTATGGGACACTTAAATATATATATTTGAGCACTAGTCTTGCCGTGGCATCAGCTACAATTTGCAGACAACAACATCTAGCTTGACTCTTCTACCCTCTTCTTTGATTCCAGGGCTATCGTTGCACTGTCCAACTTCCTGTCTGACATTAAAGACCTGGATGTGGTGAAGTTTCCTCCAGTTTAATCTAGGCAAACTTATCCTGTTGAGCTCCTGCCAGCAACTATATGTCTCTGGCTTTGGCTTCGCCAACCACCCTGGCTGCCACCAAAGGCTAAGTCCAAAGGTGCAGAAGCTGAATTTCTTTTTATTATTAAAACCATTTTCTTCCACCTCTGTAACATCAGCTACCTCGACATTGCAGGTACATCTCCTACCATCGCTATCGATACCCTAATCCTCATCGTCATCATAGGCAGTCCCTCGGAATCAAGGAAGACTTGCTTCCACTCTTAAAATGAGTCCTTAGGTGGCTAAACAGTCCAATACGAGAGCCACAGTCCCTGTCACAGGTGGGACAGATAGGGAAATGGTGGGTGGAACAAGTTTGCTGCATGCACTTTCCGCTGCCTGCGCTTGATTTCTGCATGCTCTCAGCAATGAGACTCAAGGTGCTCAGCGACCTCCCGGATACACTTCCTCCACTTACAGCGATCTTTGGCCAGGGACTCCCAGGTGTCGGTGGGGATGTTGCATTTTTTCAGGGAGGCTTTGAGGGTGTCCTTGTAACGTTTCCCCTGCCTACCTTTGGCTCGTTTGCCATGAAGGAGTTCCGAGTACAGCACTTGCTTTGGGAGTCTCGTGTCTGGCATGCAAGCGATGTGGCCTGTCCAGCGGAGCTGATCAAGTGTGGTCAGTGCTTCAATACTGGGGATGTTGACCTGGTCGAGGATGCTAATGTTGGTGCGTCTGTCCTCCCAGGGGATTTGTAGGATCTTGCGGAGACATCGTTGGTGGCATTGACTTGAGAGTAAAGAGTTTTCACTAAGGTGATATCAGTGGGAGACTTTGTTAATGAGAAGAGAGTAGAAAAGCTGGGGTTCTTTTTATTAGAAAAAAATTAAGAGGAGATCTGATAGAGCTGTTTGGAATTTAGAGGTTTTGGTGAGGTTAATAGGGAAAAAATATTTCTGTTGGTAACTAGTGGACATTATTATGATGATTACTAAAAGAACAAAGGGAGAGGTTTAGGGATTCTTTTTAAGCAAGTCTTGGTTGGATGCAGAATGCCTCAGCAAGGACAATGGTGGAAGCAGAATTGATAATAGCTGATAAATATTTGGAAAGAAAATTAGAATGATAGGAAAGGACAGGAGAATGGAAATAAGTGGATACCTCTTTCCAAGAGCCAAGAATTGCACATGGTCTCCTCCTGTGATGTTTTGATGGAATCATAGAATTGTACAAGAAAGCACTGAATGGAAAGGGGCCATTCACCCATCAAGCTGCCGCCTTCTGCAAACTGTCCGTACCATGTACTCTGTGTGGTATTCCTTCGATCCCCTGAAGTACTCTGATCCCAAGAGGTGAAGTAAACAAGCAAACTTCCAGAATATCCATCCAACCTCACATCTCCACTTGAACTCAAGTCAGTGGTCTTCGAGGCACTATTCCTCCCCACTCTCTCTTCCCTCCCCTCCTCTCACGCAAACACCAGTAGTTCAGGAATAATTATGCTCTGTAGGGTATGTGATCATTGCAATCACTATAGCTGTCAATCCCCATGCCAACCTGATGGTTTTTGCAGTTCCATTTTAAAAGAATAAATTATCCTTGGTCTCAAATTCTTTTGTCTGAAATCTGTTTTGAATATTTACGACTGTTGTGAGAAAAATAATTGCTTCAAAACTGTTGTTTGAAGTTTGATAATTGCATTGGAGTTCTGAACATTTTTATTTAATTGGTTACGGGTGGTATTTTCCTTGTGACTACTTGGGGATTAGGACTTTATCCTGGAGCATACTGTTAAGCACTTAGAATTTTAATGGAAATAACCTGCACAAGTGCTGTACTTTCAAATCATTGTAATGTTTTTTGCGAATGGATATGTCATTCCTCTTGCAGTCCAAACGCTACCAGTTTCAGAATTTATTATTTAATTCTCTTGGTTGATTTATGTTGAAGTTTAAAAGACTTATTGAAGTTTCTAAAATGGGTTCTCTTGACATCAAATTTTATTACGGCATAATGAATGCACTGAACATTCAAATGTAGGCTTGATACTTCTAAGCAGCAATAGCATGAATGTGAAGATGGAGGTCTTTCCCAATTTTGCCCCATTCAAGATATTTGCCACTGTATATCCTCTTACAGCATTGAGTTGGGAGCCTATCTGGGCCGGGGACCTCTCCGTGATTCACGACCACTATTGATGATGCTATTCTATACTGGAGTGACGAGTGTCATGATACAGATTGTATCCAATGTTTGCATATCCTTGATTAGAACACCTGCCCTTATGTCCTCCAGAAACAGCGTGGCTAAGAACTGATTAAAGTTACACAATTGGGGCAGATGGCTTTTCAATGAAGGATTGTTCGATGGTTTTAAAGCTACTTGCTGAAACGAAAGCATTCCAGCTGCTGGCACCCTGGATTCTGTTCTGTTTTCTGTTCAACGTACCAGCTATAAAAGATTTTAGTTTGGAACTTGGAATGTCCAAGTCTCTCAGCATCCCATTACCAAACCTATATTTTTATCATTATTTCAACAGTCCTTGATCTGAATAGATTTTGCTGTTATTCCCGACTTGTGACTGGTAAAAATACATTGCCTATCACACAAAAGAAATTAAATTCTAACCCCAGAAAATGCTTATTACTGCAGATAATGAAGGTTAGACAGCAGCGTGGAGTATTTTCTGAATGTTCCGCAGCATTTCACTGCAACTTCCATGAAAATTAATTTCCAGCAATATGTAATTCTACGTTAAAGGATGTGGAATAATTGCCATTTACAGACTAGCAGCCAAATGCTCAGCAGACATTGAAGGAAATGGTAATACTATATTTCAGCAACTGCAAAACAAATTGGCTGTAATTCCTGATTAAATTATAGGTCATTAATTTATATGCTCACATTGACATTTGCAAATATAGCAATTAAAATTTGATAGCAAGAACTGCTATTGGCACACTCCTTATACATTTAAAATGCTGGCATTTGATAAAATGATATGGTGGGCAAATATTAAGTTACCTAAAAATTTAAAGGACTATATTAATGAAGGTATCTTAAACTTAATTTGTCTGATAATGTAGCCTAGATTTTGGGATAATAATCAGTCAGATAGGGATGGGAAATGGGACAGAGAACCATTATACTGGATTCTTGTCCACTTTAGCGGCCTTCAAATTTTCAGGTCCAGCAGAAGCACTCACCTAAGACAGAAAATTGGACAGATGTTGTTACCACGTCACTACCGCTTCATTTCATAGTCTCTACTATGAGGCAGTGATGATGTGGTAAATGACATCTGAGCCATTTTCTGTCATTGCCACTTCATTTGCATTCAGTGGTAATCGTGCCAGGTTGCAAGGTTCTTGTGGAAATAAATTTAAAGAGCCAGGCTATTGTAGATTTCTTAGGAGGAATTTTATCCCCCCATGATGGGTGGGGGAGGGACGGGGTGGGGGTTAATAGTTCAAAATTGGGAAACCTGACCCCAAACGTGCCCACTTCCGGTTTCAACGAGGCGGGTTGAGGCCCATTCAACAAGGCGGGTTGGGGCATGGGCGACTAACCTGTTCGTCAGAGGCGGACCTGTCATTTAATTATTTTAATGAGACTGCCTCAAACTTTAGGACAGTTTTAAATTTAAGTGCTGCTGGTAACCCGGCAGCTGGAGGGAGGTTCGAACGGCCAGATCCAGCAGGTAAGTGCCTTTCCAGCACTGCTTGTGGGTCAGGATGAGGCCAGGGCCCACTTCCCCGGTCCCCCAAGCTAACCTTCCTTCCTCACCTCTGATCTGATCTACTCTCCAGCCACTCCACCACCATGTCCTCTCCCCACCTCAATCTACTCACAGCCCGTGATCTTCTGCCAGAATTGGGCCATTATTACCTATAAGCCAGCAGCCCACCTCTATTGTATACACTGTTCTGCCAGTGGCTGCTGATGTTCCTGTTTCCCGTAACTTCTGTGTCATGGAATCCATCCTGGCTGCCACTGGGGACATCTGCAATATAAGCCAAAGAACTGCACGGATGCATTAAGCAAATCACAGATGCATTTCTCTCTGTAGCTAGCAATTTCATTAGCTTATTCATGCTGCAAACATGATAGAGCACTGCAATTTTACTGAGTGGTAGGATACCCCAAGGTTCAAGGAATGCGGGTTACACCCATATGGCCATGCATGCTGTGTACATCAATGGTCAGATGCACAACAAGGAAGGGTAACATCCTCCCAACAGCTCGTTTGTAAGCAGCAGGAGAACACTATCTTGCAAATAAATGCTTTCTTCCCAAGCATCTGCCACAATGCTTTTATTATAAGAAACTCCACAGTACCAGCACTCTTTTTAACCAGAAAGGCAAGTCTCTGGGTGGCTCCTCTTTTTCCAGGGCCCTGATGCGACAGTACTGTAACAAGGCCCATTAATTCGTCTGGACCATCATTACACACGAGAGGCATTTTGAAGACATGATTCAGGTGTCTGGATTAATCTGGGAGATGTCCTGCAGTAGTGTCCAGCATGGTTTTTCGGACTGTAATGGCATGCTGCGTGATGCACAATTTTGTCTTACAAAGAGGCATCCTCGTGGAGACCTCAAAAGGCCCCATCAGGAGTAAAGTAATGCTAGATAAACTCTTGAAAAATGACTCCGAATGTTTGATATGTCCACGACCATAAAAAAAATTCACCGCCTGTTTCTTTTAAATTGTTGGTTGCACTATTGCAAAAATGACAGTACATTACCAGATTCTGGTCCCAGTTTGAAAGTCTCAGGAGGAGCCAGTCCCACACTTCATGGAGTATAACTGCAAATGGTGTCAAACCTGCTGTTTTAAAAATATGTAGCAATCGCTACATTTGAAATGCAGCCTTGAGTATCCTTACCAGTTTCTCGTTAACATTCCTATACAAGGCCTTTACAATATTAGTGTTATTCTGCAATTGGCTAATACGGATGGACTGGGTGTACAGAAATGTGGTCACAACTAAAGTGCTAATTAATGGCACAGTAGAGAATTTGTGTAATTCATTCAGATACTATAATCTGACATTACTATCTTTTGCTTGTAGTCCAATACTGTGCTGAGAGCTACCAACTGCAAGGCAGATTGTAGTATGAGAGCTGTGTGTGCCTTTTGCCACCATTGGCAAAAGTAGATGTTGCAGCATAGTATAACAAGGAAAAGGTGGTAATGTGCAAGGAACGTAACCTGTCACAGTGAATAAAAATGAGCATTATTACAATAACCTGATCCAAAAATAATCAACTTACAGCAACCAATCCACAATCTGGTAATAGAAAAGGAGACTTGGGGATAATAACTATAAAGGGGGTTGAACCACTATTATTGGCACTATTGGTGAAGTGCCTGGTCCAGAGGTGCAAGCAATTGAAAAGAGTAGGGAAAAAAGGGACTACAAAGCCAGGAGGTTACTAAACCATTAGCTGCCACTATCTAATTACATAATGGAAATTTCTGTGATGATAATAACCCATAAAACCTGATGCTGGTAGTCATCAAGAACATTATTGTGCCTGAAATATCTTCCTGTTTAATTTGCAGGCCCAAAAAAATGAGAGGGAATCAATCCGCCAGAAGCTGGCACTGGGCAGTTTCTTTGATGATGGCCCAGGAATTTACACCAGCTGTAGCAAGAGTGGCAAACCCAGCCTGTCTTCACGGTAAGTGTTGGAAAATACATTTTACATCTGTAGAATTCTTGCACAAGGACTTTAACTGTTAATATGGAGCGTAGATGATTTAATGGAGATATTTTTGGAGGGTGATGAATAATATTTCACTCACCAATCCAGTTCTCTGCCATGTGTTGTTTCGAAATTCAGCTTGCAATATGATAATTGTTTCCTTCAAATTTCAGTGAATTCCCTTCCTATCCTTTCCATAGTGCATCTCGAATTATAAAGGACAGCACAGTGGTAGATAATACTTGGGCGCTGTAGCAAATAGTTTGTGTTTTATTTTTACATATATGGGATGAATTAATATCGAAATAGAAAAATGGTATCTTCATCAGTGACGGGTTTCCATCAGCACTGCAGTACTGTTAGCCCGGATTATGTGTTCAAGTTCTGTCGAGAGGCTTAAACCCACAGTCTTCTGATTCATGGAAAATAGTGCTACCATTGAGCTAGTCTGACACTTGCAAGTTTGGAAAGAGTAAAAAAAAAGGTTGCAGTAAATCAGGAAGTGGTAATTGCATGCCTCTGGGTGAGGGTTTTTAAAATCTCAATATTGGAGGAGAGCGGACAGACTAAGAGAAGTAAGAAGTTCCACAATTTGGGATGATAGAAAATATTAAGTTATAGTAGAAAACTATGCATGAGTTTTGATTTCAACACATTTGAGTAAATAGGGAGGGGGGAAGAAGCGTGTGTAGGATGGTGTACTTGTAGCTTAGGAGAAACGAGGGGGAAATGTTTGCAGCAACATTGACCATATTATTACAGGTCGGACTTCTCTGGTCTGGGACTCTCTGGTCTGGAAACATCTGTGGTTCGGCATTTACTGAGCCTGAGGGAGAGGAGGGTTTATTTTTTTTAAAGTTTCGATTGGCTGGAGCGGCTGTCAGTCAGTGAGTGTGTTCGGCGATTGTCTGGATTGGCTGTTAGTCAATAAGTGTGTTCGGCAATTGGCTGGAGCGGCTGTCAATCAGTCAGTGAGTGTGTGCGCGGCAATTGAGGGAGCCAGCACACGAACACACACACACACAGGTGGCCACGTGCTGTCGACAGGTACTGGTAAACATGACCTCCTGTGGTTCGGAAAATTCTCTGTTCCGGCACGGGTCAGGTCCCGGGGATGCCGGACCAGTGAGGTCCAACCTGTATTACTAAAATCAAGAGAGACAAGAAAGGTTGCAGCAAACAGGTGAACCCTGCCTCAGAATTAGCCTCTAATCGCTATCAGATGACTAGTTTCTTGGACTTTATTCAGGAACACAAGAGCTGATCGAAGAGCTCTCTCAAATATTAGAAAAAACAGAAATCCCTGTAAATTGCAAGAGATTGATTTGAATTTGGCCTTGTCTGGAATGTTAGCACCATTTTGAAACAAAAAGGATTGTTTAAGATTTGAGCCAGATGATGTGTTAGAAAGTGTTCAAGAATTAATACTACAAAAATTATATTTGTTTCTTACCCCCCCAAAAAAAATTCAATTCCACGTTTGCATACCATTGTTGTATTTGTATTGCCAACCTAATTCTTGCTGAGAAATTCTAATTAATATTTGACCATAAATTATTGAGCAAAAGAAGGAAGCCATAATACAATGCAAAGTACTTATAGCAGGACTGTGATGACCGGATTTTCCTGGTTCACTGAACGTATGGTGTAATCAGATAAATTGGGTTCAGATAAGTGCCTGTGCATCACTGCACTGTGCTTGTTTTGCTTTCCAAAGCCCTTCAAATCTAGTGGCCTCGGCCAACACCCAAAGTGCCTAATGAGTTAAGGCACTGCCCAGTGTATCACTAAGTTATACAGACCAGAAGCTTGAATTTGATTATTAGTCTATACTGAGTTAGCTGACTTCCGCTGGAGCCACTCTATGTGTTATAACGGCATTAGGTGTCCCTGGTAAGGGAAAAATAAGTCTGGATTCCTGCTTCTCATTACTATCCAATGACTTTGGCCTTGATTTTAACTAAGGGACAGTTTTCAGTGGGTAAGTTTTGCTATCAGTCTGACAGCACAGGAGCAGTGGAGGGGTCGAGAGAGGGGGTGTCATCGGCGTACATGTGGAAGCCAATCTTGCGTCTTCGACTGATGTTAACAAGTGAAACCTTGTAGATGAAGAAGAGGAGGGGTCAAGGATAGCTCCTTTGGGGACTCCTGAGGTGATGGTGCAGGGATGGGAACAGAAGCCATTGTGATGGTTGATTCCACTATACTTCATGTGTTAGGGTCCCGCCCGAAGTCTTCAGCCCGGCTTCTTCTCATCGGCCGGGTCTGTTCAGCCTTCACCCTCTTTTTCCCCCGCCCCCTCCTCTCTTGCTCCCCTTCCTCTCCCGCTCCCTCTCCTCTACCCCCTCTCCTCTCCCTCTCCCTCTCTCTCTCTCTCCCTCTCCTTCTCCCTCTCCCTCTCCTTCTCCTTCTCCTTCTTCTCCTTCTTCTCCTTCTCCTCCTTCTTCTCCTCCTTCTCCTTCTCCTTCTCCTCCTTCTCCTCCTTCTTCTCCTTCTCCTCCTTCTCCTTCTTCTTCTCCTTCTCCTTCTCCTTCTCCCTCTCCTTCTCCCCCCATCCCTCTCCCTCTCCCTCCCCCCTCTCCCTCTCTCCCTCTCCCTCCCCCCTCTCCCTCTCCTCTCCCCCTCCTCTCACCCCTCCCACCCCACCCCCGTCTCTCATTCCTTACGCCTGATTTATTTTCGAAGTGTAGGCAAGGTTTTTCTGAGCGTACAAAAACTTACACTTACTCCATTCTAAGTTAGTTTGGAGTGAGTTTTCGCTGCCTAAACTTGCAAAACAGGCGTAAATGGCCAGACACGCCCCATTTGAAAAAAAAAATCTGTTCTAAAATGGAACTGTTCTAACTTACTAGAACTGGAGCAAACTAAATGCTGAGAATTGCAATTTCTAAGACACTCCATTCTAAACTAGTTGCTCCAAAAAAATAGGAGCAACTCAGGCCGAAACTTGACCCCTAACTTTCTGTTCAGTCTTTCTAATAAATAATCATTACATTTTTATCCTCAATTCCTGCCTCTTGTTACTTTTTGTACATAGAACTGTAAGTCACATTTACATTCAGTAGCTATGTTGCCAATTCAGTCTGATGCACCTATTTGAATTCTCTCTCGATGGCCATACAATCAACATCAGTATACTAGTGCACAAAATGACAGCCTGGTTGTGTGGTGACTCATAATCTAAAAGTTCTTCTAATGAAGGAACTACCACTTTACATTTAATGACACTTTTGTTATCTGGCCAACAGACCAGAAGTTATTTATAATTTTCATCTTTCTCGTCCTCCAAGTGCGTTGTAACTGTAATAGTCCTGGGGTGTCAGGCAAGAATTGTACAGCTGCAGTGTCACAGGGATTTTACATTTCTTTTTAAATGCCAGCATCAGTGTGCATCTTGAAACCAATAAACATTGAAGCCTTTGTGATACTCCTTATCTGCCTTCATGTGACATCACCAGCTTTCTGAGAAACAAATAAACCCATAGTAGACACAATAAGGGCTCTGAGCTTTTTGGAAAAAAAATAGCAGCTTATAATTCAAGTTGGTGGTTTGCATTATTTTCTTTTAATAGCCCATGGTTTTATGGCAAGCTGTTGGGATTGACCACCAAAAATGTATTGTGCCATGCAGATAGTGTCAAAAATTGCAATATCCATTTTTATCTTGGATTAAGTCGTTTGTAGGAACAACCTTTAAAGATTATAATTTTGTCTGGAAGCACCTGTCTCCAGCAAATGCAATTAAAAATAAAAAGTAACAGTATGCCAAATCATTTATGGAGATGTCAGAGTTACTGAGGGCGAGAGTTTCCCTAACCTGTTTTTCTGGTGCCCTCACCTGAGGTGCACCGTTTTTGTCCGCCTCCAAGCGCGGCAAAAAAAGATGTTGGTATTCTGGCCGCACCGCAGCCTCTCTTCGGTCGTGGCGCAGCGTGGCCCAATGGATTGGGGGCGGAGCCAGGTCCTGGCGCTGAAAACAGTGCCGGGACCTCTGCACATGCATGCTGGAGTCTACGAGCATGTGCAGTAACTCCTGGCAGGCCGAATCTGTGAGTACCCGCTGCAGGCTGTGAGGGAGGTTCCCGAAGCACACCGTCCCTAGCCCTGGCCGAATGGGCTCCCTCATTTGCGGCCCGCTGCGTTCCCTAAGGTAGGAGTTCTATTTTTTATTTGTTATTTACTGATTGATTTTGGTGCTTTAGGGGCAGGGTTCCTTCTATTTTTTTATTTGTTATTTATTGATTGATTATTACTTTGGTCTTGGTGCTTTAGGTGCAGGGTTTCTTCTATTTTATTTGTTAATTAATTGCTTATTACTTTTTGTGCTTTGTTTGGTGCTTGGTGGTGCTTTAAATGTAGTTACTTGCGCCGATTCCTTAACTCTCGGTAAGGTTTTTCTGTGCGGACAGAAGTGGCAACATACGCTGGCCTAAGTTAGTTTGGAGCAACTATTTGCTGGCCAAATGCCTAAAACAGGGGTAAGTGGCTGGGAACGCCCCCTTTTGGGGGAAAAAAAACGGAACTAAAAAAAAACCTAACTAACTCACTTACACTGGCGCAAATTAAATGGCCAGAATTGCAACTAAAAAGATAGTCCAGAAAAATCAAGTTGCTCCCAAAAAAAGGAGCAACTCCTGGGGAAACCTGGGCCCTGAGAGTCCAGGAATCAGTTACCTGGATGAGAATTTTTAGCACCAACTGAAAAATGTAGGAGCATCTGACAATCTAGCTTGTGACTCAACCAGAAGCTGACAGTATCCACATCATAAATAATAGACACTCATTGTCCTGGTTTCAGGCAACATATTAACCCAAAACTTCATGATGACATCATAAGCAGTGAAAATAATGATAATCACGGGGAGTACATTTTTAGTTCAGTACAATTTTAAAAATGAGATAGGATTCTTCATTTATAAGGTGGTAATTTTTCCCCAATCTTTGTTGAGTCCACCTATACTTCATACCCTTTGTTGGAGGAGAACCAGGTGTAATCCTTGCAGAAAACTGCACAAGAGAAGTTTTTGGCGTAGTTCCTGCTGTTTTTTCTACCTCAAGCGCCAAACATTTGCTTGACACATTCTCATGGTGGTAAGGCTAAGATTAATCCTTTATGCGCTACGTTCTCACAGCCATGAATGTACCTCCTACCATTAGCATGAAGAAGTAACAGAGGGGGTTGTTGAAGGGAGTGCAGGAGATGTGTACATGGACTTTCAAACAGCATTTGATAAAGTACTTCATAACAGACTTATTCGTAAAGTAGAAGGCTAAGGGATTGGAGGCTGAAAATAATGGTAAACGGGTGTTTTCTGATTGGAGAGAAGTATGCAGTGGGGTCCCCCAGGGGTCGATATTAATACTATTGCTTTTCATGTTATATATAAATGACTCAATGGGCCAAATGGCCTCCTTTTGTGCTGTACTATTCTATGATTCTATTGTAGCTCATCCCACCATCTCTCTTCAAGGTAGACAAAAGTTAGTTTTTTCATGAAGGTTGTGGACCCCTTTAAAGTTGCGTATTTCTACTTAGCTATGCGGTAGGATTACCATATTAATGACTGAAATGTGGCAAAATATGGCATACCAGTCCTTTTGATTTTAAAGAGCTCGTGCTTGTACTGCATCTTTATGAATGATTGAGTTAATCTTCAGAGTTACATTTTCTTTCTCTTAATTTACCCTCTGTCTATCTTGCAGTGTTCTGTGGTGAAAGCCTCTGCCAATACCAATCTTCAGCCAGTCCCCAGTAGTTGCACAAGAGAAGTGAACACTTAAGTGCTTTCCCCTGTATTCTCCAACTGTGCAGAAGTAGACCAGTCAAATTCAAAGGGGGATTTATAATCCACCGAACCTGGCAGGAGCGGGGGGGCGGTACACAGTTTAAAATGACCTTTGGTACTTACCGCAAACTCCCACTCCACTCCTGACAGCCACCATTTTACCTGTACCCTTTTTTAGGTGGCTGGCAGGCGCCTCATCGATAGATGCAAATCAAGGTCCTATAATATCATTAGGACCCAATGCAATTTTAATGTGAAATCACGGAAGATTCACCAGGCGCTGAGTAAATCTAACTGGGATTGATTTCTGAGGGTCACTGGAAGCAGTATTTAAAGGGGCACTCAGCTTCAGGCACTCAGATTTGTGACCTGTTGTGCTATTTGTATTCCTACAGGATAATTGAGCTTGCAAATTGCTTGTACTGATTTTTTTTGTCTCACTCACCCTGAATAAGCACTCAGAACTTATAGAAACAGGAGTAGCCGTTCAATTCCTCCAGCCTGGTCTGCCATTCAATCACATCATAGCAAAACCCCATTTACACCCCTTTGGTCCTTATCCCTTGAAACCTTTGCCTAACAATAATCTTAATGATCTGTTTTGAAAATTTGAATTGACCCAGTATCGACGGCCTTTTGAGGGAGAGAGCTCCAGATTTCCACTACATTTTGTGTGAAAAAGGTGCTTCCTGATTTCACTCCGAAATGGCCTAATTTTAAGACTATGCCCTTTTTCTCTAGATTCCCCCACCAGAGGAAATAGTTTCACTGTATCTACTCTGTCAAATTCTGGTGAATCTGTGCTGTCTAATGAGCAACGCACTTTAGGAAGGATGTGAAGGCCTTGGAGAGGGTGCAGTAAAGATTTTTGTGAATGATTCCAGGGATGAGGGGCTTCAGTTACGTGGATAGACTGGAGAAGCTGGGGTAGAGTGAGAGATTTGATAGATGTGTTCAAATTCATGAGGGGTCTGGACAGAGTAGATTGAGAGAAACTGTTCCCATTGACAGAAGGGTCCAGAACCAGAGGTCACAGATTTAAGGTAATTGGCAAAAGAACCAAAGGTGACATAAGAAGAAACCTTTTTACACAGCGAGTGGTTAGGATCTGGAATGCACTGCCTGAAAGGGTGGTGGAGGCAGATTCAACCGCAGCTTTCAAAAGGGAGTTGGATAAGTATCTGAAGGAAAAAAATTATCAGGGCTATGGGGAAAGAGCGGGGTAGTGAGATTAGTTGAAGTGCTCTTGCACAGAGCCGGCATGGGCTCGACGGGCCGAATAGCCTCCTTCCATGCTGTAATAATTCTATGATTCAGTACTCAAGATGGGGTCAGACCAAGGCTCTGTGCAACTGAAGCATAACTTTCTCTGCCATCGTCGTATTTGAGATGGTGTCTGAATTTCAGAATGTAATAAAGGACGAATGGTTTAGCACAATCTAGACTTGTAGAAACTCCTTTTGGATTAATATGACTTCATGGTATTGCTTTAGAGTTCGACTGAAGGTATAGTAGTACTATTAAACTTGTATTTCATCCCTGTTTACTTCTTTTAAATTCCAGGGAAGGCTTATGTGCGCCACTAAATTCAGCAGTTTTCAGGGGAGTTGATAACAAGAATTACCATTTGAGAAATTATTGCTTGCAGGCCAGATATTCCCATATACAATTAGCTGGGTCAGAAGTATCAAAGGGATCCTGTGCCATTGAAGTTAAAATAATTATATATGTACTTCACCGGTTCCAAAGATGAGATCTTCATGGTGCATTAGACAATCCATTGATCTGCAAGGTTAAATCTTGTCAAAGTTATATAAAAAGATGAAACTGGTAAATGTTTCCACTTGTGAGGGAGAGCATAATTAGAGGCCATCAATATAAGATAATCACCAAGAAATCCAATAGGGAATTCAGAACAAACTTCTTTATGCAAAGAGTAGTGAGAATGTGGAACTTGCTCCACAGGGAGTGGTTGAAGCGAATAGTATAGATGCATTTAAGGGGAGGCTAGACAAGCATATGAAGGAGAAGGGAATAGAGGGTTATACAGATAGATTTAGATGAGGAAAGATGGGAGGAGGCTCGAGTGGAGCATAAACACCAGCATGGACTCGTTGGGCTGAATGGCGTATATCCAATGTAATTCTATGAGTCACCCTGCTGGAGCAAAGAGAGAACCAGAATTTCATTGCCATGTTTCATTAATATACTGTGCCAAGACTCATTAATATACTGTGTTTGCATTTTTGTGTAATTTCTTTCAACGAATAACATCTCTCTATAGAATCCATAAATATAAAATATCCTGCTTAAAATAAAAACAAAATAATGTGATTAAAAAAATATTAAAGAAAAATCAATATTTTTAAATGTCTATAAATCTAGCTTTGTATTTTCTCCAGAAATCTGTGCTGAATAGAGAGGTGTTTTTGTGTACCATTTGAACTTCCAGATCATAGGACAATACCGTGTGATACCAAGTCTTCATAGGATTTCCAGTCATTGCAAAGTGTGAACCACATGACCAGTTTTCAAATTCCTGCCCCCACTGTCCTCGAGAGAACAGACAAGGGCCCCAAGTTTCCACATGATTTGCTCCTGATTTTTCAGAGCAACTGGTGTAGAATGGAGTATCTTAGAAATCGGAATTCTCCACAATTAGTTTTCTGCAGATCTAGTCAGGTAGAATAGTTTCACTTTGGAACAGAATTTTTTTTCCAAAAGGAGGCGTGTCCGGCCACTGACGGCTGATTTGAAAGTTTCCACAGTGAAAACGTACTCCAAACTAACTTAGAATGGAGCAAGTGAAGATTTTTGTACGCTTGAAAAAACCTTGTCTACACTTTAAAAAATCAGGCGCAGGTTACAAATTAGGCGTAGGGAACGAGGTGGGGGGGGGGGGAAGGGAAGTTATTAAATTCTACAATCAATCCTTAGTTATACTTATACAAATATGAAACAAATAAATCCAACCAGAATAAAAATTTATAAGCAAAGAAAAGATTAAATAAACCATGTTCCTACCTGTGTGAAAGTGCTTCAGGCAGGCCTTTCAGGCAGGGGTGTGGCGTCGGTCTCCACGGCAGGCAGCAAGCAGCCTTCGAGCTGAGCTGCGGTGCTTGAGGCAGGCCTTCATTCCCCGTGAAGATGCAGCACCCGGACGGACTTGAGGCCATTCGGCCATGGGATTGCAGCGGCGTCAGTGGCTGGCCGGCAGCCGAAGAATCAACGCAGGACACACGCAGCTCATTAAGGTTCTTGAGGCCATTCGGCCACACTTTAGGGGCGGCGTCAGTGGCTGGCCGGCAGCCAAAGATACAGTAGCAGCCTTCGAGCTGTGAGGGGGACTGAGGCCATTTGGACAGGGAGAGGCAGCCACATCGACATCTTTATATTTAAATTTGCAGAATGAGTGCACCACATATTATGCAATGGTTTGCTTCCTCATGCAAGAAATTCTTTGTTCTTGGTGGAAGTTGATCCATTGCAAAGTTGAATTGGCACTTTTATTTCTCCAAACACACAGTCCTTAATTTGCAGGCACCGGTTCTGCAAGTTTAGCAGTGAAAAGCTGAACTCACTGATTTCAGCAGGTGATTTATTCAGCAGTGCTGCTAAAAGCACTCCCTCACACACAGAAACATCAAGAAAATTAAAATACAAGCCTTTGCAGGGGTCCAAGAAACAAATCGTCACTTTTGAGCTCGAGAATACCGCATTTTTTTTCAGGCACCGTTTTCGGCGCGAAAAACAGGCGCCCAGCTCTGAGGTGCGCCTTTTTCACCGCTTGTGGAAACTTGGGGCCAAGATCATATTTCTGGTGAAGGCCCTCTATCAAAACGTGTCTTCTCCTCACAGATGCTAATGGACCTGCTGAGTGTTTCCACCATTATTGGTTTTTGGTTTGCAGTTTTCTGTTTTGATTTTTGCTCACTTTCCACGTGTGTACTTTGATCTTGCTTTCTTGAAAGAAAAGTAAACCTGCAGAATAGAACTGTCCTGATACAGAGTTGCTTTAAGCTTTAAAAAAGGGAAATGCTTTATAAAGCCTTAACATACCTTCAAATCCAGATGGTGCTTATAATTTCAGCTGCCACGTATTATATTCATGACTGCATGAAGCTTTCACAGATGCTGAAACTACAAGTCAGCAACTCATAAGTTTAATGTATCCAAGTTTGCTAATGATATAAAGCTAGGTGGGAATTTAAGTTGTGCGGAGGATGCAAAGCAGCTGCAAAGGGATAAAGACAGTTTAAGTGAGTGGGCAAGAACATGGCAGATGGAATATAATGTGGAGAAATGTGAAATTATTCACTTTGTTAGGAAAAATAGAAAACAGAATAGCTTTTAAATGGTGAGAGATTAGGAAATGTTGGTATTCAGAGGAACCGTGGTGTCTTTGTACATGAATCACAGAAAGTTAACGTGCAGGTACAGCAAGTAATTAGAAAAGTAAATGGTATGTTAGCCTTTATTACAAAAGATTTGGAGCATGAGTAAAGGGGGCTGAAGTTGCCCACCGCTGGAAACAGGGCGCACCTACCCTGTTTCTATTGATTTTTACCGATGCGGTGGCCTCTTGAGCAAAATTCTGCTCTTTGGCTTTTTTTTCCCGGCAGACCGGATGTCAATCATAATGTGCGGCGGTAAATAGAAACATAGAAAATAGATGCAGGAGTAGGCCATTCGGCCCTTCGAGCCTGCACCACCATTCAATAAGATCATGGCTGATCATTCACCTCAGTACCCCTTTCCTGCTTTCTCTCCATACCCCTTGATCCCTTTAGCTGTAAGGGCCATATCTAACTCCCTCTTGAATATATCCAACGAACTGGCATCAACAACTCTCTGCGGTAGGGAATTCCACAGGTTAACAACTCTCTGAATGAAGACGTTTCTCCTTATCTCGGTCCTAAATGGCTTACCCCTTATCTTTAGACTGTGTCCCCTGGTTCTGGACTTCCCCAACATCTGGAACATTCTTCCTGCATCTAATCTGTCCAGTTCCGTCAGAATCTTGTAAGTTTCTATGAGATCCCCTCTCATCCTTCTAAACTCCCAATGATCCAGTCTCTCCTCATATATCAGTCCTGCCATCCCGGGAATCAGTCTGGTGAACCTTCGCTGCACTCCCTCAATAGCAAGAACATCCTTCCTCAGATTAGGAGACCAAAACTGAACACAATCTTTCAGGTGAGGCCTCAACAAGGCCCTGTATAACTGCAGTAAGACCTCCCTGCTCCTATACCCAATTCCCCTAGCTATGAAGGCCAACATGCCATTTACCTTCTTCACTGCCTGATGTACCTGCATGCCAACTTTGAATGACTGATGTACCATGACACCCAGGTCTCGTTGCACCTCCCCTTTTCCCAATCTGCCGCCATTTAGATAATATTCTGCCTTCGTGTTTTAACCACCAAAGTAGATAACCTCACATTTATCTACATTATACAGTCACCCTGCAGCCTCTTAGCATCCTCCTCAGAACTCACACTACCACCCAGCTTAGTGTCATCTGCAAACTTGGAGATATTACTCTCAATTCCTTCACCTAAATCACTGATGTATATTCTAAATAGCTGGGGTCCCAGCACTGAGCCCTGTGCACCCCACTAGTCACTGCCTGCCATTCTGAAAAGGACCTGTTTATCCTGACTCTCTGCTTCCTGTCTGCCAACTAGTTCTCTATCCATGTCAATACATTACCCCCAATACCATGTGCTTTAATTTTGCACACCAATCTCTTGTGTGGGACCTTGTCAAAAGCTTTTGAAAGTCCAAATACACCACATCCACTGGTTCTCCCTTGTCCATTCTACTAGTTACATCCTCAAAAAATTCTAGAAGATTTGTCAAGCATGATTTCCCTTTCATATATCCATGCTGATTTGAACTGATCCCATCACTGCTTTCCAAATGCGCTGCTATTTCATCTTTAATAATTGATTCCAACATTTTCCCCACTACTGATGTCAGACTAACTGGTCTGTAATTCCCCGTTTTCTCTCTCCCTCCTTTCTTAAAAATTGGTGTTACATTAGCTACCCTCCAGTCCATATGAACTGATCCTGAGTCAATAGACTGTTGGAAAATGATTACCAATGCATCCACTATTTCTAGAGCCACTTCCTTAAGTACTCTGGGATGCAAACTATTAGGCCCTGGGGATTTATCGGCCTTCAATCCCATCAATTTCCCTAACACAATTTCCTGACTAATAAGGATTTCCTTCAATTCCTCCTTCTCACTAGACCCTCGGTCCCCTAGTATTTCCGGAAGGTTATTTGTGCCTTCCTTCGTTATTTGTTCAACTGGTCTGCCATTTCTTTGTTCCCCATTATAAATTCACCTGATTCTGACTGCAAGGGACCTACGTTTGTCTTCACTAATCTTTTTCTCTTCACATATCTCTCGAAGCTTTTATGTTCCCAGCAAGCTTCCTCTCATACTCTATTTTACCCCTCCTAATTAAACCCTTTGTCCTCCTCTGCTGAATTCTAAATTTCTCCCAGTCCTCAGGTTTGCTGCCTTTTCTGGCCAATTTATATGCATCTTCCTTGGATTTAACATTATCCTTAATTTCCCTTGTTAGCCACGGTTGAGCCACTTTCCCCGTTTTATTTTTACTCCAGACCGGGATGTACAATTGTTGAAGTTCATCCATGTGATCTTTAAATGTTTGCCATTGCCTATCCACCGTCAACCCTTTAAGTATCATTCGCCAGTCTATTCTAGCCAATTCACGTCTCATACCATTGAAGTTACCTTTCTTTAAGTTCGTGACCCTAGTCGCTGAATTAACTGTGTCACTCTCCATCTTAATAAAGAGTTCTACCATATTATGTTCACTTTTCCCCAAGGGGCCTCGCACAACAAGATTGTTAATTAGTCCTTTCTCATTACACATCACCCAGTCTAGAATGGCCAGCCCTCTAGTTGGTTCCTCGACATATTGGTCTAGAAAACCATCCCTAATACAATCCTGGAAATCCTCCTGCGCCGTATTGCTATCAGTTTGGTTAGCCCAATTTATATATAGATTAAAGTCGCCCATGATAACTGCTGTACCTTTATTGCATGCATCCCTAATTTCTTGTTTGATGCTGTCCCCAACCTCACTACTACTGTTTGGTGGTCTGTACACAACTTCCACTAGTATTTTCTGCACTTTGGTATTCCGCAGCTCTACCCATACAGATTCCACATCATCCAAGCTAATGTCCTTCCTTACTATTGTGTTAATTTCCTCTTTAACCAGCAACGCTACCCCATCTCCTTTTCATTTCTGTCTATCCTTCCTGAATGTTGAAAACCCCTGGATGTTGAGTTCCCAGCCTCGGTCACCCTGAAGCCATATCTCCGTAATGCCAATTATATCATATTCGTTAATAGCTGCCTGCGCAGTTAATTCATCCACCTTATTATAAATACTCCTCACATTGAGGCACAGAGCCTTCAGGTCTTTTTAACACACTTTGTTCCTTCAGAATTTTGCTGTAATGTGGCCCTTTTTGATTTTTGCCTTTTTGTTTCTCTGCACTCCACTTTTACTTTTCTTCTTTCTATCTTTTGCTTCTGCCCACATTCTACTTCCCTCTGTCTCCCTCCACAGGTTCCCATCCCCCTGCCATATTAGTTTAACGCCTCCCCAACAGCACTAGCAAACACTCCCCCTCGGACATTGGTTCCGATCCTGCCCAGGTGCAGACTGTCCGGTTTGTACTGGTCCCACCTCCCCCAGAACCGGTTCCAATGTCCCAGGAATTTGAATCCCTCCCTTATGCACCACTCCTCAAGCCACGTATTCATCTGAGCTATCCTGCAATTCCTACTCTGACTAGCATGTGGCACTGGTAGCAATCCTGAGATTACTACCTTTTGAGGTCCTACCTTTTAATGTAACTCCTAGCTCCCTAAATTCAGCTTGTAGGATCTCATCCCGTTTTTTACCTATATCGTTGGTACCTATATGCACCACGACAACTGGTTCACCTTCCCCCTCCCAAATGTCCTGCAGCCGCTCCAAGACATCCTTGACCCTTGCATCAGGCAGGCAACATACCATCCTGGAGTCTCGATTGCGGCCGCAGAAACGTCTATCTATTCCCCTTACAATAGAATCCCCGACCACTATAGCTCTCCCACTCTTTTTCCTGCCCTCCTGTGCAGCAGAGCCACGCATGGTGCCATGAACTTGGCTGCTGCTGCCCTCCCCTCGTGAGTCATCCTCCCCCCAACAGTACCCAAGGTGGTGTATCTGTTTTGGAGGTTCGCACACTAGAGGGGTGGAAGTTGGAGGCAGGTGCAGTGGTCGCCGGTGTCGGTCATCAGCGTAGCGCTGATGGCATCATCACGGCACTACATCACCACGGCTCTCCCCTCCAGTTACAGGAGAGAGCCTGCATGATTTTTTTAAGTTCTTTCCATTGGGCCACCAGGGAGGGTTTTGGCCGGGCCAGCGGCCTGCACCCAAGAGGGGGTGCCAGGCTGCCTGTTGGCGGCCTGGCCGAACCCGATGGCATAATTGTCAGACCGACACAGCAGTCAGTCGACAAAAAAAACATGCTGGCAGCCGTAGTAGGTCCTCCCCTTTAATGGGAGCTGCACCACCATTTTGCAAGGACTCCAAACTCACTGCACCGGCAGAAAAAAAGCAGACCGGCAGATCTTGGAGGAGCAAGATTTTTTCGGTTGAATTTCGGCATCGGGGTGGAGGCGGGGTGGGGAACATCGGCGATGCACACTCTGATGACTCACTGAGGATGGATCGGCATCAGTGGAGCGGTTGGGGTGGGGGGGAAGGGTGGAAGAAGTTCACTGCCGGGATACTGCAGGAGCGAAATTTTCAAAATAGCAGTATTCACACGAAAAAATCGGCGGCCATTGCACTCTGCTGCGTGGCCAACGATTTCCTGTGGTAACAGGCCTTAAGGGAAGGAGCAGTTTCAGCCCCAAGAAGTCTTACTGCAATTATATAGGGCCTTGGTGAAACCACACCTGGAGTACTGTGTACAGTTTTGGTCTCCTTACCAAAGAAAGGATATACTTGCCTTAGAGGGAGTGCAACAAAGGTTCACTAAACTGATTCATAAGAACACAAGAAATAGGAGCAGGTGTAGGCCATTTGCCCCTCGAGCCTGCTCTGCCATTTCGTGGCTGATCCGATCATGGACTCAGGTCCACTTCCCTGCCCGCTCCCGATAACCCCTTATTCCCTTATCAGCTAAGAAACTGTCTATCTTTGTCTTAAATTTATTCGATGAATCAGCTTCCACAGCTCTCTGAGGCAGCGAATTCCACAGATTTACAACCATCTGAGAGAAAAAATTCCTCCTCATCTTAATTTTAAATGGGCGGCCCCTTATTCTAAGATTATGCTCCATAGTTCTAGTCTCCCCTATCAGTGGAAACATCTTCTCTGCATGCACCTTGTCAAGCCCCCTCATAATCTTATACGTTTCGATAAGATCACTTTTCTTCTGAATTCCAATGAGTAGAGGTCCAATCTACTCAACCTTTCCTCATTAGTCAACCCCCTCATCTCCGGAATCAGCCTAGTGAAACTTCTCTGAACTGCTTCCAAAGCAAGTATATCCTTTCTTAAATATGGAAACCAAAACTGCACACAGTATTCCAGATTTGGCCTCACCAATACCCTGTATAACTGTAGCAAGACTTCCCTGCTTTTATACTCAATCCCCTTTGCAATAAAGGCCAAGATTCCATTGGCCTTCCTGTTCACTTGCTGTACCTGCATACTAACCTTTTGTGTTTCATGCACCAGGACGCCCAAGTCCCGCTGCACTACTGTACTTTGCAATCTCTCTCCATTTAAATAATAACTTGGTCTTTGATTTTTTTTTCTGCCAAAGTACATAACCTCACACTTTCCAACATTATACTCCATCTGCCAAATTTTTGCCCATTTCACTTAGCCTGTCTATGTCCTTGTGCAGGTTTTTTGTGTCCTCCTCATGCATTGCTTTTCCTCACAGCTTTGTATCATCAGCAAACTTAGCTACGTTACACTCGGTCCCCTCATCCAAGTCGTTGATATAGATTTCTAAATAGTTGGGATCCCAACACTGATCCCTGCGGCA
This sequence comes from Pristiophorus japonicus, assembly GCF_044704955.1. Lineage (NCBI taxonomy): Eukaryota > Metazoa > Chordata > Chondrichthyes > Pristiophoridae > Pristiophorus > Pristiophorus japonicus. The sequence continues at coordinate 211,114,572 of NC_091982.1, read as the reverse complement.
CCCCACTAGTTACTGGTTGCCAACCCGAGAATGAACCATTTATCCCGACTCTTTGTTTTCCTGGGATGAGGAGATTGAGTAAACTAAGTCTATATTCCCGAGAGATTAGAAGAATGAGAAGTGATCTCATTTTAACTTATAAAATTCTTAAGGGGCTTGACAGGGTACATGCTGAGGAGTCTAGAACGAGGGGTCACAGTCTCAGAATGAGGAGTTGACCATTTAGGACTGAAAGGAGGAGAAATTTCCTCACTCACAGGAATGTGAATCTTTGGAATTCTCTACCCCAGAGGGCCGTGGAGGCTCGGTCGTAAGTATATTCAAGAGTGAGATTGATAGATTTTTGGATACTAAGGGAATCAAGGAATTGTGTTCCTAACACAGATGAGGCTGCACACAGGGAGGTTAAAGTAACAGTGTCCTCAGACTTTAATAAGACACTCCAGAGTGAGGAACAGGCCTTAGGGACCGGCTTATATACAGTGCTCCCAAGGGATGCTGGGATCCCTTGGGACTTCAGGGGATGAGCGCACTGGTGGCGGAACATGGGAGTGCATGTTTTACAGATACACATCACTCCCCCCCCCCCCCCCCTCCCCCAAAGTCAAAGTGAAAACTATTTACAAGGTGAGGCGGTCGAGAGCCTTTCTTTCCCTGGTGGACCGCCTCAGTACAAATGTCTGTTCTGGTGTGTAGGCTGTGCCCTTGCTGGGCTGGCGTGTTGTTGGCCCTGCAAAGCTGCTAGGTGAGCCTGGCCTTGCTGGACTGTTGGATGTGGTGGGTTAGATTTCCTGGTCCGGCGTGGTGTCGTTGATCCTTTGGGGCTCGAAAAAGGTGGTGTCTGCTGTGGTTTGTTCAGGGCAGTCTGTGATCCGCAGCCTCGTTTGGTCCAGGTGCTTTCTGCAAATTTGTCCATTGTCTAGTTTGACTACAAACACCCTATTCCATTCTTTAGCTATCACCGTGCCTGCGATCCACTTGGGACCATGTCCATAGTTTAGCACATACACAGGGTCATTCAGATCAATTTCTCATGACACAGTGGCGTGACCATCGTTTACATTTTGTTGCTACCGCCTGCTCTCTACCTGATCATGCAGATTGGGGTGAACCAGCGAGACTGGTTTTAAGTGTCCTTTTCATGAGTAGCTCAGACGGGGGCACCCCTGTGAGCGAGTGGGGTCTCGTGCAGTAGCTGAGCTGTACTCGGGACAGGCGGGTTTGGAGTGAGCCTTCTGTGACTCATTTAAGACTCTGTTTGATGGTTTGTACTGCCTGTTCTGCCTGCCCATTGGAGGCTGGTTTAAACGGGGCCGAGGTGACATGTTTGATCCCATTGCGGGTCATGAATTCTTTAAATTCGGCACTGGTGAGACATGGCCCGTGGTCACTGACCAGTATGTCAGGCAGGCTGTGGATGGCAAACATGGCCCTCAGGCTTTCAATGGTGGCGGTTACGGTGCTTCATACATAAGAACATAAGAACTAGGAACAGGAGTAGGCCATCTAGCCCCTCGAGCCTGCTCCGCCACTCAACAAGGTCATGGACTCAGCTCCACATACACGCCTGCTCCTCATTACCCTTAATCCCCTTATTGGTTAAAAATCTATATCTGTGATTTGAATACATTCAATGAGCTAGCCTCAACTGCTTCCCTGGACAGAGAATTCCACAGATTCACAACCCTCTGGGAGAAGAAATTCCTTCTCAACTCGGTTTTAAATTGGCTCCCCCGTATTTTGAGGCTGTGCCCCCTAGTTCTTGTCTCCCCGACCAGTGGAAACAACCTCTCTGCCTCTATCTTGTCTAACCCTTTCATGATTTTAAATGTTTTTATAAGATCACCCCTCATCCTTCTGAACTCCAACGAGTAAAGACCCAGTCTACTCAATCTATCATCATAAGATAACCCCCTCATCTCCGGAATCAGCCTAGTGAATCGTCTCTGTACCCCTCCAAAGCTAGTATATCCTTCCTTAAGTAAGTTGACCAAAACTGCACGCAGTACTCCAGGTGCGGCCTCACCAATACCCTGTACATTTTCAGCAGGACCTCCCTGCTTTTGTACTCCATCCCTCTCGCAATGAAGGCCAACATTCCATTCATCTTCCTGATTACCTGCTGCACCTGCAAACTAACTTTTTTTCGGATTCATGCATAACGACGGTCGATGGGCCGGCTGCTGGCGGCCACCTCCCGGAGGAGGACGGGGACTCGGTGGGGGACGCGGGTGAAGACCTAGAGACCACCGCCAGCGAGGCGGTGGATCTGCTCGCGGCCGCCGCCGAGACCATCCTCATTCCTGCAAAGGAACTCCGGGACTTTTTGGCCCAGAGCCGGGGTCACTGCAACCAAGCCCGACTGGCCCTGGAAAAATGGTCCGAGCCAGAGCTGATCAAGGGGTCCGTCCGCGCCGCCGTTAAAACCTTGGCCGCGGGCGGGCCCTTGACAAAGGCGCAACACCTTGAGCTGCGCGAGCTCGAGGGACTCCTCGCTGGGCTGCGGAGGGAGCGGAGTTCAACAAAAGACTCCGCTCCCTCCCCCACAATAGGTTAAGGTAGAGATTGCACTATGCTTTTGCCATGAAGATAACCATAGCCAGCCTCAACATCAACGGCGGCAGAGGGGCACGCCGTAGATTTGACAATTTTTCGCTCCTGCGGGAGGGGAAATATGCGGTGTGCTTCCTGCAAGAAACCCACACCGTTCCGGGAGACGAAGCCACGTGGCTCCTGGAATGGCAAGGAGAGGTCCGCATGAGCCACCTCACCGCCATTTCTAGTGGGGTGGCCATCTTGCTGGGCCCGCATTTTCAGCTGGAGATCTTGGGGGTCGAGGAGCCCGTGCCAGGCCGCTTGCTGCACGTAACGGTTCGCCTGGGGGACGTGCCGCTCCATCTCGTGAACGTGTACGCCCCTCAGCCCGGCCCGCAGCAAACGCGCTTCTTTGAAGAGGTATCCGCTCTTCTTGGCTCCGTCGACGTCGGCGACTGCATTGTCCTCGGGGGGGATTTTAACTGCACCCTCGAGGCGAGGGACCGCTCTGGTGCCCCGCAGTGCATGACGGCGATGGAGAAGTTGAGGGACCTGGTCGGGTCCTTCGACTTGGTGGACGTCTGGCGAAATCTCCACCCCGACTCCAGCGCCTTTACTTGGGTGAGGCCTGGAGTAGGATGGTCTAGAGTCGACCGCCTTTACGTGTCTCGGGCGTACGTTTCCTGCGTCCTGGCGGCCTCCATGCGGCCGGTGCCGTGTTCGGACCACCACCTGGTGTGGGCGGAGCTCGCTTCGCTCCGCGCGAGGACGGGGTCCGCGTACTGGCACTTTAACAACCGGCTGCTGGAGGACGTGCTGTTCCAGGACTCGTTCCGTCGATTCTGGTCCGACTGGAGAAGGAAGCAGGGGGGCTTCCCCTCCTTGAGGCTATGGTGGGACGTGGGCAAGGCTCTCAAGAGTACGCGAGGGGGTCGACCAAGAGGCAGGCGGCCAGAGTCGGGCGCCTAGAAAAAGAGGTGCTCGACCTGGAAGCCCGTCTCGGTCAAGTCGTCCAGGACCCGGCCCTGCGGACGGTGTACGAAGCGAAGAAGGCCGCGCTGAAGGACCTGCAGCTCGTCGGGTCCCGAGGCGCGTTCGTGAGGTCGCGGATCCGGTTCCTGCGGGATCTGGACCGCGGCTCCCCCTTCTTCTACTCGCTGGATAAAAGGCAGAGTGTCCGTAAGCAGCTCTTGACGCTGCTGGCCGACGACGGCTCTCTCGTCTCGGATCCGGAGGGCGTCAACAACAGGGCCCGTGAATATTACGGGGCTCTGTTCTCTCCGGATCCGTCCAGCGAGGAAGCGCGTAGAGTTTTGTGGGAGGACCTGCCGAAGGTCAGCCCAGAGGGCGCCGAAAATCTGGAAGCTCCGCTAAGCCTGGCGGAGCTGACCGGTGCCCTCGCCCGGCTCTCGAGGGGAAAATCCCCGGGCTGGACGGGCTGACCGTGGAGTTCCACAGGGCGTTCTGGGACGTCCTGGGGAGCGACTACGCGCGGGTCCTGGGGGAAAGTCTGGCGACCGGGGAGATGCCCCTCTCTTGGCGCAGGGCAGTCATCGTCCTGCTGCCTAAGAAGGGCGATCTCCGCCTCCTTAAGAACTGGCGCCCGGTCTCCCTCCTCAGCACGGACTACAAAATCTTCGCCAGGGCAATGTCTGCTCGCCTTGGTGCCGTGCTGGACCACATGATCCACCCCGACCAGTCCTATACGGTCCCGGGCCGGACAATCCACGATAACATCCATCTGGTCCGGGACCTCATCCATTGTTCCCAGGAGGCTGGTCTGTCGGTCGCCTTCCTATCCCTCGACCAAGAGAAGGCGTTCGACAGGGTGGATCACGACTATCTGCTCGGAACTCTGCGCGCTTTCGGGTTCGGGACGCATTTCGTCGCCCGGATCCGACTTTTGTACGCCGCCGCGGAGTGTCTGATTAAGGTTAACGGGTCCTTGATGGCGCCCCTTCGCTTTGGGAGAGGGGTGCGCCAGGGATGCCCCATGTCCGGCCAGTTATATGCCGTTTGCGTGGAGCCTTTCCTGCGCCTCTTGCGGACGAGGTTGACGGGACTGGCTCTGCAAGGGCCGGGCGTGGAGGTCGTCCTCTCGGCTTACGCCGATGACGTGCTCCTCGCGGTAGAGGATCCCGCTGACCTGCGGAGGATGCGTGAGTGCCAGGAGATTTACTCGGCCGCGTCCTCCGCCAGGATCAACTGGGAGAAATGTTCCGGACTCCTGGTGGGTCAGTGGCGGGTGGACTCCCTGCCGGAGGAGCTCAGGCCTTTTGCCTGGAGCACGACCCATCTCCTCTATCTGGGAGTCTACCTTAGCCCCGATGAGGGAGCCTGGCCGGCGAACTGGCAGGAGCTGGAGGCCAAGGTCGCCGCTCGCCTAGGGCGCTGGACAGGACTGCTCCGAGTGCTGTCCTACAGGGGTCGAGCGCTAGTCATAAACCAGCTGGTGGCCGCAATGTTGTGGTACCGGCTGGTCACTTTGACCCCTCCCCCTGCGTTTGTCGCCAAGATACAGAAGAAGCTGGTGGACTTCTTCTGGAACAACAGGAAGCACTGGGTCTCTGCCGCGGTCTTGAGTCTCCCGCTTGAGGAGGGCGGTCAGTCGTTGGTGTGCGTCAGCGCCCAGCTCGCGACTTTCCGTCTTCAGACCCTGCAGAGATACCTTTACGTCGAGCCCCCTCCTAGGTGGTGCGCTCTGGCGAGGTATTTCTTCCGCCAGCAGCGCGACCTCAATTATGACACGCAGCTCCTGTTTGTGAACTTGGGGGGTGCCAGGACCGCCCTCCGGGAGCTGCCTGTCTTTTACAGGGAACTCATCAGGGTCTGGAACAAAGTCTCCTCCAAGCGCAGCTCTCCGCCGGCTGGAGTGGCGGCCGTCCTGCAGGAACCGCTGCTTGGGAATCCGTACTTCCACGGCCGAGGCTTTATGTGGCGGTCGGAAGAGAGGGCTGTGGCTGGTGAGGTGACCAGGGTCAGGGACCTGCTCGATGGCGGAGGAGCGGGCTGGATGGCGCCAGACATGCTGGCGCGGCGCCTAAATTCTGCCAACGTCCGCCACACGGCCGATGCCATCGAGTCGCTAAAAACAGCTCTGGGCCCTGACTCCGTTAGGTGCATCGAGGAGGCTCAAGCACGTGGGGAGATCCCGTCCGAACTGACCCCCGTCCGGACGGAATTCCTCATCGGCGCCAAACCCCGGAACCTCCCTCGGGGGCCGGCGCCTCACAACTTGAGCCGCCTCGGGGAAATCCCCTCCGTGCCTTTCAGTTCCGCGCGGAGGGGTTTCCTGTACGGGCTGCTCCTGCACACCCTCAACTTTGCCATCCTCGCCGGCCGTCCGGACACGCCATGGTGTACCATCTTGCCGTCCGGAGGAGGCGGGGGTCCCCGATGGAGGGCACTCTACGCAGGGGTCCTCCCACTATTCATCGGGGACTTGGCCTGGAGGGTGGTGCACGGAGCAGTGCCGTGCAACAAATTTTTAAGCCGGTTCACGGACTCCCAGGCCGTCTGCAATTTCTGCGGTCTGGAAGAGTCCGTGTTCCATGTTTTTATGGAATGCACAAGGTTGCAGCCCCTGTTTTATTATTTGAAGGGGCTGCTCCTGAAATTCTGGCTGCACTTCAGTCCCACTCTCCTGATCTTTGGGCACCCTGTGCGGAGGGGAACGGGTAGGTCCGAAGGCCTCCTCGTAGGACTGCTCCTGGGCACGGCCAAGGGTGCCATCAGCCGGTCCAGGCAGCGGGCGGTCGAGGGGGTCGTTCAACCTGACTGCCTGCCTCTCTTCCGCTCTTACATCCGGTCCAGGGTGTCCTTGGAGATGGAGCACGCGGTGTCCACCGGTACGCTCGCGGCTTTCCGCGAGAGGTGGGCACCGGAGGGACTGGAGTGCATCATCACGCCCGGCAACCAAATTTTAATTTGATTTTGCGTTTTAAAGTTTAATTTGTTTTAATTGCCGGTGCTTTTAGTGTCCCCTTCCCTTTTATAGGGGGCACTGGAAAAATTTGATTTTAGCGCCCAAAAAAAACCCCAAAAAAAATGAAAAACACAAAAAAAAAGGAAAAAAGGGCCTTGTAAATGTCTGGTGTGTCACCCAGGTCGGGTGGCACGGTTTAATGTTTTATGTTTTTGCAGGTGAACTCCAAAAAGAGTTTCATGCACAAGGACCAAAAAGAGTTTCATGCAAAAGGACCCCCAGGTCCCTCTGCACCGCAGCATGTTGTAATTTCTCCCCATTCAAATAATATTCCTTTTTTTTTCCCAAGGTGGATGACCTCACATTTTCCGACATTGTATTCCATCTGCCAAACCTTAGTCCATTCACTTAACCTATCTAAATCTCTTTGCAGCCTCTCTGTGTCCTCTGCACAACTCGCTTCCCCACTAATCTTTGTGTCATCTGCAAATGTTGTTACACTACACTCTGTCCCCTCTTCCAGATCATCTATATATTGTAAACAGTTGTGGTCCCAGCACCGATCCCTGTGGCACACCACTAACCACCGATTTCCAATCCGAAAAGGACCCATTTATCCTGACTCTCTTTTGACATTATTTCACATTCAATCCATTTTGAAAAAGCATCCACCACCACCAGGAACATTTTACCGAGAAACGGGCCCGCATAGTCGTCATGATCCTTGACCATGGTCTGGAGGGCCAGGACCACAAACTTAGTGGTGCCTATCTGGACGCGTTGCTCAACTGAGCAAATACGCTGCATTGCCCTACACAGGACTCTAAGTCAGAGTCGATACCGGGCCACCACACGTGGGATCTGGCTATCACTTTCATCATTACTATACCCAGGTGTGTGCTGTGGAGATCCGAGATGAACGTCTCCCTGCCCTTTTTTGGTAACACTACGCAGTTACCCCACAACAGGCAGTCTGCCTGAATGGACAGCTCGTCCTTTCGCTGCTGGAATGGCTTGATTGGCTCTTGCATTTCAACGGGGATGCTGGCCCAGCTCCCATGCAGTACACAGTTTTTTTACTCGGGACAGCAGAGGATCTTGGCTGATCCAAGTCCTAATCTGGCGGGCCGTGACAGGTGATTTATCATTTTCAAATGCTTCCATGACCATCAACAAGTCTGCGGGCTGCGCCACCATCAACAAGTTCTCAGGCTGCGCCATTTCCATCCCCGTGGTGGGCAATGGTAGCCGACTTAGAGCATCCGCACAGTTCTCGGTGCCTGGCCTGTGGTGGATGGTATAGTTATACGCTGATAGCGCGAGTGCCCACCTTTGTCTGCAGGCTGAGGCATTAGTATTTATCCCCTTGTTTTCAGTGAACAGGGATGTGAGGGGCTTGCGATCGGTTTCCAGCTCAAATTTGAGGCCAAACAGGTACTGATACATTTTCTTTACCCCGAACACACAAGCTAATGCCTCTTTCTCAATCATGCTGTAGGCCCTCTTGGCCTAAGACAAGCTCCTGGAAGCACAGGCGACAGGTTGCAACTTCTCCACAATGTTATCTTGTTGTAATACACACCCGACTCCGTACGACGACGCCTCACATGCTCGCATAAGTCTTTTATACGGGTTATACAATACAAGCAGCTTGTTGGAGCATAAAATGTTTCTGGCTTTCTCAAAAGCAATTACTTGTTTTTTTCCCCATACCCAGTTCTCACCTTTGCGCAATAACACATGTAGGGGCTCTAAGAGGGTGTTTAACCCCGGTAGGAAGTTACCAAAATAGTTGCGGAGTCCCAGGAATGACCGCAGCTCCGTGACATTCTGTGGCCTGGACGCGTTCCTGATAGCCTTGGCATTTGTGGGCCGAATGCCGTCCGCCGCGATCTTTCTCCCCAAAAACTCCACTTCTGTTGCCGTGAAGACGCATTTCGACCTCTTCAGCCGCAGCCCTACGCGATCCAGTCGCTGGAGGACCTCCTCCAGGTTTTGTAGGTGCGCGGCGATGTCCCTACCCATGACCAGTATGTCATACTGAAAGTGTGTGGTACTGACTTGAGTAGGCTCTCCATGTTTCTCTGGAAGATCGCTGCATTTGACCGAATTCCAAATGGGCATCTGTTATAGATGAACAGTCCCTTGTGCGTTTTGATGCAGGTGAGGCCCTTCGAAGACTCATCCAGCTCCTGCGTCATGTAGGCCGAAGTCAGGTCGAGCTTGGTGAATGTATTGCCTCCTGCCAGTGTCGCAAATAGGTTGTCTGCCTTAGGTAGCGGGTATTGGTCCTGTAGCGAGAAACGATTAATAGTTACTTTATAATCGTTGTAAATCCTGACCGTGCCATCACTTTTGAGTACTGGAGCAATCGGGCTGGCCCACTTGCTGAATTCCACTGGGGAGATGATGCCCTCGCGTTGCAGCCTGTCCAGCTCAATTTCCACTTTCTCCCTCATCATGTAAGGTACCGCTCGCGCCTTGTGGTGAATGGATCGTGCCTCTGGGACCAAGTGGATCCACACCTTTGTCCCAGAAAAGTTTCCAATGTCTGGCTCAAAAAGGGAAGGAAATTTGTTCAGAACCTGGGTACATGAGGCCTCATCGACATGTGATGTCATCCCAGTTCCAGCGGATTTTGCCCAGCCAGCTCCTTCCAAGCAGTGTGGGGCTATCGCCCGGGACAATCCAGAGTGGCAGTTCATGCACTGTGCCCTCGTAGGTGACCTTGACCATGGCGCTACCCAGGATAGTGATAAGCTCTTTGGTGTATGTTCTCAGTTTCGTGTGGATGGGGCTCAGGGCTGGTCTGAATGCCTTGTTGCACCACAGTTTTGCAAACATCTTTTTACTCATGATAGATTGGCTAGCGCCAGTGTTCCGTTCCATGACTACGGGTAAGCCATTCAATTTTACATTTAGCATTATAGGTGGACATTTTGTCGAAAATGTGTACACCCCATGTACTTCAGCATCTGCCTCCTCTCTCTGAGGCTCGAAATTGCTTTGATCCACCATGGACCGATCTTCCTTTGCCATGTGGTGGTTAGCAGATTTTGCAGAGCGTGTAGCTCGTTTGCAAGCTCATTGGATGTGCCCCATTATTCCACAGCTCTTGCAAACATACCCTTTGAAGTGGCATGAATAGGCTGAACGGAAGCCTCCACAACGCCAACAAGGTGTGAATTGCCTTGCATTCATCCTTTGTTGGGGACTCTGAGTCATCTGGGTTACCTGAGGCCTGCTGGCAGTTGCAGAGTCGTGGGATCTGCCCTGTACATTTCTACTAACAAACACAGTTCCAGTTAATTTATGAACATTGCTAGCACTTGTGTGCTGTGTGATTTGTTTGATGTCATCACTGGTGGACATAAATGCCCGTGCTATCGCAATAGCCTTACTGAGGGTCGGTGTCTCTGCAGTCAAAAGTTTTCGTAGGATGCCCAGTTTAAAAAAAAGTATCTGAGCATTTGCTCCAGGTAGTCATCAAACTTACATTGTCCTGCAAGTCGCCTTAGCTTGGCGACGTAGCTCGTCACTTCCTGACCTTCAGATCGCTGCACGTGTTGAACTGATACCTCGCCATCAGCACGCTCTGCCTCGGGTTAAGATGCTCCCGAACCAGTGTACACAGCTCCTCGTATGACTTATCTGTGGGTTTCACCGGAGCCAGAAGATCCTTCATGATGCTGTAGGTCGGAGCCCTGCAGACTGTGAGGAGGACTGCTCTCATTTTCCACCACTTCCTTCTCCGTCCAGTTCGTTGGCTACAAAGTACTGGTCTAGCCGTTCGACATAGGCTTCCCAGTCCTCACCCTCCGATAACTTCTCCAGGATGCCCACAGTTTGCTGCATCTTTGCGTTGGATTCGTATTCTCGTCGCCAGTTATTGTGTTCCTAACACAGATGAGGCTGCACACAGGGAGGTTAAAGTAACAGCGACCTCAGACTTTAATAAGACACTTCAGAGGGAGGAACAGGCTTTAGGGGCCGGCTTATATACAGTGCTCACAAGGGATGCTGGGATCCCTTGGGACTTCAGGGGATGAGCTCCCTGGTGGCGGAACATGGGAGTGCATGCTTTACAGATACACAACACAAGGGATAAAGGGATGCTGCGGGAAGGTGGAGTTGAGGTAAAAAATCAGCCATGATCTTATTGAATGACGGAGCAGGCTCGAGGGGCCACATTACCTACTCCTGCTCCTGTTTCTGGTGTTCTTCTAACTGCTAAACTCCAGCTTTAGGCTCTGAACTTGCACTGCTTCCCAGCCATTGCAATACTCTCCCATTTAATGTGTTTTTGTCTTCATCTTAATAACCATTCTTTAAACAATTAAATGGTTCACATCAGCTTCCATTGCATAGGTGGGACATCACCTCGGCCCCATGCTGTGTGAAATTTATATAAACCTTCACCCTACTTGGACAAAATAAGACAAGAAACTCTTTCCTTTTATCCATTATTGCTGCGGGGGATTTTATCTCTACATAATCATGACCACATTCTCCTCTCCCATGTGGTTATACACAGTTTCTCATTGATTTTTCAAGAAATGTTTTCTTTTCTCATCGGATGCTCACTTTGTTACTGGGTGAAACATTCGTCCCTTGTCTTTAAGCCTACAATATTCCCTCCTCCCAAGTAAAACGGTAAAATACCATTCACAGAATGTTTTATTTAAAGATGTAAAATGGAATTCACTGCTGGAAGTGAAAAATATATTTTGCGTTACTGAACTGTTGAATGTCACCACTACCTGACCAATGGAACCTTCCACCCTTAATACAACACATTATTTAGATAAATTGTGCAATCCAAGATCTCGAATTATGTGGTGCATGACGATCCCTTCTCTGTATATGTTATATTGTGTAATTATCTTAAACTGCAATAAAAAAAATCAGACAAGAGTCATTAAAATGTTGATTTCATGTCTGCAGATACTGCACACATATCTAACTAGAATCAGCAGTTTTTTTGCTGGTTCCTTAAATATTGGATTATTAAAAACCACACTTTACAACCCAACTGGAATATAACAATACCTATTAATATTTTTATTGGTCCAACTTTTCTGTTTTCATTTGTTTGTTGTAATTTGCTCCATCAGCACCTGACATATAATATCTCGATGAAAATGAGCTGAATGGTGATTGCAAAATACTTTTGCTGTATTAGCAGAATATAAAATTAGTTATAAAATGGGCCAGGCATCTACAGATATTTAGGATGCCATTAATACAGAAGTTTATATAGAGAGAGTAAACCGAATGCTGCAGTTTATCTGACTTAAGAGAATCATTTTTAATAACACAATTCTTCTTTGCATTTCTGTGTTAGCGCATAGTGGATTAATCCACATAGGCATTTGGAACCATTAGGCATCTGCTGCTCTACTTCATGGTCCCTCAGCTGTCAATTCTTATCCTGGTAGAAAATGTCAAATGTCTGTTAGGCATACAAACACCATGATTTCAAGTTGGATTCTAGAAATTTGCTTGGGTAATGACGATAAGGTTGCAAATCAACAGTAGAGATAATTGACACAATAATTTCATTTATAGCAAAAGTGTGCACTTATTCATCACTCCTTATTCTTGATATACCTCATATATAGCCAGGTTGGACATTTATGTCAGATTTTAGTAAAATTCAGACAGTTATTCTCTGTCTTCATTTTCTGTGTAATAACAATAATGAAAGCACATTGAGGAGTCAGGTTTCGGACCCCCGCTAGAACGGCGCACATCGGAGAGGCCCGCCTAATTTATAGAACAGAAATTGCGCAGAATACTTACCTCGCGATTCTCCGATAGCTGTAGGCCCATTTCCACCTCAGCGCTGCACAGCAGGAGCTGCTGGGGGCGGAGCTACAGCCCTGCGCCGAAAACAGTGCCGGCAGCTGCGCGCGTGCACAGTGGCTCCCGGCGTCCCGTCTCCAGGGCGACAACCCTATCCCAGGCCGAAGGGACGTCGCCCCTATCCCCGGCCAAGTGGCCTGCGCATCTTGTCTCGGTGGCAGGGCCCGCCTAGCCAGCCTTTCGCTGGGGGCGGGCCCCGCCCGAGGAGTCGGCGGCAGCAGCAGCCCGGCATCCCGGCATCGGCTGCTTGCGGGCCCCGCCCGAAGTCCTCGGCGGGGCCCGGCATCGTCGTCGTCTTCTCTCTCGTCCCCATCTTCTTTTCTTCCCCCCCCCATCTCTTTCTCCCCCCCATCTTCTCTTTCCCCCCCCATCTTCTCTCTCCCCCCATCTTCTCTTTCCCCCATCTTCTCTCTCCCCCCCCATCTTCTCTTTCCCCCCCCATCTTCTCTCTCCCCCCATCTTCTCTTTCCCCCATCTTCTCTCTCCCCCCCCATCTTCTCTTTCCCCCCCCATCTTCTCTCTCCCCCCATCTTCTCTCTCCCCCCATCTTCTCTCTCCCCCCATCTTCTCTTTCCCCCATCTTCTCTCTCTCCCCCCATCTTCTCTTTCCCCCATCTTCTCTCTCCCCCCCCATCTTCTCTTTCTCCCCCCATCTTCTCTTTCTCCCCCCATCTTCTCTTTCCCCCCCATCTTCTCTTCCCCCCCATCTTCTCTTTCCCCCCATCTTCTCTTTCCCCCCATCTTCTCTTTCCCCCCCATCTTCTCTTTTCCCCCCCATCTTCTCTTTCCCCCCATCTTCTCTTTCCCCCCATCTTCTTTCTCCCCCCCATCTTCTCTTTCCCCCCCCCATCTTCTCTTTCCCCCCCCCATCTTCTCTTTCCCCCCCCATCTTCTCTTTCCCCCCCCCATCTTCTCTTTCCCCCCCCCATCTTCTCTTTCCCCCCCCCATCTTCTCTTTCCCCCCCCCATCTTCTCTCTCCCCCCCATCTTCTCTCTCCCCCCCATCTTCTCTCCCCCCCCCCCATCTTCTCTCTTCCCCCCCATCTTCTCTCTCCCCCCCATCTTCTCTCTCCCCCCCATCTTCTCCTCTTCCCCCACCATCTTCTTCTCTTCCCCCACCATCTTCTTTTCTTCCCCCCCATCTTTTCTCTCTTCCCCCCCCCATCTTCTTCTCCCCTCCATCATCTTCTCTCCCCCCCCATCTTCTACTCTTCCCCCCCCCCCCCCATCTTCTACTCTCCCCCTCCCCCTTCTCCCCGGTGCTGCAGTAGGTGAGTAGAAACGTAATTTTTTTATTTATTGAATGATTTTTAATTTTTTTAATTTATTTGGTTTGATTTATTGGTTTACTTATTAATTTATTTATCATTTATTATTGATGATGGCTCTTTATTTGTAAAAGTAAAGTGTTTAATGTTTGTAAGCCCCCCATCTTTCGTTCCCTACGCCTGATTTCTAAGTGTAGGCAAGGTTTTTATGAGCGTACAAAAATCTACTCTTACTCCATTCTAAGTTAGTTTGGAGTTAGTTTTCGCTGCCTAAACTTGCAAAACAGGCGTAAGTGGCCGGACACGCCCCCTTTTGAAAAATAAATCTGTTCTAAAATGAAACTGTTCTAACTGACTCGAACTGGAGCAAACTAAAGGCTGAGAATTGCAATTTCTAGGATGCTCCATTCTGAACTAGTTGCTCCAAAAAAATAGGAGCAACTCAGGCTGAAACTTGACCCCTGAGTATTCAACATGGGATTAAAGCAGAAACTAAAACCATCACAATAAATCATGTGGCCTTTTCATAGTTCTAGTCAATCCTGTTTTGTTTTGTGACTGGAGAATGATGTTGTAAATTTTATGCGATCTACAATGAGCATGTCACTGCTCCTTTACAATAACAGTAGTGGACCATTAACGTGTTAGTAACTGTAGCAAAGAGCTATTTTGTGAGGGTAGAAACAATGACCAATATCGCCCATTTCTAACTTGGCAAATTATTATGGAAATAAAATATAATGAGTATTCTAGAACCCCTATTTTGATATGGATTTCATTTATTTAAAGTTCTGGAATTGTGGACTTAAACGAGGAGAAATTCAGGTTATTTGTGCTACTGACTCGCGCAGAATTCCATGATCGTTAGCGGCGGCGCTAACCGGTAGCGTCTCGCTCATACTGGTCACGGCCCGGGCCACGTCACCCCCAGAGCGGAACTGATTATCTGCTCACGTTTTCGCCACAGAGTGAAAATTTGGTAGTGCTGAGGCTACAGACCGCTCGCAGGGCAAAAATTAATGGAGGTGCGGCACAGACCCCGCTTCTGTGCCAGACTGCTGCCACGGCACCCCACTCCCCAGTGGTGTAGTAGTGGCCCCTTCTCCCCAATGCACAGTCCGAAGCGTGCCTTCCCCTTTAATGGCAGGGGAGGGCCCTGTGCTCCCGCCAGCGCTTCGCGTCTCTTGGCGTAGCACGGAAAGATTCCTGTGGTTGGCGCCCCAGTCCTGCATCAGAGAGGAAGTGGAGCACGAGAATTTGCGCTCCACTTCCTCTCGGGGATGGTCGGCCCAGTTTAGCTGCCAGGGCGGGCCTTCTGTGCCTGGTGCAGGAAGTTCCGCCTCGCAGTTGTTAATTTCGCCCCAAATTCTCAAAAGGTTATGGCTTCAAGCCCCACTGGAGACTTGAACACACAATCCCTGCTGACATGTCACTGGAGGCATCTTTGAAAGGATATGGTAAACCCAGACCCCATCTGCCTGCTCAGGTATACATTTCCTACATTACAACAGTCACTATTCAAAAAGTACTTCATTGCCTGTAAAGTGCTTTGGGACTTACGCTGGTCATGCAAGGCGCTATATAAATGCAAGTCTTTCTTGAGAAAATAAATCCCATATCGCTATTCGAAAAACTGTATGGAGTCACCTGGTGTGTGCTGGCCAACATTGATCCATCAACCAACCCAGCCAAAAACTGATTATCTGCTCCTTCATTCATTCATGGAACCTTGTGCACAAAACTGACTGCTGCATTAGCCTACATGGCAACCGTGACTGCACTTCAAAAGCCAACCATTGTTCGTGAAGTGCTTTAGGACATCCAAAGGAAATGATATATTTCTTTCATTATTTTTCTGTCTGTCTTCTTGCTTTCCCTCTTTCTTGCTTTTCTGCCCCGTAAGTCAGGCAATTTTACAGAGAAAATGAATTGAGCAATCTAGGGGACTTTTCACCTGCGGCACAAAATCGGCTGCATCATGAGCCTGCCTATGGGACATCGAGTCTGCTGTTCTTATCATGTCCACATTGCTCTCCGTGAGAATATTTCCTCCATCTGAACATTGAGCAAGGTGGTTTAAAAATTCAGAAATGAGAAATGTGCCACCAACTTGCCCACTTCCGGTTTTAACGGAGGCGGTTTGGGGTGCGGGCGACTAACCTGCTCTCCGGCGAAGGATCCCTAATTTAAATATTTTAATGAGACTATGTGGCCCAAATTTTAGCTGTGTTTTACATTTAACGCCTGCAAGCCATGTTTCCTCGGGCTCGGGAAACGCAGCAGCTGAAGGGAGGCAAGAAAGGCCGGATCCAACAGGCAAGTGCCTTTCCAGCACTGCTTGTGGGTCAGGAGGAGCAGGAGAGCTTCCTCCCTCCCCCCGCCAAGCAGCCTCTCGAGCCACCCCCTCCCTCATGATCTCTCAACGGCCCCCACCCTCGATAGGCCCTATGGTAAACACGTACTTCCGGGTTTCGCAGCCGCTACACCTCCCCCCCCACCCTCGCTCCCTCCCGATAACCATCGAGGCCAATAGCTCTCAGTGGGAGATTGTCAACTTGCTGCCTGGGCGTAAAAGTGACATTGCGGATTGGCCACCCTTTACAGCAATGGCCTGATTTTCATTTACTTTGAAATCATAATGGCCGGCGAATCTGCAATGCCTGTTTTACACTGTTGGACCTCTTGGAGAGTTACGATTTATCGGACTGACCTGTATAACTTTAACTGGCCATAGAGCAAAAGGCATTTTACGGTAAACAGGAAAACAGTGGGATGACCCAGCAAAGAAATAAGTGACTGGGATGACATCGACCATGAGTGATTAAAGTAAAACTTTAGATTAAAGTAAAACTTTAGTGGCTTATGTAATAAGGGATAAATTAACTATAGTATAGGAGGGATGTTTAGGAAGATAAGCTGTCAATAAAACTACTCCTCAGTGGATTCAAGAACAGATAGGTCAGTAAGTCTTGTTTGCAGGAAGTATCTTTGAATTAAACAACTAAGACTGATTCTGTAAATAGACTGTTTTCAAAAGATTCAAGAACAGATAAATCGAGGTCTTATCTGTGACATGTACCTTTGATGTAGGCAAACTAAGGTGTATAAAGGAGCATGGTTTTTGACAACTAGTTGGAGAGCTCGAAAAGCTCTCTCTTTATACAGTGTAGATTGATCACCTATGCTGTAGATAAATAAACTCTGTTCTGTATACTCCACCATCCAGTGTCTCATGCTCACTCGAAGTATGTTGTTCTGAAACAAAGAAAGAAAGGAGGTTGACGAACAGTTGATCCAACAAACACCTGCCCGGCAGGTTGAAAATCTACATCTCTGCCTCAGCTAATATGTGTGAAAGGAATTTTATATGTGGCAGAATGGTTAACAAAGCATTAAACAAAAAGAAAACAAAGTGGTTTGAAAAATTCCAATAAATTAGATACTGTCACTTATAAATTGGGCCAGATCATGGTGAGCCGCTGTGAGTATTTGATACATTCACAGTTTTAGTATGTAAGCAAATGAAAAATGGAAGGTACGGTTTAAGAATCCCAGTTGTGACACTCTTCTGATATCCATCAAATTTAATGGTGCACTTCACCATTGATTACTGCCTTAATGGAATATTGCCTGCAATAAAAAATATGCTCTAGACAACAGTAATTGCCACCATTTGCATCCTTCTACTTAAGCTTCAGAAATGCCAATAATATAAACACTTTGAGATTGCATCTGCAGAGTGAGTTTTGCTGAGAGGACTGAGATTTTCTGATATAAATACCATATACTTCCTTCAAAACTTTCAATGGTGATTTTATTTTATACTAGTTAACCTCCTGTGTTGTTGTTGTTGTTGACAGGTAAAAGAGTTGTAATTGTCTCTGTGATTGTCTCCTGCTTTATGTTTTTATTTTTCACTTCGGGTGTGTGTCAATGTCATCTCACAGAAATAACAGCTCTGACTGCGAAACGTAACTAAAAAATAACATTTTTCACCTCAAAGCCTTAAAATAAATAGGAAATAACAATCAAACTCTTGCATCTTGACTTGGCTCCGAATGTATTCAATAAAACTGCCTCCCTTAAATGTTTAAAATAAGGCAGATGTTCATAAAATGGTACCTGGCAGAGGAAATGAAATTCAGACCTGAGTCACGAGGTGGATGGCAGCTCAGGTCTGAATTTCATCTGTTGGAAGTGTTTCAATAATATCTTTCTCTTTCAAAGATTTACATTTAAACAAAAAAAAAATAAAAACCCAACTCACATTGCCAAGGACATTTAAACAAGGAAGCTCTGCAAAAGAAAATATTAAATTGAAAGTGTCTAAATAAATAGCAAAAAATACTTTGTGATGTTTGTGATCGCAGGCCAAATAGTTTGTATGCCAGACACGAGACTCCCAAAGCAAGTACTCTACGGAGCTACTTCATGGCAAACAGGCCAAAGGTGGGCAGCGGAAACATTACAAGGCACCATCAAAGCCTCCCTGATAAAGCGCAACATCCCCACTGACACCTGGGAGTCCTTGGCCCAAGACCGCCCTAAGTGGAGGAAGTGCATCCAAGAGGGTGCTGAGCACCTCGAATCTCAATGCCGAGAGCATGCAGAAATCAAGCGCAGGCAGCGGAAAGAGTGTGCGGCAAACCAGTCCCACCCACCCCTTCCCTCAACGACTATTTGTCCCACCTGTGACTGAGTCTGTGGCTCTCGTATTGGACTGTTCAGCCACCACAGAACTCACTTCAGGAGTGGAAGCAAGTCTTCCTCGATTCCGAGGGACTGCCTATGATGATGAAAGGTAGTGGGAAGAGTGCTTCTAACTGCTATTGCTAATGGGATTGTAAATGGATTCTTTTGACACATTCATATTAGTTCAGTAGAAAAAACAAACATGGGAAATCTAGTGTCAGCTGTGGCTCAGTGGGTAGCAGCCTCACCTCTGACTCAGAGGATTGTTGGTTCAAGTCCCTCTCCAGAGACTTGAGCACAAAAATCTAGGCTGACACTCCAGTGCAGTACTGAGGGAGTGCTGTACTGCCATCATTCAGATGAGATGTTGTACCGAGGCCCTGTATGCCCTCTCCGGCAGATGTAAAAGTTCCTATGGCACGAATTCGAAGGAGAGCAGGGGAGTTATCCCCGGTGTCCTGGCCAATATTTATCCCTCAATCAACATCACAAAAACAGATTATCTGGTCATTATCACATTGCTCTTTGTGGGAGCTTGCTGTGTGCAAAATGGTTGCCACATTTTCTACATTACAACAGTCACTACATTTCAAAAAGTACTTCATTAGCTGTAAAGCGTTTTGGGATGTCCGATGGTCATGAAAGGCGCGCTATATAAATGCAAGTCTTTTTCTTTGCACTGTGGTGCTACTCACGTAGCAGTTAGAAGAATCTTGCCTCTTGGTTGTTGATTATTTATATTTATTTTCTAAAATGCACAACACTTTTGTGTTGCAGTCTTCAGAGTGGAATGAATCTGCAGATCTGTTTCGTTAATGACAGTGGAAGCGACAAGGACAGTGATGCAGATGATAGCAAGACTGAAACTAGCCTGGACACTCCTTTGTCTCCAATGGTAAGTGTAATCAGATACTGTATTAACCCATTCTGCTGGAATCCAGTATTGCTGCTTCAGTTTTCATAATTATGTAAATAGATCTGTTGTTTCCTGACCCTCATGCTTACTGGCCATGTTAATAGCTCCATTGGTTCAGGTACTACCCCTTTCCTTTTCAAAACTAGCTCTTCCTCAAAAAGCCTTACCTTGACTCTCCAACTACTGCTCCATCCCTAACCTCTCATTCCTTTGTAAGATCCTTGAATGTGTCATCATTTCCCAGTTCTGTGAATACCTCTCCCACAACTCCTTGCTTAAGTCCCTTTAGTCTGCCTTCTGCCTTTCACACTGTTCTGAGCCTGCCCTTTTCAAAATCACTAAAGATGTCCAGTGAGACAGAGGACTACATGATCCCCTCTTGTCCTCCTCTACCTCACCATTGTGATCACAACATTTGATCTCTCCATCCTTCTGTATTGCCTTTCCTTTGTGGTCCAGCTCCACAGGTTGGCTTCTATATGTATGCTGATATCACACAACTCTTTCTCTCCACAACTTCCCTCTATTCCATGACTGTCTCCATGCTGTCTGATTTTCCAACAATTGAACATTGGGAATGCTTAAGTCATTGTTTTTGGCTGCGCTCTGAAACTTTGCTCTCTAGCCGCTGTCGCCGAACCGCCCACCCACCCACCACTCCCACATGCCCACCCGCCTCCCTGTTCAGGCTCAACCAGGTTGTGTGCAACCTTGACACTCTGTTTGTTTGATCCAGAATTAAGCTTTAAACTTCATATCCTAGTAATTACCCAAAACCTCATACTTGTACCCCTCAGCATTATGTCTCTCTACTGCTACCTCAGCCCCCGTTGCTGGCAAAACCCTTTTGTCACCTGTTCTGCTCGACAATGGAGAAATGAACAATGCCCAATTGCTCTTCTCAATGACGTTCCACCCTCCACTCTCACAAACACCAACTCATCAAAAACTATACTGGCCGCTTCCTGACCTGCTCGGCCATCAAACCATCTTTGCTGACTTATACTGGTTCCCTGTACCCCAACACATTGAATTTAAAATCTTTATCCTCATGTTCAAATTCATCCACATCTTCACCCTACCCTACATTTGCAATCTCCTCCAAACTTATGTTTCCTCCAATCCTCTGACTCTCTGGCTTTCGATGCACCACCCCTCCCTCTGCTCCACCAGCCGTGAAAGAGCCTTTCGTAGTCTCTAGAAGTCCTTCTCTAAACTTCTCCACCTTATTATCTCTCTGACTGCCTTTTAAGGCCTTCTTATTCCCACCTTTTTTAATCATGCTTTCAGTTAGCTCCGAGGTATTCCTCATCTGTGAAACACCTTGGAATGTTTTCTATATTAAAGGTTTTATAGAAATGTGAACTATTAAATATGAGACTAGTTCATTGTAATTTTCGTGGATTGTCTGTCTGATTTTTCTTTGTCCATATTTTGAAGCCATAACAAATGTTGTAAAACCTGAATTCATGTAGACATCATTTGCTTGTAAAGGTCAAGAGCAGATTACCCATTGGGTGTTATTAATTGACCCAGTGCTTGTGTAATTGCATCAAATTGTGGCTTGATTAGTGTTGATGAAGTTCAAATAATAATTTGTATCAAAAACAGCAGAAACTACAAAAGCTGAAGAGTGTAATTGGTGTGAAACATTAGACCGGCTCATTGTAAGGTAATTTCAAGCAAAATTGGATTTAGTTTGTGCAGATGAAAAGCATAATGGATGATGACCATTATTCATTTACTATTCTTAACAAAAAATGTTTTTGAATGATTAACGGAACCCATATTTTATGATACTTATGGCAGATTATGTTTGATTGGATAGAGGATTGGCTAACTAATAGAAAAGAGAGTCGGGATAACTGGATCATTTTCAGGTTGGCAAACTGTAACCAGTGGGGTGCCACAGGGATCAGTGCTGGGGCCTCAACTATTCACAATTTATATTAATGACTTGGATGAAGGGACCGAGTGTAATGTAGCCAAATTTGCTGATGATACAAAGATAGGTGGGAAAGCAAGTTGTGAGGAGGACGCAAAGAATCTACGAAGGGATATAGATAGGCTCAATGAGTGGGCAAAAATTTGGCAGATGGAGTATAATGTGGGAAAATGTGAGGTTATCCACTTTGATAGGAAAAATAAAAAAGCAAATTATTATTTAAATGGGGAGCAGTTACAAAATGCTGTAGCACAAAGGGGTCTGGGAATTCTTGTACATGAAACGCAAAAAGTTAACGTAGGTACAACAAGTAATCAGGAAGGCAAATGGAATGTTGGCCTTTCTTGCAAGGGGGCTGGAGTATAAAAGTAGGAAGGTCCTGCTCCAACTGTACAGGGCATTAGGACCACACCTGGAGTCTTATTTAAGGAAGGATATTCTTGCATTGGAGGCAGTTCAGAGAAGGTTCACGAGGTTGATTCCTGAGATGGAGGGGTTGTCATATGAAGAAAGGTTGAGCAGGTTGGGCCTATACTCATTGGAGTTTAGAAGATTGAGAGGTGATTGTATTGAAACATGTAAGATTCTGAGGGGGCTTGACAGGGTAAATGCAGAGAGGATGGTTCCTCTCATGGGGGAGTGTAGAACTAGGGGGCATAGTTTCAGAATAAGGGGTCGCCCATTTAAAACAGAAATGAGGAGGAATTTCTTCTCTGAGGGTCGTGAATCTTAGGAATTCTCTACCCAAGAGAGCTCTGGAGGCTGGGTCTTTGAATATATTTAAGGTGGAGACAGACAGATTTTTGAATGATAAGAGAGTCAAGCATTATGGTGAGTAGGCGGGGAAGTGGAGTTGAGGCCAGGATCAGATCAGCCGTGATCTTATTGAATAGCGGAGCAGGCTCAAGGGGCCAAATGGCCTACTCCTGCTCCTATTTCTTGTGTTCTTATGTTCAATGCGATACCTTTGATTGCTGCAGCTGCTCTCCATTTTAGAAATGCATTACAATAGGTGATCTCTTTTCCCCAGAGCAAGCAGAGCTCGTCATACTCTGACAGAGACACAACCGAGGAAGAATCCGAGTCACTGGATGATATGGATTTCCTTACAAGGCAGAAGAAATTGCAAGCTGAAGCTAAGATGGCTCTTGCTATGGCAAAGCCAATGGCTAAAATGCAAGTTGAAGTAGAAAAACAGAACAGAAAGAAATCTCCAGTGGCTGATCTGGTATGTAATCTTCTATGTACAATAAAATGCGAAAATCTAGAAAACTTTTTTATTTTAACAGTAACTGACCTTGATTTTATGTACAGATGAAAGTTATCTGCAATACAGAGAACATTTTCCACTCCAGTATCTTACTGCAGCATTATCAATTAGTCTAACTTTATGACTAGTTTAAAGCTGTTATGTCTCTATCAACCAGTTTTAAATACAGTTATGTTGCTTATGTGTTTGAAATAAATAACTGAATTGTTGTTTTCTCTCTGCTATCTCAATGTATTTGTGTAATATACAAGTTTGCTAGCAGTGCACCTCCTGTTAATCACAGTAATATATTTTGACATAAATCAGGTGCACAATGATGCAGGAAAGTTGTAGAAATTAGATCACGTCTGGTATTGTGAACAATGTTTTTAATTTGCATATTTTAGAGATTTTCATTTGTATTAAAATTTCTTTCAGTTGTTTCTAAGATTGTCCTCAAATGTATATATTCAAAGTCAAAGGGAGAAGACAAACTGAATTTGATACTGATATGTGTGGGGATCTAATCGGCTTTTGTTTTTTTTATTTGCCAGAGAATCTTCCCTGGTGTTGCGCTTGATAACTCAGATGAAACACTGCTTTATGAGGACAGGAGTGTTATACCAAGTGTTTGGTTATTTGATTCTTGCTCTATATTTTATGGCTCCTAGATCTTAGATCATTCTCGTAGTTGAGCCTCAGCTCCCTAACTTCAAGCGTTTCATTTAGGTAAGCTTTCAGTAACATGCCTAGGACGACTTACAGAAAAGGTTTCTAATAATTATTCTTTGCCCTCCCCCCCCCCGCCCCACTTTAATAAACAGTTGTCCTGGCCAATATTTATCCCTCTATCAATATAGCAATAACAGATTATCTGGTCATTATCACACTGCTGTTAGTGGGAGTTGCTGTGTGCAAATTGGCTGCCGCGTTTCCCACATTACAACAGTGACTATACTCCAAAAGTACTTAATTGGCTGTAAAGTATTTTGAGACGTCCGGTGGTTGTGAAAGGTGCTATATAAATCCAAGTCTTTCTTTTTTAAAGCTTCACAATATTTGAACTCCATTTTACATGTAAACTAGTAAGCAAATGGTATGAATTGAAAGGAAAACAATAAAATGCCACAATCTAAATAGTATGCTTTTCTTTTGTGTATTGCCTTCTACATGCAGTATTACTTTCCATGTATTTCTTACAACTGACAGAGCTGTGTTAGTCTGAACTATATACCTTTGGAGTTCCAAACTGACTTTAATTCAAGCAGCTACAGCTCCTTAAATATTCCCCAAAATAGTTACTAGGACTTGGATTTGAATAATACTTCATCACAATAAATAATAACTAGACATTGAAGAATGAATTGAACAATTCTGATGGATTATGTTTGTTTGAAATTAGCTTGACTCCTTCTTCAAGCATTACGGACATGCAACAAACCTTGATTTATATAACAAAAAATGAATAAGCAAATTAATCAAGTTCAGGGGAAATTCTGGCAGTAGCTAGTTTTTTTACATTATTTTGAGTTGCGACTGAAACAAATAAATCTCTACAATGCTAAAGCAAGGCTTTTTGTCAGAGCACCTAGTGCAGTATTTTGTAGGTAAAGTAGCACTATTTCCCTTTAGGACCATGAACCCCAATTGACTTCAATGGAAAGGAAATTTGCGCAATGTCTATAATGGGTAGCGGATCCCCTACCGCCCGCAGTGAAAGTTAAAATCTATCATTTATATTGAACAACAGCTTATTGTCTCCAAAACTTATAAAGAGGGCTCTTTCATCAAATTCTTGATACTAGGTAAACTTGAAAACTGCTTCATGAGTTCCCATTTATATTTACTTAACTTGATAAGTGAATCTTAAATTTAATTTTAGTCAAAATCATAAGTCACTTTTTCTCATCGGGTACTGGATTTGTTCAAACAATTTGCACAAGGGAAAATTAAAACTTGAAATGTATGCATGAGTGAGTAATATCTTAATTCTGTGAAAAGTTGCACTCAAAACACACAGCAATTTGCACAAAGCTAAAATTTGAAAAGTATGTTTACAATGACCTCTGCAGTTGTGTGCACAGTTTCTTATACCATTCAACTGACTGCAGAATGATCTTATCAATCAACACTTTTCAAGGGATCATTTTTGTGACTATTACTGAAGCTTTGGCGATTATGCCTAACTGATATTTTTTAAAGGATGAGTTACAGAATGTTTTCATGTTTTCAATGGTTGCATACTAGGCACTTCAGTATTAGATATATATATTCAGCCTCACAGAATACAAGATGCTGTTTAAACAACAATCTAACTGTATATTATTATATGGGACTGTCACAAGGCCAGCAATTCCCATGTCATACCAGTGGATGAGCTGAATGGCCATTTAAAATTACAGGAGCGTTTTTCCGTTTTTCTAGAAGTGAACTAAGCTGCTGCTATAGGAAACTGAATATATTTTTGCTAAATTAACGATGATGGCAAAATGCTCATGCTGACCTTTCAGCTACGGTGTCACTGGAGCAGACAGACATGATACTTTATTAAATCGGCTTATTCAGATTGTTGAACCTCAGAGAAACTTGTAAAGCCTGAAAAATTTGGCATGAAGGTAGTGCAGAGATCCCAGGCGGTCATTCCCCTCCAAAACAGATACACCACTTTGGGTATTGTTGGGGGGGATTGCTGATCAGGGGAGGGCAGCAGCAGCCAAGTCCATGGCACTGTGGGTGGCTCTGCTGCACAGGAGGGCAGGAAAAAGAGTGGGAGAGCTATAGTGGTAGAGGATTCTATTGTAAGGGGAATAGATAGACGTTTCTGCGGCCGCAATCGAGACTCCAAGATGGTATGTTGCCTCCCTGGTGCAAGGGTCAAGGATGTCTTGGAACGGTTGCAGGATATTTTGAAGGGGGAGGGTGAACAGCCAGTTGTCGTGGTGCATTTAGGTACCAAAGATATAGGTAAAAAAGGGATGAGGTCCTACAAGCTGAATTTAGGGAAATAGGAGTTAAATTAAAAAGTAAGACCTCAAAGGTAGTAATCTCAGGATTGCTACCAGTGCCACGTGCTAGTCAGAGTAGGAATCGCAGGGTAGCTCAGATAAATGCGTGGCTTGAGTGGTGCAGAAGGGAGGGATTCAAATTCCTGGGACATTGGAACCGGTTCTGGGGGAGGTGGGACCAGTACAAACCGGACAGTCTGCACCTGGGCAGGACCGGAACCAATGTCCTAGGGGGAGTGTTTGCTAGTGCTGTTGGGGAGGGGTTAAACTAATATGGCAGGGGGATGGGAACCTATGCAGGGAGACAGAGGGAAGTAGAATGGGGGCAGAAGCAAAAGATAGAAAGAAGAAAAGTAAAAGTGGACGGCAGAGAAACCCAAGGCAAAAATCAAAAAGGACCACATTGCAGCAAAATTCTAAAAGGGTAAAGTGTGTTTAAAAAGCCAAGCCTGAAGGCTCTGTGCCTCAATGCGAGGAGTATTCGTAATAAGGCGGACGAATTTACTGCACAGGCAGCAATTAATGAATATGATATAATTGGCATCACGGAGACATGGCTCCAGAGTGACCAAATCTGGGAACTCAACATCCAGGGATATTCAACATTCAGGAAGGATAGACAGAAAGGAAAAGGAGGTGGGGTAGCGTGGCTGGTTAAAGAGGAAATTAATGCAATAGTAAGGAAGGACATTAGCTTGGATGATGTGGAATCTGTATGGGTGGAGCTGCGGAATACCAAAGTGCAGAAATCGCTAGTGGGAGTTGTGTACAGACCACCAAACAGTAGTAGAGAGGTTGGGGACAGCATCAAACAAATTAGGGATACATGCAATAAAGGTACAGCAGTCAGCATGGGTGACTTTAATCTACATATAGATTGGGCTAACCAAACTGGTAGCAATACAGTGGAGGAGGATTTCCTGGAGTGTATTAGGGATGGTTTTCTGCACCAATATGTCGAGGAACCAACTCGAGGGCTGTCCATCCTAGACTGGGTGATGTGTAATGAGAAAGGACTAATTAACAATCTTGTTCTGCAAGGCCCATTTGGGGAAGAGTGACCATAATATGGTAGAATTCTTTATTAAGATGGAGAGTGACACAGCTAATTCAGAGACTAGGGTCCTGAACTTAAGGAAAGGTAACTTCGATGGTATGAGACGTGAATTAGCTACAATAGACTGGCAAATGATACTTAAAGGTTGGGCGGTGGACAGGCAATGGCAAACATTTAAAGATCACATGGATGAACTTCAACAATTGTACATCCCGGTCTGGAGCAAAAATAAAACGGGGAAGGTTGCTCAACCGTGGCTAACAAGGGAAATTAAGGATAGTGCTAAATCCAAGGAAGAGGCATATAAATTAGCCAAAAAAAGCAGCAAACCTGAGGACTGGGAGAAATTTAGAATTCAACAGAGGAGGACAAAGGGTTTAATTAGGAGGGAGACAATAGAGTATGAGAGGAAGTTTGCCGGAACATAAAAACTGACTGCAAAAGCTTCTATAGATATGTGAAGAGAAAAAGATTAGTGAAGACAAACATAGGTTCCTTGCAGTCAGATTCAGGTGAATTTATAATGGGGAACAAAGAAATAGCAGACCGGTTGTTCTGTCTCCACGAAGGAAGACTCAAATAACCTTCCGGAAGTACGAGGGGACCGAGAGTATCGTGAGAAGGAGGAACTGAAGGATATTCTTAGGCGGGAAATTGTGTCAGGGAAATTGATGGGCTTGAAGGCCGATAAATCCCCGGGGCCTGATAGTCTGCATCCCAGAATACTTAAGGAAGTGGCCCCAGAAATAGTGGATGCATTGGTCATTTTCCAACATTTTATCGACTCTGGATCAGCTCCTATGGTCTGGAGGTTAGCTAATGTAACACCACTTTTTGAAAAAGGAGGGAGAGAGAGAAAACGGGGAATTACAGACCGGTTAGCCTGACATCAGTAGTGGGAAAAATGTTGGAATCAATTATTGAAGATGAAATAACAGCGCATTTGGAAAGCAATGACAGGATCGGTCCAAGTCAACTTGGATTTATGAATGGGAAATCATCCTTGACAAATCTTCTGTAATTTTTTGAGGATGTAACTAGTAGAGTGGACAAGGGAGAACCAGTGGATGTGGTGTATTTGGACTTTCAAAAGGCTTTTGACAAGGTCCCACACAAGAGATTGGTGTGCAAAATTAAAGCACGTGATATTGGGGGTAATGTACTGACGTTGATAGAGAACTGGTTACAGATAAGAAGCAGAGAGTCAGGATTAATGGGTCCTTTTCAGAATGGCAGGCAGTGACTAATGGGGTGCCGCAGAGCTCAGTGCTGGGACCCCAGCTATTTACAATATACATTAATAATTTGGATGAAGGAAGTGAGTAATATCTCCAAGTTTGCAGATGACATTAAACTGGTTGGCGGTGTGAGCTGTGAGGACGCTAAGAGGCTGCAGAGTGACTTGGACAGGTTAGGTGAGTGGGCAAGTGCATGGCAGATGCAGTATAATGTGGATAAATGTGAGGTTATCCACTTTAGGGTCAAAAACACGAAGGCAGAATATTAACTGAAAGGCTGCAGATTAAGAAAAGGGGAAGTGCAACAAGACCTGGGTGTCATGGTACATCAGTCATTGAAAGTTGGCATGCAGGTACAGCAGGCGGTGAAGAAGGCAAATGGTATGTTGGCTTTCATAGCTAGGGGTTTTGAGTATAGGAGCAGGGAGGTCTTACTGCAGTTGTACAGGGCCTTGGTGAGGCCTCACCTGGAATATTGTGTTCAGTTTTGGTCTCCTAATCTGAGGAAGGACATTCTTGCTGTTGAGGGAATGCAGTGAAGGTTCACCAGACTGATTCCCGAGATGGCTGGACTGACATATGAGGAGAGACTGGATCGACTGAGTCTTTATTCACTGGAGTTTAGAAGGATGAGAGGGGATCTCATAGAAACATATAAAATTCTGACGGGACTGGACAGGTTAGATGCAGGAAGAATGTTTCCGATGTTGGTGAAGTCCAGAACCAGGGGACACAGTCTAAGGATAAGGGGTAAGCCATTTAGGACTGAGATGAGGAGAAACTTCTTCACTCAGAGCGTTGTTAACCTGTGGAATTCCCTGCCGCAGAGAGTTGTTGATGCCAGTTCATTGGATATATTCAAGAAGGAGTTAGATATGGCCCTTACAACTAAAGGGATCAAGGGGTATGGAGAGAAAGCAGGAAAGAGTTACGAGGTGAATGATCAGGCATGATCATATTGAATGGTGGTGCAGGCTCGAAGGGCCGAATGGCCTACTCCTGCACCTATTTTCTATGTTTCTATGACTTCCAAAAAAAAAGATCCTGCTTCAAGTATTCAATACATCAATCAGCAGTCTGACTACTTTATACCTCACTGTATGGGTACAAATGTCCATTAATATTTATTTTTTATGAGACACAAACCTGATAATTTGGGAGGCTTGCAATCTAGTTGCAATAGCCAAATAGTGCTCAATGATAATGTTTTGTGCAGATCGGATTCCGAATTGGTTTAGCTGAGGCAGCACAATACAACAGGATGGCATGTAAGAAACATTCAGCTTTTCGAGATGGTGTCCTGGATTTTCCACTAGATATGTGCCAGTTCCTGGTGTAACCTAGGTAGGCAGGGGAAGGAAATGCAATGGGAGCCAATCCTCTTGCAGTGATGGGAGGAGTATAATATGTTTGCCCAAATATGGGCAGGTGTATAGTAATAATATGCAAATAATAGAAATACATCAATATATTTTCCGTCATTTGTTCAAGAGTTGTGTGGAGCACAAGGGATGACTGTTTGTCCCTGATGCCCAGCATTGCTCTGGATTAAAATTAAACGCCTCGAAAGCCTTTGGCATCAATTAGGATTTTGGCGCAGGTGCCAAATATAGGGAAAAATATTACACCTGCAATAGTGAGTCTATCAGAAATGCTGCACTGAGTCCATCAGCCATGCTGTACTGCAACACTAATGAACGCCTCATGACTCTTCGAATCACCCTGTCCCGGAACCAGTGCGCCACAGTCATCAGTGCGTACGCCTCGACACTCGATGCAACTGATGAGGCCAAAGAGGGTTTTTACCCCAACCTCAAAATCCCTGTCCTGAGTCCCCGCGGGCAACAAACTGATCCTGCTCGGTAACTTCAACGCCAGGGTTGGCAGGGACACAGATCTCTGGGGGGGCGTGATTGGCAGAGAGGGGGTAGTGAAAGCCAACTCCAGTGGTACCCTATTCCTGACAAAATGTCTAGAGCATGAACTTGCCATCACCAACACCTTGTTCTGCCAGAGGGACAAATACAAGGCATCGTGGCAACACCCTCGCTCCAAGCACTGGCACCTGCTCAATTATTTCATTGTCCGAGCCAGGGATCGCAAAGATGTGCGCCATGACAGGAGCCGACGACTGCTGGACGGACCACCGCCTAATCTGATCCATCATCGACATCAACATAGCCCCAAAGCGGAGGGGCAGCTGAAGCAGTGCCGCAATAAAGTCAATGCCGGAGCACTTAAGGACCCAGCTAAGAGAGCCCTATTCAGCCAGTGCCTCACAGCTAACCTGGCGTGCCTTGACAATCCCAAGACACAGAATGCCCACAGTGCTTGGTCTGCCCTCCAGACCTGCATAACCAGTGCCTGCAAAGAGACACTCGGTTACTCAACCAGGAAACACCAGGACTGGTTTGATGAGGATGATCAGTAGATCCAAAAGCTAATAGATCGCAAGCGCAGGGCATTTCTGAGCCTTAAACAACAACCAACTGCAGGAGCAGCAAAACAGCATTACAGATGGCTCAAGGCTGAGGTCCAACAAAAAACCCAGGACCTAAAGAACAGTTAGTGGATGAAGAAAGCACAGGAGATACAGCAGCTGGCCAACAACCATGATGTGCAAGGATTCTTCATCGCAGTCAAGGCCGCTTACGGGCCAAACACCCAAGGCCCCACCCCACTGCTGGCCAAGAACGGGTAAACACTCATCAAGGACACCGAGGCAGTCAGGGCCCGCTGGAAGGAGCACTTCAAAGATCTCCTCAGTCGAGACTTTGCCTTTGACTCGAGTGTTCTCGACTCCATCCCGCAGCATGCTTTCCGCCATCACCTCAGTGAGACCCCAACACTGCATGAGGCAGAAAAATCCATAAGAGAACTTAAAAACAACAAGGCTACGGGTGCAGACGGAATCCCTGCTGAGGCATTGAAGTATGGCGGAGAGGCACTGCTGGCGCAAATATATGACCTCATCTCTCATCTGGAGGGAAGAGAGCATGCCGGGGGATCTCAGAGATGCAGTAATCATGACCATCTTTAAAAAAGGGGACAAGTCTGACTGCGGCAACTACAGAGAAATCTCCCTGCTATCAGCCACTGGGAAAGTCGTCAACCGTCTTCTTCCCGTGGCCGAGGAGCTCCTCCCGGAGTCACAGTGCAGATTTAGTTGGGGCACAACAGACATGATTTTTGCAGCGAAACAGCTGCAAGAAAAATGCAGGGAACAGCGCCAGCCCTTATACATGGCCTTCTTCGACCTTACAAAGGCCTTTGACACTGTCAACCGCGAAGGTCTATGGAGTGTCCTCCCCCGTTTCGGATGCCCCTAAAAGTTCGTCACCATCCTCCGCCTGCTCCACAGCGACATGCAGGCCATGATCCTTACCAACGGATTCATCACAGACCCAATCCACGTCCGGACCATGGTCAAACAGGGCTGCGTCATCGCCCCAACCCTCTTCTCAATCTTTCTCGCCGCCATGCTCCACCTCACAGACAACAAGCTCCCCGCTGGAGTGGAACTAAACTACAGAACCAGTGGGAACCTGTTCAACCTGCGCCGTCTTCAGGCCCGATCCAAGACAACTCCAACCTCTGTCGTCGAGCTACAGGACGCGGACAACCCCTGCGTCTGCGCACATACAGAGGCTGCACTCCAGGACATAGTCAATGTATTTACTGAGGCGTACAAAAGCATGGGCCTTACGCTAAACATCCATAAGACAAAGGTCCTCCACCAGCCTGTCCTCAGCGCACAGCACTGCCCCCCAGTCATCAAGATCCACAGCGTGGCCCTGGACACCGTGGACCACTTCCCATATCTCTGGAGCCTCCTATCAACAAGAGCAGGCATCGACGACGAGATCCAACACCGCTTCCAGTGCGCCACTGCAGCCTTCGGTCGCCTGAGGAAAAGAGTGTTTGAAGACCAGGCCCTCTAAACTGTCACCAAGCTCATGGTCTACATGGCTGTAGTAAAACCTGCCCCCCTGTATGGCTCAGAGACATGGACCATGTACAGTAGACACCTCAAGTTGCTGGAGAAATATCACCAACGATGTCTCCGCAAGATTCTACAAATCCCCTGGGAGGACAGGTGCACCAACATCAGTGGCCTCATTCAGGCTAACATCCCCAGCATTGAAGCACTGACCACACTCGATCAGCTCCGCTGGGCAGGCCACTAGTCTGCATGCCAGACACGAGACTCCCAAAGCAAGTGCTCTACTCAGAGCTCCTTCATAGCACACGAGTCAAAGGTGGGCAGCGGAAATGCCACAGGGACACCCTCAAAGCCTCCCTGATAAAGTGCAACATCCCCACTGACACCTGGAAGTCCCTGGCCCAAGACCGCCCTAAGTGGAGGAAGTGCATCTGCGCGGGCTCTGAGCACCTCGCGTCTCAACGCTGAGAACATGCAGAAATCAAGCGCAGGCAGCGGAAAGAGCGAGCGGCAAACCAGTCCCACCCACCCCTTCCCTCAACGACTATCTGTCCCACCTGTGACAGAGTCTGTGGCTCTCGTATTGGACTGTTCAGCAACCAAAGAACTCACTTCAGGAGTGGAAGCAAGTCTTCCTCGATTCCGAGGGACTGCCAATGATGATGACTGCAGCACTGAGTCCATCAGCAATGCTGTACTGCAGCACTGAGGAGATCAGCAATGCTATACTGTAACAGGTCTCCAAGGCCTACCACGGCTAATCCAGGTTTATTGCTTGGCGGAAACCGGAGAGCCCACCTACAGTATGTAAGTGACATTGGCATTGGCTAGGTGTACATTTTTGTAGCAGGCAGAAGTTGCAACACACCAAAGATGTGGAAAATTGGCATATACATACATATGAGTGAGTTGGACTGTACATTTGTTAACTTGTGGCATGTTTGTATTATTATGGGCAAGAACTGAATAAGCTTTTGGCCTATTATACTGCAGGGTTAAGATTTGCATCTATTACTCATAGGCCCATTCTAATAGCCATTTTACCTTCAGGGAAATAAAACAATTCTCCTGCCATCAACACCACTGCCAATCTTCGTAGAACAGATGGCAATACAGACCCAGATTCTGTGGGTCTTTGCAATCTGCCATCAGGTGAATTGCCTCCCCTTCTGGCCCACTAAACATACCGGGCCTCTTCAATACATCATTGTGCTTGCATTAAAATGCAAACTATCATAATGACGC
This sequence comes from Pristiophorus japonicus, assembly GCF_044704955.1. NCBI lineage: Eukaryota > Metazoa > Chordata > Chondrichthyes > Pristiophoridae > Pristiophorus > Pristiophorus japonicus. The sequence continues at coordinate 211,081,689 of NC_091982.1, read as the reverse complement.
AAACTGACTGATGCACTGAATCAGCGCAGCATTAATTTACAGGTCTGCTGCAATCAGTTTTAATTCACTGGAGCAGTTCAGAGAACATTGATTTATATTGTTTGTGTTGTGATTTGATGTTATTCAGGTATTTGAGATTGATTCATGCCTACAAAAGAGTGAAGCTAAATAACATATAAATATAGGAGAGCAACCTACAGAGGGCATTTTTGAATTGTTTTCCTAGACCCAATAAGACAAAGGAGTTCTGATGAAGGGTAATCGACCTGAAACGTTAACTGTCTCTCCTTCCACAGATGCTGCCTGACCTGCTGAGATTTCCAGCATTTTCTGTTTTTAAGACAAAAGAGTTACAAGTTTCCTGTGTAACTTGGTTCCATTCACTGTATACTAATTACAGATATTTTTCTTTATACATGCCAACCTAGAAAACTTGTAAAAGCCAACAGCTTTAAAACAAAAACTGACCCAGAAATGGTGACAACTGAAAAACATCCGAATGACTCAAACCAAAATGCCCCAAATAAAGGCCTATAATCAAGGTCACTGCTTTAAGATGATTGCCTCAGTTAAATTGTTTTGAAGATTATAACGAGGGAAGAGAATTGGATTGCCAGAGAGGTTCAGGGAAAGAATTTCATATTTGCTCAATTTTTTTAAATTGTAAAACGTCATATAAGCTATCAAATGTTTGTTGTGAATTCAAACTGATTTGCTGATATCCTGAGTAATGTATCAGAAATTGTTTACATTCAACATATGTGATGTTGGAATTTTAGATGACCAGCTGCAAAAGAACCATTTAATTCTCATAAACATAGGCCTAATCGAAGGCAGATGAGAAAGACTGGCAGAAGTTATGCACAGAGAATCCAGTGAAGGCATCAAAGAGAGTGGTGGATAGTATGAAAAAATGGTGAAGGTTTCAGCAAGAGTTCTTACACAAGCAGATTGGTTTGGCTCTGTTGGTAACAAAATTGTGAGGGGTTGAGACAGAGTAGACAGAGAGAAACTGTTCCCATTGGCGGAAGGGTCGAGAACCAGAGGACACATATTTAAGGTGATTGGCAGAAGAACCAAAAGCGACATGAGGTAAATCTTTTTTATGCAGCGAGTGATTAGGATCTGGAATGCACTGCCTGAAAGGGTGCTGGAGGCAGATTCAATGGTGGCTTTCAAAAGGGAATTGGATAAATACCTGAAGGAAAAAAAAATACAGGCCTACAGGGAAAGGGCGGGGGAGTGGGCCTAACTGACGTGCTCTCGCAGAGAGCCGGCACGGACTCAACGGGCCGAATGGCCTCCTTCTGTGCTATAACCATTCTCAGATTATATAACACTCTCGTCTTAGTGAGAAGGTGGTGGGTTGGAGTCCTGTATCAAGATGGTGTTCGTAATCGAGGGTGACACACTGAGTACGCGGTATTGTCGGAAGTACAATCCTTCGGATGAGATGTTAAACTGAGGTCCTGTGGTTCAGGTGGATGTTTAAATTCAAAGAAGAAAAGTGAGTTCTCCTGGGTCTTGGCCGAGATTCTTCCCTGAACCAACACCACCACATAATATCGAATTAGTTATTCATTTTTGCGGCATGTTGATGGCGCAAGATCTCTCATGTTTGCCGACTTAACAGTCAATGCAGTTAGGGAATTACAGAAAATGCTGGAAATACTCAGCAGATCAAGCAGCATCTGTGGAGAGAGAGATACAGTGTTACCGTTTCCAGTTGATGACCTTTCATCCGCCGTATCCGCAGTATTTTTCTTTTCTACTTGTGTAATTAATTATGTGAAGCACATTCTGAGCTGTTTCAACATAAGGCGCTACTTAAATTCAAGTCTTTTATTCATTATTATCTATAATAATAATAGTCAGTTTCGTCTGTCCTGGGGCAGGGGTGGGGCCGGAGGCTGGGAGCACGTGGTCTGGACTGAGTGACAATTGCACCGACCAATGGGTGATCAGGACCCGCCCGGCCATGCAACCAATCAGGGCGGGGAGCGATGGAGGTGGCAGTGGATGCGGCGGGGCCAATGGACACATGCATGAGGGTGGGGGTGGGGGGGGCGAGATAGAAAGGGAAGGAGAGGGGGCAAGGAGAGAGAGGGAGGGCTGAGAGGGGGTGGGAGGGAGGGTTGAAGGGAGGGGGAGGGAGCGTGAGAGAGAGAGACAGAGGGTGGGAGGGAGAAAGAGAGAGGACATCAGCATTGATTCTATAGACGAAGAAGATGATGGTCTAAACAAGTATTGTTACAATAAAGATACTAATTTGACCGCAAATGTTTTGCGGGTCTCTGCTAGTACAGAAATAATTGCATTTGACCAGTATTTTCCTAATGATTCATTTAGTTGCAAAACAAATAATCCTGATCACATCATAAGTGGGTGTGACAAAGTTAAAGGATGCACATCCTGTAGCATTACAGCTACCCAGATAAAGAATGCACATCTGTTGGAAAGAAATAAACACTTGCAGGGGGGACAATTTTGGCCCAATGTATTTACAGCGCACAAACAGGCAATTCACTCCAACTGGTCTATGCTCCACATCAGCCTCTCCACCCTTCTTCATCAAAGCCCATTAATATATCTTTCAATTCCTTTCTCCTTCATGTCATCATCATCATCATAGGCAGTCTCTCGGGGTCGAGGATGATTTGTTTCCACACTAAAAATGAGTACTGATTGATGAACTGTCTGTGCGTAAACTCTTTTAACGTGGGGTGGCCCTTGTGCACCAGCCACCACACAGACTTGTCTGGTTTCCCCATGAATGTGTCTATCTTAATCGCCTCAACCACTCCTTGTGGTAGTGAATTGCACATTCTAACCACGCTGGGTAAAGAAGTTTCTCCTGAATTCCTTACTGGGTTTATGAGTGACTATCTTATATTTATGGCCCCTAAACTGGTGATGTAGGAGTCTCATATTGGGGTTGAAACACATTTTGGATCAGAGTAGATGAAGCTTTACTTCAGATTTATTTATCATCTTCCTATTGCTATGATTTTCCTTTCTTCAACTTTTTTTAAACAAAAAAACAAATCTGTGCGAGAGCTATTCTTTAGGAATGATTTTAACACTTGGCATGAAGCCAATGGGAATGGGAAACAATCCCACATGGGAGCCTTTGTCGAAGGCCCAGCCTATTTTAAGTACCTGTGCCTCATTTGAATGCTTCTGGTCAGCTGCTCTCCCATTTCAGGTGGAAAGCAGTAAATCCAGGAGAGAGGGGTGCTGTGAGGGTCTCACGACTGGGGGGCAATCTGGGGCAGCAGAGGCAGAATTCTTGCTCCTCTTCTTAGAATCATAGAAATTTACAGCACGGAAGGAGGCCATTTCGGCCCACCATGTTCGCGCCGGCCGACAAAGAGCTAATCAGCCTAATCCTACTTTCCAGCTCTTGGTCCATAGCCTTGTAGGTTATGGCACTTCAAGTGCACATCCAAGTACTTTTTAAATCTGCCTCTACCACCCTTTCAGACAGTGAATTCCAGACCTCAACCACATTCTGAGTGAAAACATCTCCTCAAAACCACACTGTGGGTGAAAATATCTCCCCTCAAATCCCCTCTAAGCCTCCTACCAATTACTTTAAATCTATGCCCCCTGGTTGTTGACCCTTCTGCTAAGGGAAATAAGACCTTCCTATCCACTCTATCTAGGCCCCTCATAATTTTATACACCTCAATTCGGTCTCCTCCAAGCCTCCTCTGTTCCAAAGAACACAAGCCCAGCCTATCCAATCTTTCCTCATAGCTAAAATTCTCCAGTCCAGGCAACTTCCTTGTAAATCTCCTCTGTACCCTCTCACGTGCAATCACATCTTTCCTGTAATGTGGTGACCAGAACTGCATGCAGTACTCTACCTGTAGCCTAATTAGTGTTTTATACAGTTCAAGCATAACCTCCCTGCTCTTGTATTCTATGCCTTGGCTAATAAAGGCAAGTATTCCGTATGCCTTCTTAACCACCTTATCTACCTGGCCTGCTACCTCCAGGAATCTGTGGACATGCACTCCAAGGTCCCTTTGTTCCTCTGCATGTGTCCTACCATTTAATGTGTATTCCCTTGCCTTGTTAGCCCTCCCCAAATGCATTACCTCACATTTCTCCAGATTGAATTCCATTTGCCACTGTTCTGGCCACCTGACCAGTTCATTGATTTCTTCCTGCAGTCTACAGCTTTCTTCTTCATTATCAACCACACAGCCAATTTTCGTATCATCTGCAAACATCTTAATCATACCCCCTACATTCAAGTCTAAATCATTGATATATTTACCACAAAAAGTAAGGGACCTAGTACTGAGCCCAGCAACGCCCCATTCGAAACAGCCTTCCAGTCACAAAAACACTCATCAACCATTACCCTTTGCTTCCTGCCTCCGAGCCAATTTTGGATCCAACTTGCCACTTTGTCTTGGATTGCATGGGCTTTTACTTTTGTGACCAGTCTGCCATGTGGGATCTTTACAAAAGCCGTTCTAAAATCCATATACACTCCATCCAATGTACTACCCTCATCAACCCTCTTTGTTACCTCCTCAAAAAATTCAATCAAATTAGTCAGGCACGACCTTTCCTTAACAAATCCACGCTGACTGTCCTTAATTAATCCGTGTCTTTCTAAATGCAGATTTATCCTGTCCCTCAGAATTTTTTCCAATAACTTTCCCACCACCGAGGTTAGGCTGACTGGCCTGTAATTACTCGGTCTAGCCCTTTCTCCCTTTCTAAACAAAGGTACAACATTAGCAATCCTCCAGTCATCCGACATCACATCTGTAGCCAGAGAGGATTGGATCCAGTTGGCTCTTGGCCTGAGAGGGCCCAGTTGGCTTCCTGACATCAGTGCTTGCTGGAGTGACCGTGGTGGACACCTCGCTCAAGGATGGGTTAAAATGCTGCCATCTACGTCTTCAGACCCTGATTTGCATTTATTGATGAGGCTTCTGCCGGAGTGCTGTGGGAGGCTCATCCTCCACTAAAACCAGGGTTGTTAAAATGGGGATTTCGTGGGAACAAAGCAGGAAATTCAACCGCTTCATTTTATCTGCACCCTCGCTCCTTTCCCAGGGATCAGGGAGAGTTGAAATGCCCCCTTTTGTCTCCTACATTTAATTGTCTTGTTTCTCCTGAGTCAGAAGTGTTGGATGGAGGAGAGCAGATTGTCCACCTATTCCTCAATCATTATGAAGCCTTTAATGCCTTCCTTATTGTACAGCTGTAGTAGTTCCACTAACAAGAGCAGTTTGGGTTTAATTCGGATGTGTTTATAATATATATATATACAGTGCAAGAAAGCTTGAGTATATTACCCATCCTACACTATTTGTACAGTAATTGGGTCTCTTATGTTAAAGTCAAATTAGATAACTTTGAAGAATTCATCTGTGACTTCACGCGCAGGTTTGCTGTATCTTGCAAACTGTCAAATTTGAGTTTAATTTGTTCTATTATGATAACTTTCCTTCACTCCATTTAAAATCTTTTTATCGATGTAAATCTTTATTTATTTAAAAAGCAGCATCTATAATTCATATTTTGGAATGTTGCTACAGACTACTTGTATATCCAGAAATGCACTCGTCAGAAATAATCTACTTCACACATGCATTTTGTAAAATGGGACTCTGGAAAAATAATCAAACCTATGGCCCTGAAAAACCACTTAAATTGTGTGTTAGGTGCTCATGACAGTTTGAATAATTACACATTTGAAGATGATGATACAAGTATGTCACCTGTGAGATTATAGCAAAGCAACAGGGGAGGTCAACTGACCAACTAGTGATGGTGGATCTTCCCAGTAACCCAGCAATCATATGTCATTTCAACAATTATTTTTGATTGCAGCCTCTTTATTTTTGTTTGGGTCATCATCATAAAAACCCAACTGGTTCAGTAATGTCCTTTAGAGAAAGAAACATGACGTCCTTATCTCATATGACCTTTGTGTGACTCCAGTCTCACACCAATTGGTTGACTCTTAACTGCCCTCCGAAGGCATTTCGTTGAATCAAACAGCTACAAAGAATAACAAAAATAAAACCGATGGATCATTCGCTGCAACCTAGCCATCAAATCAGTGCATGACAAAAGCACACCCAGCCCAATCAACCCTGTAAAGTCTTCTTCACTAACATCTGGGAACAGGTGCCAAAGTTGGAAAAGTTGTCCCACATCCCAGGCATCAAGAAATGGCTGCATGCAATGGACACAGCAAAGGCCAAGGCCCCCTGATAACATTCCAGCTGCAATGCTGAAGCATCTGTTCCAGAACTAGCCACACCTCTAGCTGAGCTGTTCCAGTATAGCTGCATCTATGCACATTTATATCATCCTGTTGAGGCTATGGCCTAACATTGGTTTGATATCATAAAAATGTTTTCAGTAAAAATGTCACTTACTTTATTGAAATCCCTTTTTATTAGGCTGTTGTTACTTAATAAATTGTGTTCTTTTCCAGTTGCCTCACATGCCCCATATTAGTGAAAGTTTGATGAAGCGGAGCCTCAAACCCACAGATTTGCGTGACATGACTATTGGCCAGCTGCAAGTTATAGTCAATGACTTACACTCCCAGATTGAGAGTAAGTATTACGTTTTCTGAATCTATTTTATTTTTTCTCTGCCGAATGTCCACACATTATAAATGTTTTGGGTACTACAATGGCTGCAATTCAAAAATATGTTTGGAAGTAGCAATATGATCCAGTGGCTATACAACAACAACTTGCATTTATATAGCGCATTTAACGTAGCAAAACATCCCAAGGTGCTTCACAGGAGCATTACCCAATAAAATTTGACACCAAGCCACGCAAGGAGATCTTGGGGCATGTGATCCAAAAACTTGGTCAAAGAGGTAGGTTTTAAGGAGCGTCTTAAAGAAGGAGTGAGGTGGAGAGGTTTAGGGAGGGAATTCCAGAGTTTACGAACTAGGCAGCTGAAAGCACGGCTGTCAATGGGTACTAGCAAGTTTACTCTTTTAACTAGGAAAATAGTGAGATGGGAGAGACAAAAGCTGAATTCCGGGGTGAGCCGAGTGGTAGACCTGGATTAATGGCTTGGGGCAGGGATGAGAGAGAGCAAGGGATGTTGTCACACCTTTGAGGGAGAGAAGTTATCAAAAGAATAATGAAATGTATTAAAATAGTTACAATTCCTCGATGTCCTTTTAGTTTTCCCACTACTGCCTTTCATATAGGCTGACACTTTGGTGGTATATGGGTTATGGGCAGCCTCTTGACACCTTACCTTAGGCGAAAGTGTTGGCAAGCTATTGTATCGTGAGGTACATCGCAGCTGAGCTCAAACATGTACTTATCTGATGTCCATTTGTGCACTCCCAACAGGGGTCTGGATGGTGATCATGAGTTGGAATGCTGGTCAATGATTTCCCCCGATCCTCCAAACCTAAAGCTAAATGTAGTTCCTATACTAGCAGATCAGCTGACTTGAGCATTGAACAGAGATTGAACCCGAGGCATTCCTGATCTAGTCCTGCCAGCCACTGATTAAACTCACTGAACCATCAAAGGAAGCTTACAGTTCCCATTTTAGATGTAAATTAACAGTTCACACCTGTGATGTGGTACTCTTATTTTTATGGCTTCTGATTTTTTTCCACTTCAAACATCAGGAACTATAAACAGGAAAGAATGCAAGACTAATTGGATTCCATGTGGCACATATCTGAAAATACTGCAGACAGGGTTGACTGGTCTTAACTGCTTTTCCAGGTCATAATGCAGCATACTATTTGGGCTGATGTTGAATGCAACTATTTCCAAAATTGAAAATGCAGTCGAGTTAATAAGATTAATGTCTGATTTGAATGCCTTATTACTGATATTTTCTGTAGGTTCCAGTAGTGAAGATGCTCCTCACTGTACCATACAGCTCATTGTAATGTATTGTTTCAACATATCCTACATAGGGAATTGTAATAAATATCTACAATATACATGCGCAGAATAAGGATAAAACCAACAATATTAGTGTTTTTCATTTATATATACCTTAGTGAATCGCTTAAGGGTAGTTCAGGGCACAAAAAAGTGGGCAGGGTATCTGAGTGGGGAAGAGAGGAGTGGGCCAGGGATTAAAGTAGTTGGGAAATGGATGAGGATAGACAGTGTAAAGACTGGTTGCTTCGAAGTGGTTTATTCTCCAAGCTGAAACTTAGATAAAACGAGGCCTCGCTCAGCGCAGCAAGTGAGGCAAGTGAGACCAGATGTTGAGAAAAACAAAAGTGGGACTGTTGGCTATCAACAAGGAGAGGAATAACACAAACGCTGGCAGTATAACACATGCTATTTTGGAGCAGGTGACTAGGAATTAATTAGGGATTGGATGGATGGGAAGACATCACATCATGTCAGTTTCAGGTTGAGCAGGATAGAGGGTGAGTGTGGACACTGTGAGGGGGCAGGAGCAGAGACTGACTTACATTTGAGTAGAAAGGCCACACTGCGGTCAGGCTGCATAGAGCAGAAAGCCCTAGATAAACATAAAGGTTAAGTGGCTGAGGTCTTGATTTGAGAACACACTTGGGTGACGGGGGGGTGGGGGGGTGGGGGGGGCGGCATGGAGTTGCGAGGGAGCAAATTCAGATTGGGCAGAGCAGTGAAACATGTGCCAGCCAGGCCATGGCTACATAGGAGAACAAATTGGTCAAAACATAAAGTTGAAAATAATAAACCTGTCTTGTTCTTGTGGAGATCTGAATGTTCCATTACTATCGACCAGGGTTGGGATCTAATTGGTCCATATACCACATGGTTAACATGGGCCAATTGGCAGCATTACAACTCTAGAGCCAGGTATATTTTAGCCTTCTGACGGTAATCATTCGGCCTGTCAAATCTAGTACTTTGTTTCTTCCCTCATTGTTCAGAAAAGGAATTTTTATGAAACATATTTGTAGTTATATAATAGAAGGCTAAGAGGAAAGAACTTGGTTCTGCAAAATTGAAATGTCTTAAAACGATTGCTGTGTATAATGAATTTGTGATGTTCTGGCAGTTTCTGCCAGCGAGGTGTACAGTGGAATTGGAATGCCTGAAGTGTGGTTTCAGACTTCATTTTTATGCATAAATGAATATTTTTCAGTGACTTTACAGCTGTTTGGAAACATAATGCTTTCCAGCAGAAGCAAGTCATTACACAAAACTAATCGTTATGCTTATCGAAAGAATGTCCATACCTGAATTAATCTCATTCCTCGTGTGGTTTTTGACCTGCATTTCAGTTCAGTGCCAATGTTTAATCTGTGTGTGTGTGTTTTTTATGTAATGTATATTAATGGATTTCACCTGTTTACTAAAAGCAGTGAACAATACAGAAAATCAAAGCATACAGAATATATGTATTAGATGTGCTTTGATTAAAACGTACTGTAGTTTTATTCAGGCTACTTTCACAGTGTTCTATTATATGCAGTAAATTAAACCAGACAAACAAAGCTTCATATCACATTGGAGGGGTGGGGGCAGGTTAACAGGTTAAACTGTAACATTGGAAAACTTGGCATAATAGGGATTTTTATTTATAACAGTTGCATACAAGTTCTCTTCAGCATACATATTAGTGTTGTGGACTGCTACCCAGAAAAGCATTCACTTTTAGAGAGCTGAGAGCATCATTGCTCTTTTTGAATTCTATGTGACTTCACATATGAATCTCTGGAGTTTCAGTGTTATGGTAAGGCAGAGCTGAGTACATTTTCCATGATACTAAAAGGACTGGGTGCCTCTGTTTGAGTTATTGTTGTGGAAACTATTTTTGTATTGCTCGTACAATCCATCCCTTCTCATCAGCGCCAGATTATGATTCATCCCTTTTACTGTGAAGAAGCTTCACTGCACCCTCATATTAGTTATGCTCTATGAATAATTCACAGTTGTACATAGACTTGCATAAGCTCCCACTGTTTGGTTTATGGTTAATGTCATCCTTGAGCAAGAATATATCTCACAAAGCATTCACTGTCCGTGAGAAGGATAGGATTGTTTTTAGTATTTGGTTCATTGGCTGGATACCACTTTAATATTTCAGTTGCATTGTTTTGTTGCATACAATAGAATTTAATGGGTTACAGCTTCTTGCCTTTTGTTTGAAGAGCAGATTTTAGTTAGCGTGTTTTGCCATCAATGCGTGGTTTACAAACTATTGTAATGAATTTGGATGAATTCTTCATATACTTTTCTGTCCATTTCTGCTAATTTTAAAATGAATCTATATAATTAATCTGGCATATGTCCATAAAACAATGTGTGTAGGGCATGGTAAACTGCCAAAAAAATAACATTTTTAGATTCTTGGAACAATCTGGGAGGGGAACACTTTATTTTAATGTCAAGTGTGATGTGTGCCTTCAGTGTGTAAATTAAGATTTATTGGAGAAATGTAAATCATTTCTTTAAAGAGCAACACATCTTAATGCATGTTCAGCCTTGATGAATATGAGCCCAGAAATGAAATTAAATGTAACAATCATATTTTATAGAAGTATTACAGTGGAAAAAAAGAGAACTCTACCATTACATTAATGTTTAAAATAGCATTACTAAATTGTTTTGACAGCTAGACTACAGTATATCTGGGATTAGGCTGATGAAAATGTTCTAGCTTCAAATTACAATATGGATTTCATGCACTTTATTTTTTCTGTCTCCTGTTGAATCTGGCTTCCTTCAACAGATTGAGCATTTCTGCACCGCACATAATTGCAAAAAGCTAATTAGTTTCAGAGGTAATAGGAGATTAGACAAAGAGGTTCATGTGGAGAAAAATACTAGTGCAGCCTTGAAGTAATAATCTATTATAATAGCCTAGCACACATCACATTAGTAGTGATTTGTGTTTTGTCCCCTTTCAGTTTTGTTGCATTTTTTCACCAAGGTGAGTTAGCAATATCACCCTGTGATTAATCTGTCTCATTAAGTTTTGTATCTGCCACCACGTCTATAGAGCAAAAAGTATCCATAGTGTTGAGCTATGAGAATTCTCCCTTTCTCCCTAGCGGATCCACTGAAATAATGGATCGACGCTCTCGATGTATGACAGATTCAAAGAGATAGGTTCGAAATGATTTTATTCCAGCATGCAGGGGAAGTTCTGTTCTTAGTTGCCCAAGACAGAATCTTCAAAAATCCAATGGTCTCACTGGCCTTTATACAAATTCCTAGTGGACCGGTCTATAACGGATCTTTTGAAGTGACAGTGATTTAACTGCCACAAATAACACAGATGTAAGGCAATGACAAATTTGTTACAACCTAGGAGATATTTAGTTCACAAAGCACGGAAACATTTGTTAACATGAAAGACGCGAATTTTAGTTTGATCTCAGCACAGCATCATTTGTTAACACATTTGTTAACATGAAAGACGGGAATTTAGTTTAGTTAAACAATGGTTTAACCCTTATCAGACTGCCTGCAGTGTGAGCTGATCCCTTCATCTTCCCGAGCATTTGGCACCCCTCTTGGCTTCTTTAATGTGTTATCTCTGCCTCTCGGAATGTGTTTGTTTCTACAGGTTTGACTTTATGGGCTTTCTAAGCCTGCTCCACATTCTTTTAAGAGTTAAACACATAAACTGTTCTAAGTATTCCTTCAAAATCTAAGATTCATTTTCCTATCATATATTTTACATACAATCTGTCGATAACCTACTACACATAGGATACAAGAACAATTAGTACAGTGCAAGTATGCAGATTTAGTTTTTGGTATTAGTCAATGGGACATTTAAGATAAACTATCAGTTTTACGAAGAAAAAAATCACTCATCACTTTATAAAATCTATTACCTAAAAATCAACCAAGGAACCACCACAACAGCAATTAATAAAATCCATTTTTTTTCCCAAAATTCTCACTCCGCTCACCCCACTACTTACCCGTAAAAAATAAAATAAAAATACAAAACACACAAAATTAATTCTGAAAAGAAATCTCTAAACATACTCATAAATATTAACTCTCTGGGATTTTCATTGACTTTTCCTTTATTTTCAGAGCTGGGGTGTTATATTTACAATGTCCTTATCTTTCAAAGCTCAGTGATCTTCTTCATCTTCCTCTTTTTGTGCATGTGATAGTCCTCTCCCCCTCAGTGCAGTTTCTTCCAGTTGCTGTATGTGTGCATAGCACTGGGTCCTTCATTGATGATTCTGTGAATGCCCTCACTAACCTTGCAACTGTCTCCTCCAGTGTAGCCAACCTCTCTCACTTGTGATAAGTGAACTTCTTCCTTCCCTGTGTTTGCAGAGTCACCTTGTATCTGGAAGCAAGAAGGAAAAAAACAAAAACAAATAAATCTCTTGGCAGTTAAATTTAATACCCGGCCCCAACAGCCCAATCAAACTCCCTTAGTCACCACTCTCATGTGATTGTGAAGACTCTCTCAATCTGCCCCAGTTTCACACTGCCTGAAATTTAAGTTCACTGTCTATATTCAGTGCTTACATTGGTAAACTTCCAGGATTAAGGCTGTTCCTTGGTGACATGAGCATAAAATTGACCAGTCTTTTCAAGTAGTGAGTTAGACAGTGCTTCTTTCCGCGGCGATGCTCTGAGCTCACTACGGGACATGTGCAGGATGTCATTGTCATGATCATCTTTCTTGCTAGTTTAGCTAACCTTGCATAGACTGTTTCTGCTGACTACTGTATTTTCTCTTGGTGCTTACATACTTATGCTAATAAATTAACATTGGAAGACACTTATTACTAAAACAATTTCCTTTCTTAAAACTTCCAATTTTACCTTCTTCAATGCGCTCTCAAACCTGTTACTACTTCCCTTATAATCTTTGAAATTTCTCCACAACTTCCCAAAACCCTTGCGTAACTTTCAGAACCATTGCAATTTTTCTGATTGATGCCTGATCTTAAATATCTTATGCTACTTTTCAGTCCCTTTTCAGTATCCCTTACCAATTGTAAGCCAAATTGGTTACATAGATGTCTTTCTAAAATGTGACTCAAATAAACAGACATGTCTTAGAAAGTTATAACCGTCAGCCTGTGAGAGCTTCAGCATGCTATAATAAACAATGTTCAGTGCACAATACCCTTAGCTATAGGCATTGATACACTCAAGGCCACTTGACGCAAAGAAGAGACTTCCTTTTTTGTTTGGTCAACACCAACTGCTTCCCTATGTAATGAACTGCCATAAAAAAAATGAAATAAATCTGGAATGGAAAATTGGAATCAGTAATAGTGACCATAAAACTGTTGGATTGTCAAAAACCCATCTGATCCAGTCATAAAGATCCATTTGATTCCCCTTTAGGGAAGGAAACTTGTCGCCCTTACCCGGTCTGTTCGATATGTGATTCCAGTCCTCCATCAATGAGGTTGACTCGTAACTGCCCTCTGAAATGGCCTGGCAAGCCACTCAGTTTTATCAAACCTCCACAAAAAAAAAAATAAGAGGAATACCTTCACCACACAGACTGCAGCAGCTTAAGAAAGCAGGGATGGGCAATATATCCCGGCTTTATTAGTGACGCCCATATTCCAAGAATTTAAAAAAAAATAATCTGACCACTGAAATCACATCAAGAAATTAACTTCTTTGGTTGGATACCAGCTCCTTGTGCACTAACCAGTTATAGCTAGATCTGTCCAATTTTAGTATTCTGTAAACAATTTTGTTAAATTAGAGTGATTTTTCTGCAATGCATCCAGTTTTTTTATGTACTTTGCAGAAACACTGTAATTATATGATGAATACCCCTACGTCTGGCTTCCTCCTGGCCCCAGTTCTCCCACTTTCCTCTGACAGAAAAAGTCAGTTTCTCCGTCATCCATGTGTCTAGCTTCAAGTCAGGCTCCCCTTTATACTGCTTGCCATCTTGCTGCTTATCCTGGGCTGACAGCAAAAATACCTCAATAGAAACATATGTCAGAACACATACAAAAAGACTGCGATGCATACAGATAAAAAGGGGACTTGGAACTAGTGATACAAAAACACATGGGATACTTGTCTTTATTAGTCAAGGCATAGAATACAAGAGCAGAGCGGTTATGCTAGAACTTATAAAGCACTTGTCACAGCTAGAGTACTGCGTACAGTTCTGGTCACAACATTACAGGAAAAATGTGATTGCACTAGGGAGGGTACAGAGTAGATTTATGAGGATGTTGCCAGGACTGGAGAATTTTAGCTATGAGGAAAGATTGAATAGGCTTAGGTTGTTTTCTTTGGCATGGAGGAGGCTGAGGGGAGACTTAATTGAGTTGTATAAAATTATGAGGGGCCTAGATGGAGTGGATCGGAAACACCTATTTCCCTTAGCAGAGAGGTGAATAACCGGGGGCATAGATTTAAAGTAATTGGTAGAAGGATTAGACGGGAGTTGAGGACAATTCTTTTCACCTGGAATGAACTGCCTGAAAGGGTGATGAGGCAAAAACCCTAATCACATTTAAAAAGTACTCGGATGTGCACTTGAAGTGCCGTAACCTACAAGGCTATGGACCAAGAGCTGGAAGGTGGGATTAGGCTGGATAGATCTTTGTTGACTGGCACAGACACGGTGGGCCAAATGGCCTCCTTCTGTGGCATTTAGGGGGAGGTTAGACAAGCATATGAGGGAGATGGGAATAGGGAATTATGCTGATAGATTTAGATGAAGAAAGACAGGAGGAGCCTCGAGTGGAGCATAAACGCCAGTATGGACTGGTTGGGCCGAATGGCCTGTTTCTGTGTCATTTATCCTATATAATACATTTTTATGATCCAATGAGAGGCATACATGAGTGAGAAAGGAGTGCAAGGTAAACAAAAGACAGAAAATCGCAGGGAAAAGCAGCAACATATTTGTAGGAAGAAACGTTTTTTTTGGTGATCAACACTGCAGGAGATTAACTGGTATATATATATTTGCATTAAATTTTGAGTGCTGCTGATATCTAATTAGGAAACCAATTTTTTCTTACATCTATATAAAACTGACTAGGAGAAGTTACTGAATCTGACATTCCAAGTGAGAAGATTACTGAAGCACTCTGAAGTAACAATTGCATCTCCTGATAACTTGGCTTTTGTCACAAAGTTAGAATCTGTATCTTTTTAAAGCCACTTCTCTTAATCTCAACCGTACTCTTTAAATTCTTGAAAAAAAAGTTAGACAGAAACAGAAGGATATAAAATTTCTGTAACCAGTTTTCTTACAGTTGCCAATAGTGGTATTTGCTGTGTAAAGTGTTTTTTCAGTTTACATTTCTAAAGATCAGTTATAGCTACTTGTCTGAACCAGGAAAATGTAAATATTGATTGAATAAATGTACCAACAAACTTAGTAATTTCAGATTTCCTGGGCCCTGCTTCAATGGTTCTAATCAGAACTCTATCATGGATACATACGTATTCATCCTGTATTAAAACGGGGAGCCGAGCACCTCTGTTTCTCCATGCTGTATCCCTAACTCCATTACTGTTTACACTTAAGATTTTGTGTGAACTCTGCATGTTGGCTTCATGTTTACATAACTTGGAAAGTACACTTCCATTTTGTCCACACTGATGCGCTTCCAGCATGTTAAATTGATGCAGCTGGGACTAGCGAAGAACTTAATTTGAAGCCTGTCTTCATTCACCATTGGTAATATGAGTAGCAGGGTTCAGAGTTAGTATTAGCATAAGGTCAGTAATGAAGGAATTTATGTTTGAGCTCACAGATAACTTTCATTTCTTATTTAGTAAGGCAGCCATGTTTGTACAATATGTATATGTATTGCCTGAATAATCTTTTAGTTGTTCCACCTGAGTTGAAACTCCCCCGATGAAGTATAACTAAATAGATATTTGTTTTAATATGTAATTGTACAATAAAAACAGCCTTGGCATTTAAGGCTTATGATTCCAAAGACTACACAAGACGTTTAGCAATATATAACAGGACCTGCATTTCTTGTAATTGTATCTCAATTTAAAATTCAGTTTGGTATTTTTGACACTGTGGGCCCGAAATTCAGTACCGCTGGAAAGCTGGCTTGCCCCCACCTTTTTGTGGCCATTAGCGCCAAAATTTTTTCGTGGCTAGGCCACCCCATATTCAGCTCCAAAAATGAACAAATGGATTCCAGCTAATAAGAACATAAGAAATAGGAACAGGAGTAGGCCATTCGGCCCCTCGAGACTGCTATGCCATTCAATAAGATCGTGACGCATCAGCTCCATTTCCCCGCCCGCTCCCCATAACCCCTTATCCACTTATCATTAAAGAAACTGTCTATTTCTGTCTTGAATTTATGCAATGTCCCAGCTTCCACAGCTTTCTGGGACAGTGAATTCCACAGATTTACAACCTTCTGAGAGAAGAAATTTCTCCTCATCTCTGTTGTAAATGGGCGGCCCTTTATTCTAAGATTATGCCCCATAGTTCTAGTTCCCCTATCAGTGGAAACATTCTCTCTGCATCTACCTTGTCAAGCCCCCTCATAATCTTATACGTTTCGATAAGTTCACCTCTCATTCTTCTGAATTCCAATGAGTAGAGACCCAACCTACTCAACCTTTCCTCATAAGTCAACCCCCTCATCCCTGGAATCAACCTATGAACCTTCTCTGAACTGCCTCCAAAGCAAGTATATCCTTTCTTAAATATGAACCCTTTAAGAAAGGAAATGAACCCTTCCAAAGTGAATTTTTCAGCTGAATTTTGCAGCAAGGCCCTGAGGGGGGAGGGGGGAAGGAGTTTGGAAGGATAGCTGGTGTAAGAGGTGCAAGGAGAGCCAACAGGTTCACTGATAGGGAGCTGGAGACACTGATGGACAGTGTAGAGGACAGAAGAAGAATACTGTTTCCTGACGTGGGGAGACCTGGCCGACAGGCAGTACATGATTCATGGAGGGGGATTGTAGTGGAGGTGTCAGATGCCTCCATATATGTGAAGGCGCACCCTCCCAGGAGGGTGCAGGCCAGTCTGCACCGGACCTTCCAGGGTGGCGATGGATCGACACCTAGCTCTGGGGTGACGAGGATCCTCCTCCTCTTCTTCCTGTGCTTCCTCCTCCTCCTCCTTAGGTGGTATTGCTACTTGACCTCCAGCGGCTGTCCTCTCATGGTGGCCAGGTTGTGCAACATGCAGTAGACCACGACGATTATGGAGACCCATTGAGCAGAGTACTGCAAGGTGCCACCAGAGAGGTCCAGGCTTCTGCTTAAGGATGCCTATGCACTGCTCGATGATGCACGTGGTGGCACAATGAGCGTCATTGTATGCATGCTCTGGCACTGTCCTGGGGTCCCGCAGTGGACTGAGCAGCCAAGTGAACAGGGGATATCCCTTGTCTCCAAGCAGCTGACCGCAATCCTGATTCAGGTCAGTGAAGATGGCGGGCACACTGGTCTGGAGCAGAATGAACGACTCATGGCTGCTGCCTCCCTTGCTCGCTGCCTCTCTGCACAGTGCTGACGGCGATGCCATCACTTGCGTGCCGCCCTGCTTCTGACCAGGTGTACCAGGTGTCACCCTCCCAACATTCATCCCATCCTCAGGGTGAACCCTGCCAAGCAGGTCTCTGCAGCCCACAGGACTCCACTAAAGAGTCAGACCTGAAAGTTGTACAAAAGTACAGGGGTATGTGCAAACCTCTGAGCAGCATTCAGCAGGTTGAATGGAGCCAAAACAATTAATAAAATTATTCAAAGATAAATACAGTGGATGCTGTAATCTTAAATAAAAATACTAAAATTAATAAAACTATTAAAAGATAAATACAGTGGATGCTGTAATCTTAAAAATACTAAAATGAATAAAAAACGATTTCCCTACCAAAGGGCCCCAATTGCAGCTTACCTTTTTGTAGCTGAAAATCCCGATCCTGGTCTCCTTTACAGCGGCTTCACCGTGCCGTTTCCGGCGGAAGTGAACACCGCTCAAATCCCCCCCCCCAAGCTGAATATGGTTCTGGGAGAGAAAATCATCCGACCGCGGCGGCCCATCGATTTTATCGGTCGCCCGCCCAAACTCCGCGGTAGCCGTCCCTTCGGGGACAGTGAATTTCGGCCCCTGTTGTTCTAAACTGCAGTGCACTTATAGCATGCACCCTTATAGGTGACCCATTGAGTTGAGAGGGTTGTCTATAATCATACTTCAGGACTGTATCAATTTCTAACACCAGGCTAATGGATGTATTTTCCTTTCCGTGAAGATGAAGTATAAGGGTGGATTTTGAAGAGGATGGGTAGAATCAGTTTTACTCTCTTGAAAATAATCTTTAAGGATAACATGTGTGTATAGGGAATAGAAGAGATTTGCATGAATTACTGGCTGTGTTTGTGATTTGTTTTTGTTTACATTCTGTGTATCTCTACACATCATAAATCCACATTAAAAAAATTACAAAGAAATGCAGAATGAAATAAAACTAAAATGCAGAATTTCTCAAATAATTGTGCTTTTTAAGTTTAAAAAAATCTGTATTTACCGAAGCAAATCAATTTAGCTAATGTAACCTCTGCAGCTCTGAAGGCCTGCCTTTATCATCATTGGGTGTGTGAAATACAAAATCCAATCACTGTGGTTAATAGTCTTTTTGCCCAACATGGGCCGAAATCGTCCCAGCCCTGCGAGTGCGGGTTTGGAGGCGGGCCCACTGTCAAAATGGCCGTGATTGACAGCAGGGCGGGATCCTGCTCTGAACCTGCCTCCTTGTAAGTTTCCAAAGTGCCGGGTCTGGTTGAGGTTCGCAGACCCGACACCAAGCGGCGGGCCAGCCAATTAACATCATTAAGAGGTAGTTTAGAGGTATTTAAAAATAATTTTACCAGGTACTTACCATTTTTCCAAGTTTTTCAGCAGCTTCCCGTCGCTCGGGCTTCTCATCAGGTAAGTGTGTCGGGTTCTCAATGATTCTCCTTTGCTTTGATTAGTTGACAGTTGCAGTAGTGGAATAAAAGCTACCATTTCACAGCTGTTCACTGTCCAATCTCAGAGGCTGAAGTCTTCAGGATTTGGAAGATACATTTGAGCTGTATGCAGTTTGGAAGTGTCTGCAGTGAACTCTCTATCCACTATCACCTCCTTGGAACGACCTCTTTCACCTCCAGCAGCATTGGTGCCCTTGAGACAATCTCGCCTTGGTCCTCAGTGTAAAGTCCTGTCCCCTCAGTACAGATTCACACGAGGCATGTAGTGAAGTCAAGGTCACTCTGGACCTGCACCTTTATTTCACAGCTCTGGAATGCTGCACTTGCCTGAGACCTGTCCTTATATACCTGTCTCTTGCAAGTGCACCCCTGGTGGTAAGGTATGCTGGTGATTACAGGTCATATCTTATTACAGTCATGTATAGCATGTTAGGATACAGTTATATATAATAATGTAAGATACATGACACTCAGAATCCCACCAAATCAGCCCCAAAAGCAACATCACTAAACACAACAGCATCACCACCACCAACACCAAACTTCTCGGCAATCATCTGATGCTGCACATGACACAGGACATCAGCACCCGACCACATTGCTGCCTGGGAGGCATGGGATGGCCTCAGCATGGTCACATTTACTTCACATGATATGCCAGGTTGGTACCACCCCATAAGGCATCCCTGCAATGACCAAGCCATTCCTTTCACACGCATCACCATTGCAGGGGATACCCTTATGTCTCACCATTCACTACAACTCAACTTCCAAATGTTCACACAAATCTGTCCAAGAACGCAAAGTGTTCAAGATAAAGATTTCAAATGTTTGAGAACATCGGTACTGGTTAAAAGACCCAAGTGCCTACCCTTGTGTGTTGTTAGTTGGTATGATTGGACAAGGATGAGGGTGAGTGTGTGGCTAGTGAGATGGGGATGTGATAATATAGATAGAGAGAAGGATGGGTGTAGGTGCAAGGTAAGTAGGTGTGAGTAAGGATATGCAAGGGTTGGGAAGAGTGATAGGCTGGTGAGTGGCACAGCAGGATGAGGTTGAGTGTGGCTTTGCAGTAATGTTTCATTATTGAAATCATTGAAAGGTTTGCGCCACTACAGCCAGCTCCTCCTGACGACATCCCTACTTGTACCCTGCTGTTTAATGTGCAACCAGGTTGTGTTGGTGTCCTGGGGAGGTCTCTTCCGCCCATTGGAAGGGAACAGAACTTCCCTGCGTGCCTCCCTCCATAAGCTTCTGGGAGTCATGGGAGAGCCTGGGTACAGCCGTGCACCTTTGTACAGTGTTTGCAGCACCACAATACTACAGAACACTGACAGAACAACTGTCAAAATAATTGTGGACATGGCCCCTTTAAGCAAACCTGCTGATGACACATCATTAAATGACGTCATCTGACCCGCTTCCTTTTAATTGGCCGGGAACCTCGCAGTGCGGGCTTAACAAACCCCATCAACAGAAAATTCTTCACACACAGCTACCTGGAGCCAAGAGCGGCTTCGCCACCCGCCACCGATCCCAGTCGTTCCGGTCTCACCACAATTGGTGAGATCACGGCCATGGAGTGCAGTATCCCCCTATTAGGACCGTCAACACTTACTCAATTAAGAGAATATAGGTTGATGACCACCAAGGCTTATAGACCCCCTACTGTGTGCTAGGGCACTGCTGTGGAGTTTAACCAACTAAAACTGTTTACCACCAGCACAAAGCACGGGTAATTTTCCTGCTGCTCGTCAAGCTAGGACCACTCCATCACTGGAGCATTTGCTTTCAGGGTTATTTACAGCTTTGTGGAAAGAATCTCAGACTCCAGTAACTAACTGTTCCTCCTGGTCCCTTTCATGAGTTATGCTGGTTGGTCAATCACAAATAGTGCTCTGGAGTACTGTGGAACTGCCTGGTTCAGGTATCAGAAGTTAGGAAGGCTTTGTTCTTTGACAGAATTCCCTCATAAAGCGTATTCTACCAGTGCCAGCTTGAAAGGGATGGCTTTTGTTGTTCAGCTCTTGAACTTGGGAGATTTTGAAATTCTTCACTACATGTTCCAACGGCTTATGTGACTTTAATTTTCAGACGATCCATCAGCAGTCGTAGAAACATAGAAAATAGGCGCAGGAAAATAGGCTATACGGCCCTTCGAGCCTGCACCATCATTCAATATGATCATGGCTGATCATGCAACTTCAGTACCCCATTCCTGCTTTCTCTCTATACTCCTTGATCCCTTTAGCCATAAGGGACACATCTAACTCCCTTTTGAATATATCTAACAAACTGGCCTCAACAACTTTCTGTGGTAGAGAATTCCACAGGTTCACAATTCTCTGAGTGAAGAAGTTTCTCCTCATCTCGGTCCTAAATGGCTTACCACTTATCCTTAGACTGTGACCCCTGGTTCAAGACTTTCCCAACGTCGCGAACATTCTTCCTGCATCTAACCTGTCTAATCCCATCAGATTTTTATATGTTTCTATGAGATCCCCTCTCATTCTTCTAAATTCCAGTGAATATAAATCTAGTCGATCCAATCTTTCTTCTTATGTCAGTCCTGCCATCCCAGGAATCAATCTGGTGAACCTTCGCTGCACTCCCTCAATAGCAAGAATGTCCTTCCTCAGATTAGGAGAACAAAACTGTACACAATATTCAAGGGGTGGCCTCACCAAGGCCCTGTACAACTGCAGTAAGACCTCACTGCTCCTATACTCAAATCATCTCGCTATGGAGGCCAACATGCCATTTGCCTTCTTCACCGCCTGCTGTACCTGCATGCCTACTTTCAATGACTGATGTACCATGACACCCAGGTCTCATTGCACCTCCCCTTTTCCTAATCTGCCACCATTCAGATAATATTCTGCCTTCCTGTTTTTGCCACCAAAGTGGATAACCTCACATTTATCTACATTATACCGCATCTGCCATGTATTTGCCCACTCACCTAACCTGTCCAAATCACCCTACAGCCTCTTAACATCCACCTCACAGCTCACACTGCCACCCAGCTTAGTGTCATCTGCAAACTTGGAGATATTACATTCAATTCCTTCACCTAAATCATTAATGTATACTGTAAATAGCTGGGGTCCCAGCACTGAAATTTGCGGTACCCCACTATGCCTGCCATTCTGAAAAGGACCTGTTTATTCCTACTCTTTGCTTCCTGTCTGCCAACCAGTTCTCTATCCACCTCAATACATCACCCCCAATACCATGTGCTTTAATTTTGCGCACTAATCTCTTGTGTGGGACCTTGTCAAAAGCCTTTTGAAAGTCCAAATACACCACACCCACTGGTTGTCCCTTGTCCACTCTACTAGTTACTTCCTCAAAAAAATTCGAGAAGATTTGTCAAGCATGATTTCCCTTTCATAAATCCATGCTGGTTTGGACTGATCCTGTCACTGCTTTCCAAATGCACTGCTATTACATCTTTAATAATTGATTCCAATATTTTCCCCACTACCGATGTCAGGCTACCCGGTCTATAATTCCCTGTTTTCTCTCTCCCTCCTTTTTTAAAAAGTGGGGTTACATTAGCTACCCTCCAATCTATAGAAACTGATCCAGAGTCTATAGAATGTTGGAAAATGACCACCAATGCATCCACTATTTCTAGGGCTACTTCCTTAAGTACTCTGGGATGCAGACTATCAGGCCCATCAATTTCCCTAACACAATTTCCTGACTAATACGGATTTCCTTCAGTTCCTCCTCCTCGCAAGACCCTCGGTCCCCTAGTATTTCCGGAAGGTTATTTGTGTCTTCCTTAGTGAAGACAGAACCAAAGTACTTGTTCACTTGGTCTGCCATTTCTTTGTTCCCCGTTATAAAGTCACCTGTTTCTGACAGCAAGGGATCTACATTTGTCTTCACTAATTTTTTTCTCTTCATATATCTCTAGAAGCTTTTGCAGTCAGTTTTTATGTTCCCTGCAAGCTTACTCTCATATTCTAATTTACCCCTCCTAATTAAATCTTTTTTCCTCCCCTGCTGAATTCTAAATTTCTCCCAGTCCTCAGGTTTGTTGCTTTTTTTTGCCAATTTATCTGCCTCTTCCTTGGATTTAACACTATCTCTAATTTCCCTTGTTAGCCACGGTTGAGCCATCTTCCCCGTTTTATTTTTACGCCAGACAGGGATGTACAATTGTTGACGTTCATCCATGTGATCTTTAAATGTCTGCCATTGCCTATCCACCATCAATCCTTTAAGTATCATTCGCCAGTCTATCCTAGCCAATTCACGTCTCATACCATTGAAGTTACCTTTCTTTAAGTTCAGGACCCTAGTCTCTGAATTAACTGTGTCAATCTCCATCTTAATGAAGAATTCTACCTTATTATGGGCATTCTACCTCAAGGGGCCTCGCACAACAAGATTGCTAATTAATCCTCTCTCATTACACAACACCCAGTCTAGGATGACCAGCTCTCTCGTTGGTTCCTCGCCATATTGGTCTAGAAAACTGTTATATATGTATACTTGTATTTACTCTGTACAGCCACCAGAGGGCTCATCAAGGGATCCCATAAGGAGGCTTCACATGTTGGAGAGGCACTCTGGAGACCTGAAATAAAAGACTACGGTCACACTTTACTTTGAGCTCACAGTGTTCAGTCTGACTCTTTCTCCATACACAACAACTGGCGATGAGATACAGATAGCGAACCCAAAGATGCAGAGAACAGTGGGCATCCTGGAAAAATTCCTGGAGGGAGATGATTGGGAAACTTTTGTGCAGCAACTCGACCAACACTTCGTGGCCAATGAGCTAGATGGGGAAGAGAGCGCTGCCAAACGAAGGGCGATCCTCCTCACCGTCTGTGGGGCACCATCGTATGACCTCATGAAGAATCTGCTCACTCCAGTGAAACCCACGGAGAAATCGTATGACGATTTGTGCAAACTGGTGCAGGAGCATTTGAACCCGAAGGAAAGCGCTCTGATGGCGAGGTACTCATTCTACACCAACAAAAGGTCTGAAGGCCAGGAAGTGGCGAGTTATGTCACCGTGCTATGACGCCTTGCAGGACATTATGAATTTGAAGGACATTTGGAGCACATGCTCAGAGACTTTGCCACCAGTGACAATACGAAGCAAATCTCTCAGCAGACTAGTGCTGTCACAAGTACTGTGAACAAAGTGATGTTGTTTTCGAATCGTAACGTACAGGGCAGGTCACATATACCTGCAGCTACACGTCCGCAGATGTCTCAGAGTCCACCATCAAGGGTGATGAAAGCAAGGCCATGAACACCTTGTTGGTGATGCGGGGATGATCATCGTTTCCATTCATGCCAATACTAAGAGTACATTTGCCAGGGCTTTGGAGCAATGGGACACCTCCAACGAGTGTGCAGGCAAGCTGCGAAGCCTGTTAAACCTGTAAACCACCACGTTGCAGAGGAGGACAGATCCACGGAGGATCACGATGAACCAGAGCCTCATATCGAAGAGGCAGAGGTACATGGGGTGCACACATTCACCACGAATTGACCTCCGATAATGCTGAATGTTAAACTAAATGAAGTCCCGGTGTCAATGGAGCTGGACACGGGTGCGAGCCAGTCCATCATGAGCAAAAAGACTTTCGAAAGGTTGTGGTGCACAAGGCCTCCAGGCCAGTCTAAACTCCAGTTCGCACGAAACTAAAAACTTACACTAAAGAACTGATTCCTGTAATCGGCAGTGCTACCGTAAAGGTCTTCTACGATGGAGCGGTGCACAAGCTACTACTCTGGGTGGTACCGGGCAATGGTCCCATGCTGCTCGGCAGGAACTGGCTGGGAACTGGGACGATGTCCGAGCGCTTTCACCGGCTGACGACACTTCATGTGCCCAGGTCTTAAACAAATTTCCTTCGCTGTTCGAACCAGGCATCAGGAAATTCCAAAGAGCAAAAGTGCAGATCCACCTAATTCCGGGGGCGTGACCCATCCATCACAGGGCGAGAGCAATATCGTACATGATGAGAAAAAGGGTAGAGATCGAGCTAGACCGGCTGCAAAGAGAGGGCATCATTTCCCCGACTGAGTTCAACGAATGGGCCAATCCTATCGTCCCAGTCCTCAAGGGAGACAGCACCGTCAGAATCTGTGGCGATTACAAAGTAACTATCAATCGTTTCTCCCTGCAGGACCAATCCCCACTACCAAAGGCCGACGACCTCTTTGCAACGCCGGCGGGAGGAAAGACGTTCACAAAGCTGGATCTGACTTCAGCCTACATGACGCAGGAACTGGAGGAATCATCGAAGGCCCTCACCTGCATCAACACGCACAAAGATCTTTTTGTTTATAACCGATGCCCGTTTGGAATCCGATCAGCGGCGGCTATATTCCAGAGAAACATGGAAAGCTTATTGAAGTCAAACCCGCACACCGTGGTCTTCCAGGACGACATCTTGGTCACAGATCGGAACACAGTAGAGCATCTGCAGAACCTGGAGGAGGTTCTTAGTCGACTCAACCGCGTGGGCTCAGGTTAAAACACTCGAAGTGCGGTTTCCTGGTGCCTGAAGTGGAGTTCATGGGAAGGAGGATTGCAGCGGACTGCATCAGGCCCACCAACGTGAAGACGGAGGCAATCGAGAATGCACCGAGGCCACAGAACGTGACAGAGCTGCGGTCGTTTCTAGGACTCCTGAACTACTTTGGTAACTTCTTACCGGGTCTCAGCCCACTGTTAGAACCACTACATGTCTTACTACAAAAAGGGGATGAATGGGATTGGGGCAAAAGCCAAGAAAATGCCTTTGTAAAAGCGAGAATTTTGTTATGCTCAAACAAATTGCTTGTGTTGTATGATAGAAACATAGAAACATAGAAAATAGGTGCAGGAGTAGGCCATTCAGCCCTTCTAGCCTGCACCGCCATTCAATGAGTTCATGGCTGAACATGCAACTTCAGTACCCCCTTCCAGCTTTCTCGCCATACCCCTTGATCCCCCTAGTAGTAAGGACTTCATCGAACTCCCTTTTGAATATATTTAGTGAATTGGCCTCAACTACTTTCTGTGGTAGAGAATTCCACAGGTTCACCACTCTCTGGGTGAAGAAGTTTCTCCTCATCTCGGTCCTAAATGGCTTACCCCTTATCCTTAGACTGTGACCCCGGTTCTGGACTTCCCCAACATTGGGAACATTCTTCCTGCATCTAACCTGTTGAAACCCGTCAGAATTTTAAACGTTTCTATGAGGTCCCATCTCATTCTTCTGAACTCCAGTGAATACAAGCCCAGTTGATCCAGTCTTTCTTGATAGGTCAGTCCCACCATCCCGGGAATCAGTCTGGTGAATCTTCGCTGCACTCCCTCAATAGCAAGAATGTCCTTCCTCAAGTTAGGAGACCAAAACTGTACACATACTCCAGGTGTGGCCTCACCAAGGCCCTGTACAACTGTAGCAACACCTCCCTGCCCCTGTACTCAAATCCCCTCGCTATGAAGGCCAACATGCCATTTGCTTTCTTAACCGCATGCTGTACCTGCATGCCAACCTTCAATGACTGATGTACCATGACACCCAGGTCTCGTTGCACCTCCCCTTTTCCTAATCTGTCACCATTCAGATAATAGTCTGTCTCTCTGTTTTTACCACCAAAGTGGATAACCTCACATTTATCCACATTATACTTCATCTGCCATGCATTTGCCCACTCACCTAACCTATCCAAGTCACTCTGCAGCCTCATAGCATCCTCCTCGCAGCTCACACTGCCACCCAACTTAGTGTCATCCGCAAATTTGGAGATACTACATTTAATCCCCTCATCTAAATCATTAATGTACAATGTAAACAGCTGGGGCCCCAGTACAGAACCTTGCAGTACCCCACTAGTCACTGCCTGCCATTCTGAAAAGTACCCATTTACTCCTACTCTTTGCTTCCTGTCTGACAACCAGTTCTCAATCCACGTCAGCACACTACCCCCAATCCCATGTGCTTTAACCTTGCACATTAATCTCTTGTGTGGGACCTTGTCGAAAGCCTTCTGAAAGTCCAAATATACCACATCAACTGGTTCTCCCTTGTCCTCTTTACTGGAAACATCCTCAAAAAATTCCAGAAGATTTGTCAAGCATGATTTCCCTTTCACAAATCCATGCTGACTTGGACCTATCATGTCACCTTTTTCAAAATGCGCTGCTATGACATCCTTAATAATTGATTCCATCATTTTACCCACTACTGAGGTCAGGCTGACCGGTCTATAATTCCCTGTTTTCTCTCCCTCCTTTTTTAAAAAGTGGGGTTACATTGGCTACCCTCCACTCGATAGGAACTGATCCAGAGTCAATGGAATGTTGGAAAATGACTGTCAATGCATCCGCTATTTCCAAGGCCACCTTGTTAAGTACTCTGGGATGCAGTCCATCAGGCCCTGGGGATTTATCGGCCTTCAATCCACACAATTTCCCGACTAATAAAGATTTCCCTCAGTTCCTCCTCCTTACTCGACCCTCTGACCCCTTTTATATCCGGAAGGTTGTTTGTGTCCTCCTTAGTGAATACCGAACCAAAGTACTTGTTCAATGTAAGCGTTTGGTACTAGCATCATATGGCGTCGGGTGTGTATTGCAACAAGCTAATGATTTCGGGAAACTGCAACCAGTTGCTTGTGCATCCAGGATTCTGCCTAAGACTGAGAGAGCCTACAGCATGATTGAGAAAGAAGCATTAGCGTGTATCTATGGGATAAAGAAAATGTATCAATACCTGTTTGGGCTAAAATTCGAATTGGAAACTGACCATAAGCCACTTATATCCCTGTTTTCTGAGAGTAAAGGGATAAATACCAACGCATCGGCCCGCATCCAGAGATGGGCGCTCACGTTGTCCGCATACAAATACGCCATCCGCCACAGGCCAGGCACAGAAAGCTGCGCCGATGCTCTCAGTAGGCTGCCATTGCGCACCACGGGGGTGGAAATGGCGCAGCCCACAGATCTAACCATGATTATGGAAGCGTTTGAGAGTGAGCAATCACCCATCACTGCCTGACAGATCAAAACCTGGAGAAGCCAGGATCCCTTATTATCTCTTGTCCAAAGCTGTGTGCTTCACGGGATCTGGTCTAGTGTCCCAGTGGAAATGCAGGAAGAGATAAAGCCATTCCTGTAAAGTCCTTACACAATACCACAAATCCACACGAGGCACATTGTATGGACAAGGTCACTCCATGACCTGAACCTTTATTCACAGGACCAAGAAGTGATGACCCTGCGTGGGACCTCCCTTTATATACCTGGATGACCAGGTGAGGAGTGTCTCCCACAAGTTCACCCCCTGTGGTCAAGGTGTGCACGTCTTGCGTATATACAGTATTGCCGTGTTGTTACATAAAGGTTACATACATGACATCACCTCCCCCCCCAACATCTTATTGGGATCATAGGTTAAGTCTCTCGGATGGTCTGCGCTCTCTCGTGGAGCGCCGCAATTGGGGCTCTGGTTGTTGAGCCTTGGTATGCGTGTCTGTCACCTATGGTGATTCCAGCCTGTCTGGGCTGACTTCTGGGACTGTGCATGCTGCTGAATGTTCTTGTTGCTCGTTCACTGGCGGTGGTGTGAATACCATCTCATGATCTTCCTCAGGTTCCTCAGTGTCCATGCTGAACCTTTTTTTTTACTTGGTCCAGAAGCTTGTGGTATATCTACCCATTGTTAAGTTTAACCACTATGACCCTATTCCCCTCTTTGTCTATTACACTACCCTCAAGCCATTTGGGCCCCAAAGCGCGATTGAGAACAAATACGGGGTCATCAATTTCTATACATCTCCCCCTTGAATTTCGGTCATGGTACTCGTTTTGGGTCTGGCGCTTGCCCTCAACAATGTCAGACAGGACTGGATGAATGAGGGACAGCTGAGTTTTGAGTGTTCATTTCATGAGTAGCTCCGCGGGCGGGACCCCCGTATAGGCCAGCAAGAGGCGCGATTGGCGGCATTGAAGGGAGGGTCCTTGAATCCGGAGCATACCTTATTTTATGATTTGGACAGCACATTCCGCGTGGCCATTGGAGGCCGGTTTGAACGGTGCTGTCCTGACATGGTTAATGCCATTACCCGACATGAATGCCCGGAATTCGTAGCTTGTGAAACATGGGCCATTATCGCTAACAAGGATGTCCGGCAAGCCGTGGGTCGCAAAGACCACGCGCAGACTCTCCACGGTGGTGGATGTCGTGCACGAATTCAAAATGATGCACTCGATCTATTTCGAGTACGCATCAACCACAATGAGAAACATTTTTCCCATGAACGGACCCGCATAGTCTCTGTGAATACATGACCATGGCCTGGTGGGCCAGGGCCACGGGCTGAGCGGGGCTTCCCTGGAGGCATTACCTAGCTGGGCACACATCGTGCACCTGCGAACACAGTGTTCCAGGTTTGAATCAATTCCCGGCCACCACACATGTGACCGGGCAATGGCCTTCATCAGCACGATGCCTGGGTGCTCGCTGTGGAGTTCCCTGATGAATGCTTCCCTGCTCCTCTGGGACATGACTACCTGGCTGCCCCATAGTGGGCACTCGGCTTGGATGGAGAGCTCATCCGTCCGTCTGTGAAACGGTCTGACCTCCTCAGGGCATGCTCCATGTGCGGGCGCCCAATCCCCAATCAGGACACATTTCTTAATCAAGGATAGGAGGGGATCTCTGTTGGTCCAGATTTTGATGGGGGAGTCTGCGCTGGCAAAGGCATCGACAGCCATGATCATCTCAGTGCTTTGCTCTGCTGCTCCCTCAGTGGTGGCCAGTGGAAGCCTGCTGAGCGCGTCAGCGCAGTTTTCGGTGCTGGGCCGGTGCCGGATGGTGTAGTCATACGCAGCGAGCGTGGGAGCCCATCGCTGTATGCGAGCTGACGCATTGACATTGACGGCCTTGCTGTCTGACAGCAGGGATATTAATGGCTTGTGGTCCGTTTCTAATTCGAACCTCCTGCCAAAAAGGTACTGATGCATCTTTTTCATCCCATAGACACATGTGAGTGCTTCCTTCTCAACCATCCCATATCCCCGTTCAGCTTGAGAGAGCAACCTGGAGGCATAAGCCACAGGTTGAAGTTGGCCCTCAGCATTACCCTGCTGCAACACGCACCCAACCCCATAGGACGATGCATCACATGTCAGAACCAATTTCTTGCGGGGGTCGTACAGGGTCAACAACTTATTTCAACAAAGTTGGTTCCGCGCCTGATTGAAAGCCCATTCCTGACAGTCCCCCCAAAACCAATCGCAGCAGGAGCACGTGTAGCGGCTCCAACAATGTGCTTAAGTCTGGCAGGAAGTTCCCGAAATAGTTCAAGAGTCCCAGAAATGAACGCAACTCTGAGGTGTTGCAGGGCCTGGGCGCTCGTCGAATCGCCTCTGTTTTGGATTTGGTAGGCCGAATCCCGTCTGCAGCAACCCTCCTGCCCAGAAACTTGACCTCGGGAGCCAAAAACACAAACTTAGACTTCTTGAGCCGCAGGCCTACCCAGTCTAGTCAGCGTAGCACCTCCTCTAGGTTGTGGAGGTGTTCCTCAGTGTCACGACCGGTGATGAGGATGTCGTCCTGAAATACGATCGTTCCGGGAATGGATTTGAGCAGGCTCTCCATGTTTTTTTGAAAAATCGAGGCCGCTGACCGAATGCCAAACGGTCCCTTGTGCATGGTGATGGTGGTCGGTAGTTTAGATTCATTGGCCAGTTCTTGGGTCATGTAGGCTGAAGTGAGATCCAACTTGGTAAACAGCTTGCCGCCTGCCAGCATGGCAAAAAGCTCCTCAGCTCTCGGGAGCGGGTATTGGTCTTGTAGGGACACCCGGTTGATGGTAGCCTTGTAGTCGCCACAGATCCTGACCGAGCCATCCGCTTTTAGGACGGGAACAATGGGGCTCGCCCAGTCGCTGAATTCAACAGGCGAGATGATGCCCTCTCTCAGCAACCGGTCCAACTTGCTCTCAGTTTTCTCCCGCATCACATACGGCACAGCTCTGGCTTTGTGGTGCAATGGTCTGGTGTCCTTGGTGATGCGTATCACTACTTTGGTGCCTTTGAATGTCCTGACGCCAGGTTGAAATAGTGACTCAAATTGCTGTAGGACCTGTGAGTATGAACTTCGCTCCTCAGATGACATGGCGTGCACATCCCCCCCATTTCAAGTTCATCTCAGCCAACCAGCTCCTCCCCAATAGTGTGGGACCATTGCCTGGGACAAACCAGAGCGGCAGGTGGTTCACAGATCCATTGTGTGTGACCACCAACATTGCACTGCCTAGCACTGGGATGATTTCTTTGGTGTTCGTCCGTAATTGCGTCTCAATGCGTTCTAGTTTGGATCTGCTGGCTTTGAGTAGTCACAGCTTTTTGAATTGTTGAACACTCATGAGTGACTGGCTGGCCCCCGTGTCCAGCTCCATGCATACAGGGATACCGTTTAATAGGACTTTCATCATCATCGGTGGCGTTTTGGTAAATGAGCTGTGAATGTTTGCCACATGAACCCGCTGAACTTCAGTGTCCATTGATTTGCCCCAAGCGTCATCCTGCCTCGCAGACCCCTCATCTGGTTCATCCACCTCATATATTAGTCTGGTTACAGGCTTTCTGCACATTCTGGCTAAATGGCCACTGAGGTTACAATTTCTGCAGACGAACTGTTGAAACCTGCAAGTCCTGGCAGCATGTCTGCCCCCACACCTCCAGCATGAACTGAGATTCCCATTGTTGTGCACAAAAGAGCTGTTACAAGGCATTCCTTGCTGATTGTCCCTTTGACTGCTCTTGAGCACCCTGTTAGTGGGTGTCAATGGCCCCATCCCAGGCCGCATTGTCCACTGCGGGGGCGTAAATGTCCGTTCAGCCTGCCTTTGTCTCTGTTGGAGACTTACTCTTGGGTCTATTGCTGCCTGGGGTGTGTCGAACTGCCCTTGCCTGCCTGCGGGACTCTGTGTCGCGTTTATGATATTGACTCCCTGATCCAGCGCCACGTTGGAGGCAGAATTGCGCGCGTATATTATCTTGGTTTCCTCCTCCCCCGCCGTAAAAGTCTGAGCCATCAACGGCGCCGCTTCCAAGGTCAAGTCCTTGCTCTCACTTAGCTTTCTGAAAATCCCAGCATGACCGATGCCCTCAATAAAGAAATCCCTTAGCATCTCCCCCCTGCAGGCATCTGTGAACTTAGAGGCTGGCCAAGCGCCGGAGGTCCGCAACGAAATCCGGTATGCTCTGTCCTTCACGACGTCGGTAGGTAGAGAATCTGTGTCGGGCCATGTGTATGCTGCTCTCCGGTTTGAGGTGCTCACCGATTAGTCTGCTGAGCTCTTCAAAGGTTTTGTCCGCCGACTGCTCGGGTGCTAGCAGGTCTTTCACGAGCGCGTAAGTCTCAGGTCCACAGCTGGTCAGCAGATGAACCCTTCGCTTGTCGGCCGCTCCGTCTCCCAGCCAGTCCTTCGTGACAAAACTCTGCTGGAGCCTCTCAATGAAATCGTCCCAGTCCTCACCAACACAGTACCGTTCATCTGTGCTGTCGCTGGCCATTCTAGTGGGTCGTTGATTCCCATTTCTCGTCGCCAATGTAAAGTCCTTACACAATACCACAAATCCACACGAGGCACATTCTATAGACAAGGTCACTCCATGATCTGAACCTTTATTCACAGGACCAAGAAGTGACGACCCTGCGTGGGACCTCCCTTTATATACCTGGATGACCAGGTGAGGAGTGTCTCCCACAAGTTCACCCCCTGTGGTCAAGGTGTGCATTTCTTGCGTATATACAGTATTGCAGTGTTGTTACATAAAGGTTACATACATGACAGTTCCAGCGGTCAAAGATGAAATGTCTATACAGGCAGACTGCCTTCTGTGGGGCAATCGAGTAGTGGTCCCCAAGAAGGGCAGAGACACTTTCATCAATGACCTCCACAATACCCATCCAGGTATCGTAATGATGAAAGCGATAGCCAGATCTCACGCGTGGTGGCCCGGTATCGATGCGGACTTAGAGTCGGACTTAGAGTCCTGTGTTCACAGATGTAATATATGCTCGCAGTTAAGCAATGTACCCAGGGAGGCGCCGCTAAGTTTATGGTCTTGGCCCTCCACACCGTGGTCTAGGGTACAAGTCGACTGTGCAGGCCTGTTCTTGGGTAAAATGTTCCTTGTGGTTGTAGACGCGTACTCCAAGTGGATTGAATGTGAGATAATGTCGGCTAGCACGTCCGCTGCCACTACTGAAAGCCTGCGGGCCATGTTTGCCACACATGGCCTACCCGATGTCCTGGTGAGCGACAACGGGCCATGTTTTACCAGTGCTGAGTTCAAAGAATTCATGACCTGTAACAGGATCAAACATGTCACATCTGCCCCGTTTAAACCAGCGTCCAATGGTCAGGCAGAGAGAGCAGTGCAAACCATCAAGCAAGACTTGAAGAGGGTAACTGAAGACTCACTGCAGACTCGCTTATCCCGAGTCCTGCTTAGGTGCCGCATGAGACCCCACTCACTCACTGGGATCCCACCTGCTGAACTGCTCATGAAAAGAGCACTTAAGACAAGGCTCTCGTTAGTTCACCCTGATCTACACGAACAGGTAGAGAGCAGGCGGCTTCAACAAAGTACATACCATGACAGTGCAAATGTGTCACGCGAGATTGAAATCAATGATCTTGTATTTGTATTAAATTATGGACAAGGTCCTAAGTGGCTTCCCGGCACTGTCGTGGCCAAAGAGTTCAGTCTGGCTCTTTCTCCATACACAACAAAAACCATCCCTTATACACTTCAGGAAATCCTCCTCCACCGTATTGCTACCAGTTTGGTTAGCCCAATCTATATGTAGATTAAAGTCACCCATGATAACTGCTGTACCTTTATTGCATGCATCCCTAATTTCTTGTTTGATGCTGTCCCCATCTTCACTACTACTGTTTGGTGGTCTGTACACAACTCCCACTAGCGTTTTTTGCCCTTTAGTCTTCCGAAGCTCTACCCATACAGATTCCACATCATTCAAGCTAATGTCCTTCTTTACTATTGTGTTAATCGCCTCTTTAATCAGCAACTCTACCCCACCTCCTTTTCCTTTCTGTCTATCCTTCCTGAATATTGAATACCCGTGGATATTGAGTTCCCAGTCTTGGTCACCCTGGAGCCACGTCTCCGTAATCCCAATTACATCATATCCGTTAACAGCTATCTGTGCAGTTAATTCATTCACCTAATTACGAATGCCCCTCGCATTGAGACACAGCCTTCAGGCTTGTTTTTTTAACACTCTTTGTCCCTTTAGAATTATCTTGTAATGTGGCCCTTTTTGATTTTTGCCTTTAATTTCTCTGCCCTCCACTTTTCCTTATCTCCTTTCTACCTTTTGCTTCTGCCCCCATTTTACTTCCCTCTGTCTCCCTGTATAGATTCCCATCCCCCTGCCATATTAATTTAAGCCCTCCCCAACAGCACTAGCATACACTCCCCCTAGGACATCGGTTCCAGTCCTGCCCAGGTGCAGACCGTCCGGTTTGTACTGGTCCCATCTCCCTAGAACCAGTTCCAATGTTCCAGGAATTTGAATCCCTCCCTCTTGCACCATTCCTCAAGCCACGTATTCATCTTAACTATCCTGCTATTTCTACTCTGACTAGTACGTGGCACTGGTAGCAATCCTGAAATTACTACCTTTGAGGGTCCTACTTTTAAATTTAACTCCTAGCTCCCTAAAATTCAGCTTGTTGGACCTCATCCCATTTTTTACCGATATCATTGGTACCTATATGCACCACGACAACTGGCTGTTAACCCTCCCCCTCCAGAATGCCCTGCAGCTGCTCCGAGACATCCTTGACCTTTGCACCAGGGAGGCAACATACCATCCTGGAGTCTTGATTGCAGCCTCAGAAACGCCTGTCTATTCCCCTTACAGTAGTCCTAGAGAAAGATATCTTTTCCAGCACAGGATGCTAAATGGAAAAATTATAACTGGTACAGAAATTTCTGATTTTCTCCTGATCACTTTCCACAGTTAAAATGGCTGTCTGCCTAGTATTTCCAGTCGAGCCAATCAATGATGGTCTTCTAACCAAAGTCACCTGAATTGTTTCCTGCAGAGAGTGGGAACCTGCAATGGTGCACTTCCACTAAGAGGGTCTGCAACTACATGTACTTCCGGTTTGGATCATCTTTTACCTCGTTTTTTAAACCTTCCTCCCCCCTCCCCCCTTTTTTCTTTGACGTTGAAAACTAGTTTACGGGTTTACAGTGAAGCACTATGCTATTTTTGACCAGCAGGTGGCATAATGGGAACAGTTAAAGCAGAAGGGAAGTAAGTACTGGTGTGTTCAAATTACTCAGTTCTTTTATATGAGAAAATAATGTGCTCGCCTGAAGTTTCTTGGAACTCGTTTTTTTAAATAGCAATCTTATTGCCGACAAGGAGGCCCTCATGTAAAGTCATCCTCACTACTTATGTGGCGTCAATTACACAAGTGTCTGCATGTATCCCAGACCGACTCCATTGCAAACAATGGTGGACACTCTGCCCCCAGAAACTCATGCTACATGGTAGGAAATCTATACTCCCAGCCTGTAGAGTGGTTTCCCAGACTCTGGTGGCTCCGTGGTAGCCCTCCATTTAGTTTTGAAGACATGCCACCAGAGCTTACAATGAAGCCACATTGGAACGGACCTTATAATTGAAATAATTGGGGTGGCTAGTAAGGAGACTAGGCTCAAGGGTCTCCACGTGGTAAGAAAACTGATGTTTTGATTTTCTATGAGAATACCATTTTCTAATATTCAAAGGGAACATAAAGTACTCAAACTGACCAGAATTTCCATTCGCTTTAAGCAAGTTTAAAAAAATATTGGCTAGCATGGGTGCAAAATTTAAGCCATTCAGATACAATGGGCTAAATTTGATTTGTTTGCCACAGCACAACCCTTCTGAGCCATGTCACAATTGAGAAAACAAAGACCATTTTAATGCAACTGGAGATCTTCTCCCAGCTTCAAAGTGAACTTCAATAAAAACACTTCTTTGTGACCCATATTCAACTGTGCCACCTTATGTTTCTCTTCTGTAACCTATTTTTGTCATGGGAAGCAAACTGAAGCATTTGCAATGCCATTTACTCCCTGACATCCGTCTATCCATATTTTGTCAAATATTTATTAAATGGTCTGTATCCAGAATTTTGATTAAATCTTACAAAGTATGGCATATAACAATTCTAGAAAATGTAACTCAGTAATTCTTGCTCTTCTCAAATGAAAGTAGTTTGCTTAATGCTTTGACATGAGAAAAGGGCTCTTTAAAATTAGTCTGAGAAAGAATGGAACAAACATGAATGGAGCTGAAAATTAATGCTTACAGAGGTAAAGAACAAAGCGTCAAAGGTTAAAGTGATTCTGGCAGCTTCTGGAAGTCGTGTCTAAAGTGTTACGTGTAGCCTGTCGATTAAATTGCTGTGTAATGGTCTCTTCAACATTATCTTTCTATATATGTTTTCATTTAACATACAGTAGCTTTTGGTATATAATCTAGCAATATTTTAAATTTTAAAAAGTGTTCATAGTTCCTCTAATGACCTATCGGATAAAAACACTGCAGTGTAGACATGCGTGTAATCCCACACCATATAGTCCATAAAGTCACAGGTTCGATTCCTGGTTTGTGCTGAGCTAGTAGACTCTGCCAGGACTATACATAGGCTGCTACAATTATCCTCAGTCCCCCTCAGCTAGGAATAGAACAGGATCAGATTTCACTGTTTTCTCTCCATGGTCAACCTTCCTACAAATATTCACCTTCTTTAGGCTTGTGAACAAAGAAGGGTTACTTGGGTGAGGCAAGACAATTGCATTGGCCTTTGCTGAAAGAGGAATGGCAAGGAAATTTGGGGAATAAAAAGTGGATAACATAATCGGGGCACCTGCCAACTTCATTGGCTGTAAAGCGCTTTGAGACGCCCGGTGGTCATGAAAATAAAACCTTATGTCTGTGGGCTGGATTTTCGGTTCCGCTCATTTCACGGCAATAATGGTGGCGGGGTAGAGAAGTTTGCGCCTGGGAGCAGTTTGCGCCTCGGTCAGCAAAATTCGGTAGCTGGGCCCTGAGTGTGGGGCAGAGCACTAAGAGAGGCATTGCACACTTCTCTTAGGCTGCTAGGCCGGCTGAGCAACTGAAAATCCCGAGCTAAACAGTCAGTCTCGCATCACTCTAAGAGAGGCCTGGAGAGAAAAAGAAATCCTGAGAAACCCATCAAAAACATTCCGAATAAATAACTCACACCACCATGACACAAATCAGAACAAAAAAAAGAAACATTCACACTTACCTGAGGTCGACATTACTTATCTCACTGCAGCTCGGGCTGCTCGCTTTCACAGGCGGTCCCAGCATGGCACTCTACAGAGCGCCACTTATCGGGTGGGAGCTAAAAATCGAGTCAGTATTGCAACCAGGGGCATTGCACATCGGCTCACCTCTTCCGGGCATTAATGCCCCCTGCCCCACTGAAGCCGGCCCCAGGATCACGTGGGTGTTTTTGTGACTGGAAGGCTGTTTCCAGTGGGTCCCGCAGGGCTCAGTACTGGGTCCCTTGCTTTTTGTGGTAAATATATCAATGAGTTAGACTTGAATGTGGGGGGTATGATTAAGAAGTTTGCAGATGATACTAAAATCGGCTGTGTGGGTGATAATGAAGAAGAAAGCTGTAGACTGCAGGAAGATATCAATGAATTGGTCACGTGGGCAGAAAAGTGGCAAATGGAATTCAATCGGGAGAAGTGTGAGGTAATGCATTTGGGGAGGGCAAACAAGGCAATGGAATACACATTAAATGGTAGGACACTGAGAAGTGTAGAGGAACAAAGGGACAGATCCCTGAAGGTAGCAGGCCAGGTTGATAAAGTGATTAAGAAGGCATATGGAATGCTTGCCTTTATTAGCCAAGGCATAGAATACAAGAGCAGGGAGGTTATGCTTGAACTATATAAAACCCAAGTTAGGCCACATCTAGAGCACTGCGTGCAGTTCTGGTCACCACATTACAGGAAAGATGTGATTGGACAGAGAGGGTACAGAGGAGATTTACAAGACTGGGGAATTTTAGCTATGAGGAAAGATTGGATAGGCTGGATTTGTTTTCTTTGGAACAGAGGAGGCTGAGGGAAACCCTATTGAGAGGTATAAAATTGAGGGGCCTAGATAAAGTCGGTAGGAAAGACCTATTTCCCTTAGCAGAGGGGTCAACAATCAGGGGACATTGATTTAAAGTAATTGATAGAAGGTTTAGAGGGGATTTGAGGGGAAATGTTTCCACTCAGAGGATTGTGGGGGTCTGGAACTCACTGCCTGAAAGGGTGGTAGAGTCAGAAACCCTCACCACATTTAAAAAGTACTTGGATGTGCACTTGAAGTGCCATAACCTACAGGGCTACGGAACACGAGTTGGAAAGTGAGATTAGGCTGGATAGCTCTTTACCGGCCA
Source organism: Pristiophorus japonicus (assembly GCF_044704955.1). Lineage (NCBI taxonomy): Eukaryota > Metazoa > Chordata > Chondrichthyes > Pristiophoridae > Pristiophorus > Pristiophorus japonicus. The sequence continues at coordinate 211,043,281 of NC_091982.1, read as the reverse complement.
GCGTGGACACGATGGGCTGAAATGGCCTCCTTCAATGCTGTAAATTTCTGTGATTCTATGATTGGTATTAAAGAGAATGTAGCCATATAGCCAGAAGCATGTTTGAGGGACAGAAAACGTATAGGCATAAATGAATGTTTTTTTGGGCAGAGATATGGTAGTGCTGTGCCCCAATAATCTATGCTGGGATCTGTTCTTCCATTTATTTGAATGATTTGGATATTAGGCAGAAGAGCAATGATACTGAAGTTTGCTGATGTTGGGGTGTGTGTTAAACTGGAAGAATGAAGGAGGACCTAACCGGGTTAGTGGTGTGGACAAGCAAGTAGCAAACGCAGTTCAATGCAGAGAAATGTACGTTTTGGGGAGGAAACAATCCCAAATGTCGAGATGCTTAAAAGTGGAAGAACAGAGAGCTCTATGGGTACGGATCATTAAAGGCGAGAGTTCCAAAGAAAAGGGCATAAAAAAGGCAAATGTTTCATGTACAGAGGAACTGAATATAAAATGAAGTGATATTGAATTTGTACAAATCATTGGTTATGCCACATATAGAGTATCTTGTCTGGTTCTGGGCACCCATTATAGAAAGGATATTAAGCCATGGATAGAATACATTGTTAGATTCAATACAATAATGCCAGGAATCCAAATTTCTTGTTATGAAGAAAGGCTTGAAAAATTGGAGATTTTTTTCACAAAAGCAATGGAACTGAAAGGAGGGTCTAATTGATGAAAGATTAAGCAGTGGTTTCCACTTGTTGAAAAAATGGTTAACAACATGGCATAAACCTATCACCAGACAAAGGAAGTTAGAAGAATGTTTTTCTACACACAGGGTTACTACACTGCGGAATGCTTTACCATAAGATGCACAGAGGCAGGGAGATAACCTAAGTTAAAAGAGAATTGGAGATGTATTTGAAAAGGAGGAATATAAAAAGGGTATGCCTGTCAAGTCTGATGGTTGAGCAAGAAAGTTGTTACTAGTTTATCCTACATTACAACAGGGACTACACGTCAAAAGTATTACGTTGGCTAGTAAGCACCCTGGGACATCCTGAGGTTGTGAAAGGCATTATGCAAGTCTTTTTATGTAATGATAAATTGGCCATTTCTTATAATAACCAGCAGGTGTTTTTTAAGCAATTTGCACTCTTCAGTGGAAGAGTGTTGTCGATGAGCACTGTTTCAAAGTTTCTTTATGCCCTGTGAGATGTGGGTCCCAATATTGCCATCGCTAGCAGCTAGAGAATGCTCATTTCTTTGGTGCTGCTGAGAGGACATGGGGACGGGGACTAGAAGGTACAAGCCCAGCATTGTCATGGTAATGAAGCATGAGACGGCATTGTCGACTCTCCCGCCCACCTTAATTTCCTATTCTTGTGTCCAAGGGCACTCATTTACCGTGGCACCCTAAGAAATTAGCAGTGGGCCTTACGTTTGAACCCACCTGAAGTCTCGGTGTTCTTGCTGCCTGGACAGGTCAGTAGGTTAAAACTGGGAACTGTCAGCTGCCGGAGTCTCCAAAGTGAGTAAATAACCTACAGGATCCAATCTTCCCATTGAACTTTTGGGCTTATATGAATATAATATCCTACTGCATGTCAGGTATTTCATTGTAGTAGCCCTGGAGCACTAGAGTAACTTGGAGAGCAGAGATCTTGATGAGTTCTTCAAATGTAATTGATACTACCAATGGAAGTTGAATATAAATGATCCTTTTCTCTAAAGTGGAGTAAACCCCAGTTTACATGAAAGCTGGAAATTTTAGAATTGTTTCAGATTGACACCTGCTACAAATGAAGATGCACAGCACAAATGCTGCTTATTTATTTCAATGTTACTTCAGAGTAAAAATGTTCACTTCCAAGCGCCATCTGTATACAGGTACCAGCAGTGAAGTAACTTAAATTGAATCAAATTCACATAGATGGTACAATGATTTTCTGTATTTGTACCACATCATGTGCACTGGATTGCAATTTTATACATTCTATACTTGGTGGTTAAGCAATTGATTCTACGATATATATTAAGGAAATCAAGTTTAATTTACATCAATATAATCTGACCAAAATGCAGTCTGTTGTGTAAGCTAGCTAGCAACAATAATGGATAAGATTTTAACTGACAGAAATAAGCATTTTTACCTGAGAACCTGTGGACCTTTACAGGGCTCTTCACTTCTACTCCTGCAATGTGAAACCCTTCATACAGCAAATGCTTTCAGTCTAGACTTCAGCTCACATCAAATTATGTCCACACAAACAGCTTCTCTGATCTTATCTCTCTTCCCTCCAGATCAGAGTCCTTGGTTGTCTTGTCGTTTGCAGCTCATAGAAAAGTCAGTCTGCCTTTGCTGGCATTTGATCCTCAATATTACTCTCCCTTGAGGCAACAATCAGTCTGCCTATTCCATTAAAATCACTTGCACTTGGTATACATTTATTCTTGTACTGTGGCTACATTTTGGATGTTAGTAATTTATTTCAACTTTCACAAGATCAGAATAGGAAAGTAAAAATGTTATAAGATTTTATGAAGATTACATTCTGTATGCAGGTCAAGACTGAATCATGACATGCCCCAGTCCCACTGCACTAAAACAGTCAGTCGATCTTTGGCGTGGATTTACATTGTATCTTAGTGTATGATTCTGAATAATTGTTGTATCTATTTTCTAGTGATACCAGGTCGCGGTATTTGTTTCAAATAAGCTACTTGTTAAAAAAAGACTTGAAGAACTTACTGCTGATTTGGTAATGAAAACTAAATGTTGGTCTTTTCAATGGAGGCTGGTTTCTTTCACTGCCTAACAGGAAAATGGTGAAGGATATAATTGGTGAAGGATATAATTGAAGTTCTATTGCAATGAATTGCAGTTAAGTGGAATTTGAAGTGAAAGGCAGGGTTTGTCAGAGGTAATGCAATTTTAAACTGGAGTGATAGGATGAGCCTCACTGGAATGGTCCTAACTTGATCCAACATATCTATAATTATACATTGTACAACTCAAACGTGTCAAAGCCATTTTGTAAACCTTTGAAAGGCACATTATAATTTTTTTTAAACCTGTAAGTGATTAACGATTATCATCTTTCAGACAGTTTAAAGAACATTAAATGTGGCTCACGGGTTTGGCACTCAGTGGCACAAGTTTGAATGTAAGGTAGAACAGCTAGTCACTAGAGAAGGCCAGACAGAATGAATCATTCCCTAAATAGGCTTGGTCTTGACACTTCCATCTGCTGAAAGAAAGGAGATATACCAAGTGGAATAGCAAAACAACCCCAAGCTCTATTTATTTATGCTGTGCTTTAACCAAAGCTTGTCAGTTTGATGAAGAGGTGACCAACAGAGCTCTGATTTAGTTGACAGAGTGTCACAAGGCAGACAATGTGTGTTGTATGTAACATGACAGTTAAACTAGAGAAGGAAAGAGCTTGTATTTATGTAGCACTTTTCACAATATCAGGATGTTCCAAAGCATTACTTTATTTGAAGTATTGTCACTGTTGTAATGTAATGTTATGTACTTGTGTATGTTCTTGTATAAGCAAACACAGCACCCAATTTGCACACAACAAGGTCCCACAAACAGCAATGAAATAAATGAGCAGATGATCTTTTGATTCAGGGATAAATGTTGACCAAGCTTACAGCACTCTCCTGTTGTTTTCCGAGTAGTGCCAGTTGTTAATCAGGGGAAAAATCTGTAGATTAAAAACCCTGAAAATGGATGATAAGTAAATGTATGTCAGAAGTAGAGTACATAGAACTTGCAACTCTTGGTTACTTTGTGCTCACTCTTTCTTACTCCACCTTTTTTTGTAAAATGTGCTCATACTTTCAGATTCACTTTGCATTCACACACTTTTACCATTCCAATAATGTGATTCTCTTTGAAACATTCTGAATATATTTGTTGACATTAAATATGGTATTGTATAGCTAAAATATAAATGATAACTTTGATGATTTTCAATTTTTTCAAAAATATATCACCGTTCCTCAATAGAGTTGCATGGTGTAAATGGGTGTCGCAGTGGATTAGATACTGGCCTTTCACCTCTGGACCCAAGTTCAAGATTGAAAGAATCAAGGGCTAGAGTTTCCTTGTTTTTGGCATGCTTAACACCCACTTAACATCCATTTTACTGCTGAAATGACGTATAATGCCCATATATCGCCCATTTAGCCACAAAATTGAAACTGACAGGCAGTTTTTGGAAACTTATCGCAGCGCGTTACTGTCCCCATATGCATAACGGCGGGAAAAAATAATACCGCCCGCCCACTTTTTTGGGCCGGAATCATCAGAATGGGCGAAACCAACGCCCATTATATCACCCAGCGTTACTTTCCACACGGAATTAACGCCGAGATTCAATAATACCACTCGCCAATTTTTTTTTGTCGTAAAGAGCACATTTGGCCAAACTAACGTCCACGAGATGGCCCACCATCACTTTCACCACCACGCACAAATATCGCCCACAATATCGCTCACCAAAAAAAACGCCCGAAAAAGTGTAACTGTTCTGAACTAAAACCAACGGTGCGGCTGCCATTTTTAAACTCGCAGGTCGCTTCATTCAAAAGGTTGCTTCAACTTCAAGGAAGTTTGCATTGACTCTGGAGTTCTTCTCAGGTGAAGTGACCTTCTCAACAGACATATTTTCAGACTCTGGACTATTGGCGGTTTACTCTTTGTGTATTTTAGCGAGGAAATTATTGCTCCTGATCAATCGCTATTATACTTTCATTGCAATGGGGCCAGCTATTTCTCAGCCTGCATCAATTAATACGCAGATGCTGCAGAGTGCAGATGGCTCAATGTGTGATGCACATCATTATGTCCCCAATTTAAGACATGCAAGAATGAGGAGGAGGGCCAGACCATACACACCCCGCACATACAGGGAAAAGAGGCCTTACCTTGACGTGTCCGACCACACCTGCCTTTGGAGATTGCACTTCTACAAGATGGTGATCAATGAAATATGTGAGCTCATCATGCCACATATGCAGCCTGCCATCAGGACATCAGTGTCGGTCGAGGTCAAGGTCACCGCGGTACTGTCTTTCTACACGTCCAGTTCCTTTCGGGCCTCCACGGGTTGAGATTTGCCCTCTGTCTCACCATGCCACCCATCGCTGCATTAGACAGGTCACGGAGGCCCTGTCTGTGAGAAGGATGGACTTTATCAGCTTCCCCATGACCACGGAGGCTCAGACTGACACGGACTGCAGCATTCTACTGCATTGCTAAGTTCCCCAGGGTGCAGGGAGTTATACAGTGCACTCACATTGCCATGCGACCACCTTCTCAGGACCCTGAAGGTCCAGCTAGTTGTCGACCACAACCAGATCATAATGGCAGTGAATGCCAAATGTCCGGGCAGCTTCGCTGAGGCTCACATCCTGTGTGAGAACGCTGTCTCTGACATCTTTAAGAGTTAGCCACAAGGACAATGCTGGATGCTTAGTGATAACCGATACAGTCTAGAGTCTAGCCACCTGGCTGATGACCGCCCGCCCCCCCCCCCCCCCATGTGACTCCCACACCGAGGCCAAGAAGCGATACAACCAGAGCCACAGAGGCATATGCAATGTGGTCCAGAAACTCAGGAGGGGAGCTACAATACAACCCTGAGCAAGTAGGTAAATTCATGGTCGTGTGCTCCATGCTGCACAACCTGGCTGTCAGGAGGGGCCAAGAATTGCCAGAAGGGACTGATTCTCCACCTCAGGAGAGAGAAGTAGAGGACGATGAGGGGCTGAATGCAGACCTAGGGCCAGACAATCAGGCACTTTGCAACCATGCCCACGACCGCCTCCAGGAAAGGGCCCATGGTGGCTACTTGGCAGCAAGACTCTTACGTGAGGAGCTTGCCTGAAAGAATGTTGCTGTGAGTGACAACACTGACAAACTGCTGTGTGTGTCAATGGTACCCATCACCTTGGTGCCAGTTAAAGTTTAAATTAATTGAAGTTAAGTTTTATTTAACTCTTTCATGTTAAGAAATCATCAGTGTGTAACAGTCCAGTTATCGGAGACAACGCACAACAAGGTTATGTTCAACAAAAAAAATTTATACCAACATTGGTCTGAAATCATAAATATCACAGGCAAAAACACCCAATCCCCGCCCACATCCCACTTTTTCCATCATTGACATCAATCAAATGTTCAACATGTCCAGCAACACAGAATACAAATACAAAGCAGGAGGGTGGTTCCCAACCCCCATACATTACAATGAAATTGCATACACCCAAATGGAGATATAACACAGCCATCACCTACGGACATGCACCTCACTTTTCTTCCCTCCTCCCCTTCTTCTCCCCACCTCTACCCCTTCCCCTCCTTGCTCCATGGCGTCTGGCCGAGGAGCTCTTCAGGCGGTGCTCATTGGGGGGGATGAAGGCAGATGTGGTGGTTGCACAGGTACAGGAGCGGAGGGTGCCGAGGGGGCAACATTCACTGATGCAGAAGCAGGATCTTGGTCCTTGCTCTCATCTGTCATTCACAGTGGTGGTGCGGAACCTAGGGGTGGAGTGCCACACTCTGTGCCAGCAGTGTTCCTGGCTATCGCATCCAGGGTCTCCACCATCCGCGGAATGTACTCCGTCATGGAGGCCAGCTGTCGGGATATGCCCCCCAATGCTTCGAGGAGCTGATCACCAATGTCTCCAGTCCTCCTGGACAACTGTACCATCTCTCCGCTCTCGTGGCGCTCGTGGACCAGACCTGTCGCATCCACGAGGCCTCCGCGGGGTCGGCGCCGTCCTGGGGACAGATGAGGTGCCCTGTGGCGAGGTGCTTGGGGCCGGTACCTCCAGAGTGGAGGCGGAAATGACCGGAGGACCAGTAGATGGCCTTGGGGTGGAATGGCTTCTGGAGCGTGGCGATGCAGGTTCCTCGAAGTCCGTGCTCTCATCCATAGAGAGCAGACCCAGCAGATTGATGGGTGAGAATCGGAGCTCCTCAGCACCAGATGTAAGATCATCCGGAGAGTCGGGTGCCATGCCCCCACCTTCTGGCCTCTGTGGCCTTGCCTGGGGCCCGCTGCTGGCTGAGCTGCAAAACACAAATGAGGTTATTAGAAGAGAAGGGGGTGCTAGGGTCACAAGATGAGTCCAGCGCTACACATCAAAATCATCACAGACATCACATTTCTTGACCATCAACACATTTGCATTGCAATGATTTTCATTAGGCCAGCATTATTTCTAGGACAATTTTAGAAATCATCTATTATATGTGAGTGGGTGTGGCATCTATTGACTTTACATCACGCAACGGTGTAAGCTTTACTCAGGTGGCATCACTTCAGGGTCTGCCGATGCTTCCGTGGCTGTCCGGGTATGCTTTCCCACGAGTGCGAGCACCCGCTCCTCCGTCTCAGTGATGTCGCTGGGGACTGGTGGCCCCCTACCTGTTCGCCTCTGCACCAATTTCATCGTCGATAGCTTCTTCTGTAAAAGGTGACAGGGCGACATGGCATGCGATCATTGCGTGATGTCATTGCTAGATACTGTCACAGAGACAGATACAGCACATAACCGACAGATGCAACAATGATTATCATGATAATTATCATTGTTCACCTAAAGACGTGCACCGGCTTTGAGTAAAACATTCCCGGTAAAAGTGAAAGACCTCACATCTGCTGATGGTCACTCATGACTGTTACAAATCAAATTATATAAATACATAAGTACATGTAAATCAATGTAATAATTACTCTTGCGGATCCCACAAGGTCGTTCCATCGCTTGCGGCATTGGTTGCCCTCATGCACCTCGTTGGCCGCCGACAAGACAATCTCTGCTGTCTCGGTCCATATCTTCTGGTAGGCCTTTGGGATGGGCTTCCCACGCCCTCCCTGTGTCAAATCACCCCGGCATAACGTGACCTCCTGCAGGAGGGAGGCATTTGCCTCATCTGAGAATCTTCTCGCTCTTTTGTGCCCTCCAATGTGCTCCTCTCCCACCTCACTGCTCTCTCCAGCGTCCGTCTCCACAGCGTGCTGATGCCTCCTCCTCTCCCTCCATTATAGGCCAAATTCGGGCAAATACGAGGCTGGTAACAGCTCATTTTTGTTTCCCTATTTGCTGTAAACTTCTAAGCTCACCCTCCTTCCTCCCAAAGCAGCCATACCACACCCACATGACTTCAGTCCCTCTCAGCTCCCTCTCTCTCTGTCTCCTCTTCTGCGCATGTCATGGTGATCCTTGACCTGAATCGCGGGAATCGAGCGTTGCCATGCCGTTGCTAAGAACGGCAACACTTTACGACAGAAGGTCAGCGAGATTTAATGCTACCGCCCATTTCATATCGCTCACAGAAACGCCCAATTTCAAAAACGGAGACTAGGTGCTTTGAAAATGGGTGAGAAGCCGGCGATATGAAAACCCATTTTTTTGCCCACGCCGGAAATAACGCCCATTTTTCGGCGATAAGCATAAGTGTAAAATCTAGTCCCAAGTCGTTTCTGTCTGCTGGTTTGGGCGATCAGAATCCAGTTCCTAATGGGCACAGGCCTACAGCACAAAACTGCTTCAAATGTCACTTGAGGATGGTTGGTGTGAAACATGGGAGAATTGTCAAACAGGTGCATTGGTGATTATTGGAGGTTGAAGTGCCATCACTTCGCTGGTGACCACAACATTTTTACCAAATATGTTAAGTTTGCTCAAAGTATAATGGAAATAACAAGACTCTAATGTTAACATTTAATGTTACCACACTCTACAAAATTGAAATATGAAACTGACTGTCAAACCTCATTACACAGGCAGCTGTGATCACAAGTCAAGAGCAAACAAGTAATCTCCTGCACCGTGGGTGCAAAATGACTTCTTCCAGAAATGATGCCTTTTAAGAAATAAAGTTCAAATATGAATGACAAGCTTGCCAAAATATGTGATAAATTAGTCAGCCTTTGAAACCTGGAAGAGAGGCTGAAGTGATTGTGTCTGTCTTAGCTCATTATAAGCAGGATGAGGGGTGATCTTATAGAAACATTTAAAATAATGAAAGGGATAGATAAAATAGAGGCAGAGAGGTTGTTTCCACTGGTCGGGGAGACTAGAACTAGGGGGCACAGCCTCAAAATACGGGGGAGCCAATTTAAAACCCAGTTGAGAAGGAATTTCTTCTCCCAGAAGGTTGTGAATCTGTGGAATTCTCTGCCTAAGGAAGCAGTTGAGGCTAGCTCCATTGAATGTATTCAAATCACAGATAGATAGATTTTTAACCAATAAGGGAATTAAGGGTTATGGGGAGCGGGCGGCTAAACGGAGCTGAGTCCACGGCCAGATCAGCCATGATCTTGTTGAATGGCGGAGCAGGCTCGAGGGGCTAGATGGCCTACTCCTGTTCCGAATTCTTATGTTCTTATGTTTATACCTCCTGTCAACTGATCAGAGCAGTATTGTCAGAGATCTTTAGCCGTCATCTTCATGTTGCACTAACCCTCCCTTCTAAGATAGTCCCTTGGTTATTGACATACGCATTAAAAATACTTGGAATGAGGAAATGTTAATGGCACTACAACTTTTTTTTAAAATAAAAGAACTCCATTTTCTCTCAACCCTTCCAGACCCATGCTGGGTACAGTTGCACTGGTGCTGAAGAGCTAGAATTTGCCTCATCAATGTCATAATTCTTTATCATGAATCTCAACTTGCTATTGATCACGATGAGCATTGCAAATGAACCTGATATCCACACACAAACCAAAATTGTGACTGTAATTTTATTAATTCATTCTCTGGATGTGGGCATCATCCATCCCTTGTTGCCCTTGAGAAAGTGATGGGAGTGGGCTGCCTTCTTGTAGTGAAGATGCTTCCAAAATCTTGTTAAGTAGGGAGTGTCAGTATTTGATCTTGCGATTTCCCTCCCCACCCCCACCCCCACCCCACCGTCCAGCTCAATAATATTAAGGGTACTTGTGACCCCACTGCTAACCTAGGACAGAATAAGGAGTGAGCTTGGAAGGTTCCTGTCTTTGTGTACAGGACTACTCCATGCAGTGCATTTACCCAATAAGGCATCACAGTTAGCTATTTTCTTACTACTTTAATGCCGTTTTATTGTAACTTCATCATTCGCGAAACTAGTTTACTATTTTTTAAACAATGAGGGAATCCTAATCCCTATCCATCATATCTCCAGGTTGGCTATGTCTGCCATTGCGCCACATACTATTTGGGAAATGTGATTGTTGAATTTTTAAAAAGCAGCAATGTTGTTCTGCTTGGAATTTTGTTTTTTTACATAGAACATTTTCATTTATTTTTTGTAATCGGCCAGACATTTGGTGTTACAGTATGAGTGACTGTTGCAAGCAATACTAAAAGAATAAATATGGCTGCTTTAAGATTTAAGGATGGATTTTCGTATAACTTGAACGGTAGTTGTATTATTAAATAATCTAAAGTCCTTTTGTGTGTTTGGCTATGTGTTCTATATTGTTTTCAGTTTTGTTCTGTCTTGTAGAGAAAAATGGAAACCTAAAATGAACAGAAAAACTGACATTTTCTCAACTGTTTCTCAATTTTCTACAACTCTTGTTTCAAGTTTTGTTTGATGCTGAAATGTTATGATAAAGGAGGGTCTAGGAAATAATTTGCAATGTTTTATGAGTACAAGAATCATGTATAATTTTACAATCTGAACTTCTTTAATAATATTCCTGTTTTGAACATTTGTACTTTGAAATCCTGCATTTGTAATTGTACTGAATAATAATTAAAAAGCTTTCTTTACACATATATAATTAAAACTACAACTGTATGTGTGCCATTGAGATTCTGCTGATTATAATGTACAAATTGCAATAAGTGTATTAAATTCAGCTTAGAAAATATAATCTGTCTTCAGAAAGCATGTGATAAACAATTAGTGTGATAACATCTCTAAATCTCCCACTTCTAAATGTCACATAACCTTGAATTAACATGGTTTCTCAATGCTTTTTCTTCACCTCACAGATCCAATGTTGGCCATCTTGCAGCCCTTTAGCCTATAACTGTCTTGTTCTTTAAAACATCAGGTTCACATAATAAGACAATTGCTTTTTAGACAAAATATAACAAATTATTAGAACAAATTTACACTGGTTGCAATTGTGAAGATATTAAATATATACTGCCATTTATTTAATTGTCCTTTATATTTGTAAACAAATGAAAAATGAAAATTTTGCTTTTCAATAAAGTGGGTATCCATTTCAGTAACATACTACTAGGTGAGAAACAGGAGAAACGTACGATGGGTTTTTACCATCTCAACCCATCAAAGCTACATTACTGTCCTTTGCTATTTTATTATTTTTCTGTATAAAAATAATGCATATTGGTGTTTGCATAGAGGTTTCAATTGGTACTGAATAGGCATGACGTTCCCTAATATTTTGCAAAATGCTGTAAAGATTGTCACTTTGAAAAATAAATGTCAATTAAATAAATGCCAATTGATATTAAAGTTTCTTTAGTTCTCATGAAATGGAGGAGCATTTAGGGGGAAAAAAATAACAATTGTGGCACGAATCCTATAAATTAACCTTTCCATTTGTTTAATCAGGTTTGAATGAAGAGTTGGTCCAGCTTCTACTCATTAGGGATGAGCTGCACATGGAACAGGATGCCATGCTGGTGGACATAGAAGACCTTACCAGGTTAGTGCTAGGATTGAATGGTTGACTGGTTTTCTTTTTCCTGCAGTAATTTCAACTGGAAGTTCTGTACTTCCCCTGTGGACCATTGAGCAGTTTTTGACATTTTCCTCTCTCATTACATTCATATGTATTTTCCCTGAAACATTTTCATCTTTTAAAAAAATCTGAGATACTTTGCTTAACTGGAATTGTTATCATTCTGTCATGAAAGTTTAGCAGGGGACTTCTTTGCAAGGCTAGCATGTTTATACTGAAACAAAAACAAAAAGTATGTGGTAGGTTTGGATATAAAAGTCTCGTTTTAAATGTGGAACTCTTCCAAAATTTGCAGATAGATTTCCGGGAAATGTGTAAAATATTGGTTTACCTGTGAAACCTGCAGCAAACTAGGCACATTATACAAGCTACTTATTTTCACAGATCCCAAGCACCCATGGGCTGTGTGGAAACCTGTCTGAGGGATTAGCCCTCTCTATACTGGGCACCTCTGATCTCTCAGGTCTTCAGGTCTACTCCAGATAGTCTCTTGGGTTCATTGTCACTGACTTCACCCATAAGAGGATCCCGGGTGCATGACTGTCAGGAATTTACCTTTACTGCGAAATATCCAGTCATCTGATAGCGTGACAATAAGACTCCCTTGTTATGTGAGTTGGATATTGTACATGGTTCCACATGCTCTCTCCAATCTTCCAAAAGGCAAGCAGATTCGGCCAGATTTTGCTGTCAAAATAATAGCAAAGCCAATGGCGTTCGCTGTTATTTATGTGTAAATGGTATAGAAACTTGAGGCAAGGGGACAGGTGCGTGGTTAAATGCTAATATCCAAAAGTTGCTATCCGAGTTGCACTTTTAGCTTTGTGAATATGGCATTGTGCTGTCTGTCTCGCCAATGACATGCATTGAATGTCACGAAGTAACACTTCCACTGACTCAGACCAAGGCTTACTCTGAAGCTGATTGGATCTGACTGGCCCAAATCTTCTCAAGTGTGTGCTTCTTTTGTCCTGTTGCTAACCAGGAAGTTGGTAGTTTAACCTCGAATCTTCTCCTTGGCTAAGGATGGCAAGCGGAACTGCCGGTTCAACCACCTACTGCCCCCTCTGGATGGAGCCCATGAGAAACTAACTCCCTTTCTTGAATTGAATAGAATGAGCCTGAATTTCTTTCTTTTGTCTGATCTGAAGACTGGCAGCAGGCTGGCCTGTTGGGCTTTGTTGAATACATAACTCCCTCAGCCCTCACCCACTAAGCTCTAGATCTAAATTTTAAATCTCGGAACTCAATTTTTTTTTTAAAGTAACACTTTAAATGGTCAAGATTCCACAAATGTGACATTACCTTCGGGAGACCTTTGACTTCTCTTCTCCTTTCTCCAGACATGCTGAAAGTCAGCAGAAGCACATGGCAGAGAAAACAACAGCCAAGTGAAACTGAGATGCCTCCAACAAGCCACGAGACTGGAGAAAAAAAAAGCTAGATTTTACTTTGCTTCTGTGGTTGTAAAATGCTGACGCTCAAGATGGTGCACTTCAAGAAAATCAGTGTTAGTCATTGGTACTGTTTGAAGCTTTATGTCCAGTGATTGGCCTATGCTTCTTTTATAATTTATTTTAATATGATTACATTTGTCACTGAGTTGTATCGGGCATTTCAGTAAAATGTTGGTAACTGATATGCAATTCTAGTAAAACTGAGAAATGTGCAGGATTGGAAGATATATAAAGTAGTTAAGAGAAGCTAACTTCTGACTGCTTGGATTTTAGTTGAACAGTATTTTACCATGGGCCTCTCTTTATTCTTCACAGATGGTAGTTTTAAACAAATAAACTTTATTTAAAGGTGCTATTAAAGTCAAAGAATACATGCCTGCCTTGTAGTGAAGTTGTAGCTATTGGTGATTAGGTCACTTGAATACGTTTTCAACATTTTGTAAATGTTGATTACCTGACTCAACCATTTTAAAGTGTGTTAATATTATTTCAGTCAATTGGATTCAGAAATGTTATCTGGAAATGTTATGTACAAATATGTAAAATAAAAAAATAAAATTTGTTTCCTATGATATACTTACATTAATCTTACTCCACATTGTGTTAGGATCTAATGCTAATTGTGAAAATAATTTAAGGTGAAGGACATATCTCAAACTATTCTGATTTCCTACATTACAACAGTAACTGCACTCCAAAAAAAGTACTTCATTGGCTGTAAAGCGCTTTTGAGATCGTGAAAGGCACTATATAAATCCAAGTCTTTCTTTCTCGCAGTCAACTATGACTGACTTATTGGAAATAGGAAATCACATTGGTCTTTCAACACATGGGTTTAGAAATAGCACACTGACTATTAGGATCTGTTCAACACTAAAATCATGGCATGAGGATATCTTAGAAACTGTTCAGAATACATTTTAAACTGTTCCATTAAATTATAATGAATGAGTAACAGAAAATGAGAGATAATTTGGTAGTTTGTGAACTGCAGATCTGCATTTTCAGAAATGTATGTGCACTTGTCCTTGTGACTTAATTTTAAGGACTCTATAAAAAAATGCAATTTTCAGAGCTTCTGCCTAGAATGTAGGGGTTTTTGAATGCAGGCATACCTGAATCAATAATTTTCTGGCACCAAAATTCCATGTTGAATGTAGTGCTGTGAATGTTTTAGAGCTTGTTTCTGAAAAATTGTGCAACTTGTAATGCAAGGGAAATTGTAGATTACTCTCACCTTTAGGTCAACATTACATAAGAACATAACATAAGAACATAAGAATTAGGAACAGGAGTAGGCCATCTAGCCCCTCAAGCCTGCTCCGCCATTCAACAAGATCATGGCTGATCTGGCCGTGGACTCAGCTCCACTTACCCGCCCGCTCCCCGTAACCCTTAATTCCCTTGTTGGTTAAAAATCTATCTATCTGTGATTTGAATACATTCAATGAGCTAGCCTCAACTGCTTCCTTGGGCAGAGAATTCCACAGATTCACAACCCTCTGGGAGAAGAAATTCCTTCTCAACTCAGTTTTAAATTGGCTCTCCCGTATTTTGAGGCTGTGCCCCCTAGTTCTAGTCTTCCCAACCAGTGGAAACAACCTTTCTGCCTCTATCTTGTCTGTCCCTTTCATTATTTTAAATGTTTCTATAAGATCACCCCTCATCCTTCTGAACTCCAACGAGTAAAGACCCAGTCTACTCAATCTATCATCATAAGGTAACCCTCTCATCTCTGGAATCAGCCTCATGAATCGTCTCTGTACCCCCTCCAAAGCTAGTATATCCTTAAGTAAGGTGACCAAAGCTGCACGCAGTACTCCAGGTGCGGCCTCACCAATACCCTATACAGTTGCAGCAGGACCTCCCTGCATTTGTACTCCATCCCTCTCGCAATGATGGCCAACATTCCATTCGCCTTCCTGATTACCTGCTGCACCTGCAAACTAACTTTTTGGGATTCATGCGGTGTCCACCGGTACGCTCGCGGCCTTCCGCGAGAGGTGGGCACCGGAGGGACTGGAGTGCATCGTCACGCCCGGCAACCAAATTTTAATTTGATTTTATGTTTTAAAGTTTAATTTGTTTTAATTGCCGGTGCTTTTAGTGTCCCCCTCCCCTTTTATAGGGGGCACTGGAAAAAATTTGATTTTAGTGCCCAAAAAAAACCCCAAAAAAAAGAAAAACAAAAAAAAACAACAAAAAAGAAAAAAAGGGCCTTGTAAATGTCTGGTGTGTCATCCAGGTCGGGTGGCACGGTTTAATGTTTTATGTTTTTCAGATAAACTCCAAAAAGAGTTTCATGCACAAGGACCCCCAGGTCCCTCTGCACCGCAGCATGTTGTAATTTCTCCCCATTCAAATAATATTCCCTTTTACTGTTTTTTTTCCAAGGTGGATGACCTCACATTTTCCGACATTGTATTCCATCTGCCAAACCTTAGCCCATTCGCTTAACCTATCTAAATCTCTTTGCAGCCTCTCTGTGTCCTCTACACAACCCGCTTTCCCACTAACCTTTGTGTCATCTGCAAATTTTGTTACACTACACTCTGTCCCCTCTTCCAGGTCATCTATGTATATTGTAAACAGTTATGGTCCCAGCACCGATCCCTGTGGCACACCACTAACCAGCGATTTCCAACCCGAAAAGGACCCATTTATCCCGACTCTCTGCTTACATTTTGACACAGAAAGTATCAACAGACTATTCAGTTAGGCTTCGCAGTCCTGTGTAGACAAGCACACTTTACAACAGTTGGGAGCAGGAACACAAGTTATTTTCCTCTTTCCTAGACCACTGGCACTGTGGCTACTGGTAGAGTTCTCGCTGCAACTCGCTACTTGTACTTCTTTCAATTTAATACATTCTTTTCGCTGCTCACGATGCGGTTTCCTCTACATGGGGGAGAAAAAACGCCGATTGGGTCACCG
Source organism: Pristiophorus japonicus (assembly GCF_044704955.1). Lineage (NCBI taxonomy): Eukaryota > Metazoa > Chordata > Chondrichthyes > Pristiophoridae > Pristiophorus > Pristiophorus japonicus. The sequence goes on along the minus strand of NC_091982.1, from coordinate 211,027,155 downwards.
CTTTGCGAACACCTCCATTCAATCCGCAAGCATGTCCCTAAGCTTCCAGTTGCCTATCATTTTAATTTTCTGCCCCACTCTGACCTCGGCCACCTACACTGTTCCAATGAAGCTCAAAGCAAGCTCGAGGAACAGCATCTCATCTTTTGATTAGGTACTTTACAGCCTTCTGGGCTCAACATTGAGTTCAACAATTTCAGATCATGGACGTCAGCTGTTGCTGATGATTCTGATATCCCCATTTACATATCCCCTAGATCTATCTTTTGTTTCTTTACTTATCCCATTACCATCTCCTTTCACATTGCGCCATCATCCCTTTTGTCATTTAATGGTTCCTACCTTCCACCCTATCACAGACCTTACCTTTTTTTTCCTCACCCACTTTCCCTACCTCTGTACTTGCTTACAACCTGTTACATCTCTAACTTTTTCCATATCTGACAAAAAGGTCATCGACCTGAAATGTTAACTGTGTTTCTTTCTCCACAGATGCTGAGTATTTCTAGCATTTTCTGTTTTTATTTCAGATTTTTAGCATCCGTAGTATTTTTCTTTTGTAATACTGGAGACTTTGCTGCTGACAGGTTGACAGGATTGCTTGTTGAGTGCATTTTTGCTTTTTTGAAATGGTTACATTAACAATTGTATGGCCTATACTTAAGGTTTATTACAATGATAAATATAATTGTTTCCGCTTCCATCCTAAAGATCAGTAGATTTATAGACCCTGAATCTAAGAGATCTCTTTTCTTCAATTAGAATTTAAGGGAAAATAACAATGGGTCTTATAGATGCAATAAAGGGATCTGCTTTTAAACTGAAATCTTCGAAAAGGCCAAACTCCTCAATTTTACCTTGCCTTACCCATTGTATGGGAAATCCACAAAATATTTTTTAGAGCCAGAATTATATTTGACATGGAAATTATTTATACTGTGTATCAAAATACACCAAATATGCAAACTGACTTGACGACCAATGTTCTGTAAAACAAATTGAACAAATTATCACAGAATACTGTCTTGAATATTGTATTATTCTTTCCACATAACAATCCAACTTTAGTAAACCAGAGCAACTGGAAATATTGGCGATAATCATAATTTTTAGTAGCCGTGTATGGTAAATTAAGGGACTAAATGATTGTCTCATTAAACTCATGTACAAAAATATTATGCCATAGATGTAAAGGACTTATGGCTGAGGTTCACCACATGCAACTTCTTAACTTCATTTATAGGCATCTAGGTGAGGCCTGGCATAGGAATTTGTATTCGTAAGGCAAAGGGGGAATACGAGGAATTGAACATCATTGCTTATGAACATTTACTGGTTCGTTACATGGAAAAATGTGAAATTTGGCCACTACCTAACCTTTGGTTGTTGGTGGTTATATGATCAAAGCAAGAGAAGAACCAAATCAGGCTTTTGATAGAAAACGCACCACTGGAAGAGAGCCTACAGAACTTTTTGGTTTTGCAGTGATCAAGATTAGGTCCCTATCACTTGCTGCTAATGGGATCGTACAGCTAAGATTTTGGTGAGTTTTGCCAATTTTCAACCAGCCTGTTAGATGAAATTACTTGTAGAACTGAATCACTTGTGAATGAAAACTTACATTCCATCTCAATCTTATGGCAAGTGAGTTAAATCTATCTAATAATGAGTCTTGCACAGCTACAAACTGACAATATTACACATCTTGTGAAGTTTCTGCTTACAGTTGTAGAGATCATTCTTGAAATTGTATAACTGAAACGGGAAGTAAAACTATCTAAAGCAGAACAAAAATAGGGCTAGATTATACCACAAATGCATCAAGACTAACTCTGAGTGAAAGTATTTCTAAAACCAAAGTTTAAAAATATTGAGCAAATTTTTAAAGAAATTTTCAGTTTTTCTATTGGTATATTGACACCAGTAGTTTAAGGACAATAGTCTTGGCATATGCAAGACAAACTTCTTGTTCTTTATTATGCTCAACTTACCATGAAAAAAACAGGTTGAAACCTGTCCTTGTAAGAGATTTTTATACTGCATCATCTGACTTCCTGGAGACTATAGTGTCAATGAGCCCAAATTTCCCCAGGAGTTGCTCCTATTTTTTTGGAGCAACTAGTTTTTTTTTTGTACTATCTTAAAAATTACAATTCTCCCCATTTAGTTTGCCCCAGTTTAAGTGGGTTAGTTCACTTTCTTTTTAGTTCTGTTTTTTTTTCAAAAGGGGGCATTACTAGTCACTTATGCCTGTTTTGGCCATTTAAGCAAATTTAGCCAGCGAAAAGTTACTACAAACTAACTTAGGCCAGCTATGTGTCCACTTTTTTACAATCTGAAAAACCTTGCGGAGACTTAAGAAATCAGCGCAGGTAGCCAGAGATGGCGGGGGAGGGGGGGGGGGAGGAGTGAGAGAATTTTCCAAAGCATTAAACACTTCACTTTTAACAATAAAGGAGCATAGAAACCATCATAAATAAATGAAAAATAAATCAATTAATAAAAAATTAAAAGGTCCTACCTCACCTACTGCAGCCTGCAGAGCCTATCCGTTTGACCAGGGCTTGGGGCGAGATCCAAAGAATGAGCATTGGGAGCCCTCCGGGGCAGCACACGCAGCAGCGCCTATCCGTTCGGCCAGAGGCTAGGGGCGGGATCCAAAAAACAAGCAGCAGACTGGGCTGCAGGAGGGAATTTAAAGGGGGCTGCAGGAAAGGGAGAGAAAAGTGACATCACTGGAGGGGGAGAGAACAAAAGACCTTTGGGTATGGTCCATATAACCTTGTGGAGAGGGAGAAGTGCTGTGCTGCCATTTTTCACCATTGACCTTTGAAAGTTTAAGTTTTACTTCAAGTATGGGTGCTGCATTATCAACGTCACGGAATTTGCAATGGTTCTGCATCATTGTGCTACATAGGAAAGAATTGATTAGAGGTCATTGCATCTGGAACATCATAGCCCGTAGGCTGCTGGGCAGGAGGCCTTACCCACCTCGGCAATATCGAGTCAGGCATTCGTACATGGACCTGAGTGAGGCTGTTTGTGTCAAAAGGCTGCATTTCCGCAGAGAAATGGTCCTTTAGATCTTTGCTGAGAGCAGATTTACAGCCAAGAAGCAGCAGGTGGACTGCCTTGTCTGTTGAAGTGAAGGTTACAACTGCACTTTCCTTCTATGCCTTGGGATCGTTTCAAGCTACAACTGGAGATGTGTGCGCTATCTCTCAACGTGCAATACATGTCTGCTTTCACCAGGTCTCGGCTGCACTGTATGCGCGGAGGAATGACTTCATCAAGTTCCCAATGACCGCCCAAGCAATCCATGACAGGGCTGTGGGGTTCTGAAAGATTGCTGGCTTCCCAAAAGTACAGGCCTGCATTGATTGTACCCACATCGCCTTGAGAGCACCTGTGGAGGATGCCGAGCAGTTCAGGAATAGAAAAGGCTTCCACTCCATTAATGTGCAGCTCGTGTGTGACAACATGCATCGCATCATGTCAGTCGATGCAAGATACCTTAGCAGCACCCATAATGCGCTCATCCTATGCGACAGCGTTATATCTGACATGTTTGAGCAGCAGCCAGAAGGGCAGAGCTGGCTACTAGGAGACAAAGGGTACAGCCTGGCCACCTGACTCATGACGCCCCTATGTGTAACCCGGACGCAAGCTGACCATCAATACAACATGTCGCACAATTACAACACACAGCATCGTGAAACAGCGTTTCCGATGCCTGGACCATTCCGGAGGCCACTTGCAATATTCCCCTGATTGTCAGTCAGTTCACTGTTGTATGCTGTATGCTGCATAACTTAGCCATCATGAGGCAGCAGCAGCTGATAGTCGAAGAAGAAACATAGAAACATAGAAAATAGGTACAGGAGCAGGCCTGTCGGTCCTTCGAGCCTGCACCACCATTCAATATGATCATGGCTGATCATGCAACTTCAGTACCCCACTCCTGCCTTCTCTCCATATCCCCGATCCCTTTAGCCGTAAGGGCCACATCTAACTCGCTTTTGAATATATCCAACGAACTGGACTGAACAACTTTCTGTGGTAGAGAATTCCATAGGTTCACAATTCTCTGGGTTAAAACGTTTCTCCTCATTTCGGTCCTATATGGCTTACCCCTTATCGTTAGACTGTGACCCTTGTTTCTGGACTTCCCCAACGTCGGGAACATTCTTTCTGCATCTAACCTGTACAATCCCGTCAAAATTTTATGTGCTTCTATGAGATCCCCTCTCATTCTTCTAAATTCCAGTGACTATAAGCCTAGTCGATCCAGTCTTTCTTCATATGTCAGTCCTGCCATCCCGGGAATCAGTCTGGTGAACCTTCGCTGCACTCCCTCAATAGCAAGAATGTCCTTCCTCAGATTAGGAGACCAAATTGCACACAATACTCAAGGTGTGGTCTCACCAAGGCCCTATACAACTGCAGCAAGACCTTCCTGCTCCTATACTCAAATCCTCTCGCTATGAAGGCCAACATGCCATTTGCTTTCTTAACTGCCTGCTGTACCTGCATGCCTACTTTCAATGACTGATGTACCATTACACCTAGGTCTCGTTGCACCTCCCCTTTTACTAACCGGTCACCATTCAGATAATAATCTGCCTTCCTGTTTTTGTCACCAAAGTGGATAACCTCACACATCCACATTATACTGCATCTGCCATGCATTTGCCCATTCACCTGACCTGTCCAAGTCCCCCTGCAGCCTCTTAGCATTCTCCTCACAGCTCACACTGCCACCCAGCTTAGTGTCATCTGCAAACTTGGAAATATTACATTCAATTCCTCCGTCTAAATCATTAATATATATTGTAAATAGCTGGGGTCCCAGCACTGAACCTTGCGGTACCCCACTAATCACTGCCTGCCACTCTGAAAAGGACACGTTTATTCCTACTCTTTGCTTCCTGTCTGCCAACCAGTTCTCTATCCATGTCAATACATTACCCTCAATCCCATATTCCTTAATTTTGCACACTAATCTCTTGTGTGGGACCTTGTCAAAAGCCCTTTGAAATCTAAATACACCACATCCACTGGTTCTTCCTTATCCACTCTACTAGTTACATCCTCAAAAAATTCTAGAAGATTTGTCAAGCATGATTTCCCTTTCATAAATCCATGTTGACTTGGACCGATTCTGTCACTGCTTTCCAAATGCGCTGCTATAACATCTTTATTAATTAATTCCAGCATTTTCCCCACCACCGATGTCAGGCTAACCGGTCTATAGTTCCCTGTTTTCTCCCCCTCCTTTTTTTAAAAGTGGGGTTACATTAGCTACCCTGCAATCCATAGGGACTGATCCAGAGTCCATGGAATGTTGGAAAATGACCACCAATACATCCACTATTTCTAAGGCCACTTCCTTAAGTACTCTGGGATGCAGACTATGAGGCCCTGGGGATTTATCGGCCTTCAATCCCATCAATTTCCCTAACACCATTTCCTGACTAATAAGGATTTCCTTCAGTTCCCTCAGTTCCTCCTTCTCGCTAGAGCTTCGGTCCCCTAGTATTTTTGGGAGGTTATTTGTGTTTTCCTTAGTGAAGACAGAACCAAAGTATTTGTTCAATTGGTCTGCCATTTCTTTGTTCCCCATTATGAATTCACCTGATTTTGCCTGCAAGGGACCTACTTTAGTCTTCACTAATCTTTTTCTCTTCACATATCTAGAGAAGCTTTTGCAGTCAGTTTTTACATTCCCTGCAAGCTTACTCTCATATGCTATTTTCCCCCTCCTAATTAAACTCTTAGTCCTCCTCTGCTGAATTCTAAATTTCTCCCAGTCCTCAGGTTTGCTGCTTTTTCCAGACAATTTATATGCCTCTTGGATTTAACACTATCCCTAATTTCCTTGGTTAGGAGACCCACCTGCGGTGAGAGTGCCGAATAATAATGATTTGGAAGATGCAGGTCACGAGCAGGAGGAGGAGGTGCTAGAGGAAGATGATGACAACAATCAAGAAACCATGCAAGTGCCTGAGGCCGGAGCACGATGGCGGAGGAGAGCGGGCCATCGTGCTCCTTTAACGATTGCTCGAGCCTTGCGCCAGCATCTCATTCGTGAATGCTTCACTAATGCCTGAAGGCTCAGCGACAACTGTTCCGCATGGACATGTTTATTTTTTGCAGTTGTTCCTAAATGTTGTGTTGCGTTAATGGAACATGATTCATTTTTAATGTAAATATATTTTATTGAAAAGTTTACAATGCACTTTAGTGTAATAAAAATAATCTTGTATCAAACTTTACTTTAATATGACTCTTTAAGATCACTTAAAAATTTTAAGATCACTTATAAACTTGTAAAGTTACAAATCTTACAAAACAATTTCAATTTGAAAAACTTACACTCTAAGATCATTTAAACTTTAAGTTCACTTTTTAGTTGTAAATTTAAATAACTTACAAAATGTGAGAACAGTTACACTCTAAGATCACTTAAAAACTTTAAGATCACTTTATGGCTGTAAATTTAAATAACTTACAAAATGTGAGAACTCTAAGATTACTTAAAAACCCTAAGATCACTTGTAAAGTTACAAAATTTACAAAATAATTTCAATTTGAAAACAGTAACGTCAAAAACAACAACAACAGCAGCAAAGAAAGGCTGCACCAATCTCTCATCCACATCTCGGTGAATGTGCACTTCTTCATGGAGGTGGCATTTGATTGGCTGGGCTGTGTGCCCTTATTGCAGCAGCTACCTCACACAGGCCCTCCCTGATGGCCTGTGCCATCATTTGCACTGCCTCTGACATTCCCTCCTTCATTTCCCATGTCATTACTGCTATTTCTCGCGACAGTCCCGTTATTTCATCACCCACTGCACTGACGGTGTCCACACGTAATGCCATAACCTCAACCACATGTGTTGCATGCTGTATCTTAGGAGAGCGTGGTCGGATTCTCCTTTCCTTTGGCCTGGGTCTGCCTCGTGGCACCCCTCCACTGGGAGGCGCAGGCTGGGACGGTGGGGCCCTGGGTGTTCCAAGCGAATGTGGGCCGAATGCTGTCCGCCGCGATCTTTCTCCCCAAAAACTCCACTTCTGTTGCCATGAAGACGCATTTCGACCTCTTCAACCGCAGCCCTACGCGATCCAGTCATTGGAGGACCTCCTCCAGGTTTTGTAGGTGCTCGACGGTGTCCCAACCCATGACCAATATGTTGTCCTGAAAAACCACCGTGCATGGTGCCGACTTGAGGAGGCTCTCCATATTTCTCTGGAAGATCGCTGCAGCCGACCGAATTCCAAATGGGCATCTGTTGTAGATGAACAGTCCCTTGTGCGTGTTGATGCAGGTGAGGCCCTTCAAAGACTCCTCCAGCTCCTGCGTCATGTAGGCCGAAGTCAGGTCGAGCTTGATGAACATCTTGCCTCCTGTCAGCGTCGCAAATAGGTCGTCTGCCTTAGGTGGCGGGTATTGGTTCTGTAGCGAGAAATGATTAATAGTTACTTTATAATCGCCGCAAATCCTGACCGCGCCATCACTTTTGAGTACTGGAACAATCGGGCTGGCCCACTCGCTGAATTTCATTGGAGAGATGATGCCCTCACGTTCCACTCTCTCCCTCATCATGTGAGGTACCGCTCATGCCTTGTGGTGAATGGGTCGTGCCTCTGGGACCAAATGGATCCGCACCTTCGCCCCGGAAAAGTTTCCAATGCCAGGCTCAAAAAGGCAAGGAAATTTGTTGAGAACCTGGGTACATGAGGTCTCATTTACATGTGATAGCACACGGATGTCACCCCAGTTGCAGCGGGTTTTGGCCAGCCAACTCCTTCCAAGCAGTGTGGGGCCATCGCTCAGGACAATCCAGAGTGGCAGTTCATACACCGTGCCCTCGTAGATGACCTTGACCATGGCGCTGCCCAGGACAGTGATAAGCTCTTTGGTGTACGTTCTCAGTTTCGTGTGCATGGGACTCAGGGCTGGTCTGAGTGCCTTGTTGCACCACAGTATCTCAAACATCTTTTTACTCATGATGGATTGGCTAGCGCCAGTGTCCATTTCTATGGCTACGGGTAAGCCATTCAATTTTACATTTAGCATTATAGGTGGACATTTTCGAAAATATGTGCACCCCGTGTACTTCAGCATTTGCCTCCTCTCTCTGAGGCTTGAACTTGCTTTGATCCATCATGGACCGATCTTCCTCTGCCATGTGGTGGTTAGCAGGTTTTGCAGAGCTTGCAGCTCGTCCTTTGTTGCGGACTCTGAGTCATCTGGGTCACCTGAGGCCTGCTGGCAGTTGCAGACTAGTGGGTACTGCCCTGTACATTTCTGCTCACAAACACAGTTCCAGTTCATTTATGAACATTGCTAGCACTTGTGTGCTGAGAGATTTGTTTGGTGTCATCACTGGTGGACATAAACACCTGTGCTATTGGAATGGCCTTACTGAGGGTCGGTGTCTCTACATCAAAATTTTTTGTAGAATGGTCTCGTGGCCAAAGCCCAGTACAAAAAAGTCTCTGAGCATTTGTTCCAGGTAGCCATCAAACTCACATTGTCCTGCAAGTCACCTTAGCTCGGCGACATAGCTCGCCAATTCCTGACCTTCAGATTGCTGGCACGTGTAGAACCGATACCTCGCCATCAGCACGCTCTCCCTTGGGTTAAGATGCTCCCGAACCAGTGTACACAGCTCCTCATACGACTTATCTGTGGGTTTCACCGGAACCAGAAGATTCTTCATGAGGACCGCTCTCCTTTTTGCAGCGCTTGCTTCTCCGTCCAGCTCGTTGGCTACAAAGTACTGGTCTAGCCGTTCGACATAGGCTTCCCAGTCCTCACCCTCCGAGAACTTCTCCAGGATGCCCACAGTTTGCTGCATCTTTGCGTTGGATTTGTATACTTGTCACCAGTTGTTGTGTTCCTAACACAGATGAGATTGCACACAGGGAGGTTAAAGTAACAGTGACCTCAGTCTTCATTAAGACACTCCAGAGTGAGGAACAGGCCTTAGGGGCTGGCTTATATACAGTGCTTCCAAGGGATGCTGGGATTCCTTGGGACTTCAGGGGATGCACTCCCTGGTGGCGGAACATGGGAGTGCATGCTTTACAGATACACAACAGGTGGGGCCCTGGGTCTTCCAAGTTGCATTCCACCACTGCCACCACCACTGGGACCTGCAACCTCTGACAGTGGGACACTGGATGTTAGAAGCTGCATTCCACCTCCACTCTGGGACCCGCAACCTCGGAATCTGTGAAACCATGGAATGTCACATCAGAACTTAAAGCACTACACAAGGATGGGGAGGAGGTGAAGAAACCATGGAATGTCGGACCAGAACTCATGCAAGTGTTTGGCAAACTGAGGTCCTGTAATATGGACTGATCCATATTAAGATTAACATTCTCCCCTGAACACATCCATGCCTCCCTCCTCCCACCCCCTGGATTGTATGCATCTGAATCTTCTTCTGGATCTTCAGGATTGGCATCATGTTCTGCAAAATATAACAGAACAGTCAAATGGTTAGCAGCACAGGAGGGAGCAGGATGGGTGGCATGAGTAGGCTCACACGGAGCAGGCCAGGCAGTAGATTTGAAGGGCCATGGTGCATTTTCAGGACTTACCCTCTCCCTCGCATATGGGCCCAGCTTGTGCTGTACTGATTGTTTTTCTCCAGGTACGACTCATCAAAGCAGCGACCCTCTGGTCTAAGGATGTCAGTTGGTGCAGATTTGGCGGGCCTCCTCCTGTTCGAGTTATTTCCCTTTTGTTGTGGGCCAATTTCTTTTGCAAAGATTAATGTACAAATTTTTAGAGCGGGTATCTTTCTGCTGGATGGGACATATACAGATGGTCACATTTACAATTGCAATTCCATTGAAAAATGAAAATATTATTTATACTAACTACTTGACCAAGGTCGTGCCATTTCTTTTTACACTGGCTTCCAGATCTCGTGGTATGCACCACTGCGCAGTAATCTTCTGCAACTTGGTTCCAGCATTTCTTCATTTCTTTGGGTGGCACTTTTGTGCGACCTCTGTTGCTGGTATCCAGCTCCTGCCATCTCTGTTCAATCACATTAACTAGTGTCTCCACTTCCTCATGCAAGAAATTCTTCATTCTTGGTGGACGTTGTTCCATTGTTGTATTGAATTGACACTCAGTGATTTTTCAAAACACACATTCCTTACTTTGCATGCACCTATGCAGCACTCCTTCTGGAAGTTTAGCAGCAACACAGAGCACTCACTGATTCCAGCAGCTGATTACGTCCACAGTACTGCGAACAGCACTCCTTCAGGCACAACAAATCAGTCAGAAGGCTTTCCACTACTCCAGGCACCCAAAAATCACTCTGCAGCCTTTACCTTTAAAAATGGATAATTGCCAATGTTTGTGAGCCATTGCGCATGCGCGCACACTCCATCGCGCATGCACAACGTTGCCGGCACTCAGAGACACACTGGGCCCTAGCCCCGCCCCCCTGCCAGCTGTGTTGACACAGCACAGCCATAGCTCCACCCCTGCTGGTTCTGCTGCGCTACGCCAGGGGCCTACATTGGTGTAGCTGCGTGGAGAATACAATGGTAAGGATTAGACACGCTTTTTGTTCCAGAAAGACGGCACACCTCACGGAGGTGCGCCGTTCTAAGGGTCGTGGGAAACTTGGGCCCCTTATGAGGTCCAATTTATTATTTTTCCTCGCGTGTCAGTTCCATTTGTTCTGTCTCTGTAAATCCGAAAGCAAATTCTAATCGCTCTATTTCCAATTTTTAACTGTTCATATTAAGGTTGATTTTAATCCAATCTTCAGTGGGCAGGTTTGTATGCATTTATATAGCACATTAAAGGTTCTATTTAATTGCAAGTCCATCGTGGGCATGTCCGAAGAGACCCCTGGTTCGAGTATATGTGGCAATCTCAAACATATTATTGGATTCAATGGAGGGAATTTTAACCCCCAAGAACGGGTGGGTTTGGATCGGGTGGGAAGTAAAAATGTCAAACCCAAATGAAACCTGCCTCGAACCCGCACACTTCCTGTTTTAAAGGAGGAGGGACTAGGGGATGAGCGACCAATCCGCTTCACTCAAATATTTTAATTAGGCTGCGTGCTTCAGATTGTTTTCTCTATTCCAGCTTTAACGCTGGCGGACCAGGTTTCCTGGGTCTCGGGAAACCCGGCAGCTAAAAGGGAGGTGAGGACTGCTGCATGGAATAGGCAAGTGCTTTCCCACCACTGCATGTGGGCCAGGCTGAGCAGGAGTGCCTCACCCCCAAACAAACCTGTTAACCTCCCCAGCAATCAGACCCCACCACCGCTCCCTCCCAAAACCCCCCACAACATCACCTCACGGTCCGATGCCCTCCCGTTATCCTCTACGGGCCGCAATTTCCTCCCGCCTCCACACCATATTCTCCATAGGCTCCCCACAATCTTCTTCCCTCCACCTTGATCTTTCCGGGCCCTTCCTGAATCTTTTACCCTCCAACACCCAATCTCTCCGGGCACCCCATCGAAGTTACCCTCGATCTCTCCGCCCCCACACCCCGGCAATCAATGCCACCCCGACCCTAAAGCTTTCTCCCACCCCACCCCATCAATATGTTGCCACTTACCCCCCCTGCCCCGATCTCTCCCTCCTCTCTGCTCCCCTGCTACGGCTACGGCCAAAGGCCAACCCACCTGACATCCAGCCAGCCTCTCAATCTGGTTAGCTCCAGCCCAGAAAGAAAGAAAAATGGTAATCTGTTCCGTTAAATTTGTCAAAACCTGCGAGAAACCCATTCTTCCTGACCATAAACTGCCCCCACCCCCGCTCCCTCTCCACCTCCCCATTAATATCAGGGCCAATGTATCTACTAAAAATCTTGAAAGCGTGATCAGCCATCTATTGGTTTCAGTGAGCTTTTTACAAATCCCCCTGATCCCTGGGAAGAAACATAAATAAGGGAAAAGATAAAAGACTTGGATTTTTATAGCGGCAGGTTAGGAAAAGGGGAGGTGCACTGAGACCTGGGTGTCATGGTTCATCAGTCATTGAAAGTTGGCATACAGGTACAACAGGCGGTGAACAAGGCAAATGGTATGTTGGCCTTTATAGCTAGGGGATTTGGGTATAGGAGCAGGGAGGTCTTACTGCAGTTGTACAGGGCCTTGGTGAGGCCTCACCTGGAATATTGTGTTCAGTTTTGGTCTCCTAATCTGAGGAAAGACATTCTTGTTATTGAGGGAGTGCAGCGAAAGTTCACCAGACTGATTTCTGGGATGGCTGGACTGACATATGAGGAGAGACTGGATCAACTGGGCCTTTATACACTGGAGTTTAGAAGGATAAGGGGGATCTCATATAAGATTCTGACGGGACTGGACAGGTTAGATGCGGGTAGAATGTTCCCAATGTTGGGGAAGTCCAGAACCAGGGGACATAGTCTTAGGATAAAGGGTAGGCCATTTAGGACTGAGATGAGGAGAAACTTCTTCACTCAGAGAGTTGTTAACCTGTGGAATTCCCTGCCGCAGAGAGTTGTTGATGCCAGTTCATTGGATATATTCAAGAGGGAGTTAGATATGGCCCTTACGGCTAAGAGGATCAAGGGGTATGGAGAGAAAGCAGGAAAGGGGTACTGAGGGAATGATCAGCCATGATCTTATTAAATGGCGGTGCAGGCTCGAAGGGCCGAATGGCCTACTCCTGCACCTATTTTCTATGTGTATGTTTCTATAGTGCATTTCATTACCACCATACACCCCAAAGCGTTTTACAGCCAATGAAGTACTTTGTGAAGTGTAGTCACTGTTGAAATGTAGTTAACATGGCAGCCAATTTGCACACAGCAAGCTCCCACAAACAGCAATGTGATAATGACAAAATTATCTGCTTTGTTTATGTTGTTTGAGAGATAAATATTGGCCAGGACACCAGGGCTTCAGAAATAGTGCCAAAGGATCTTTTACGTCCATCTGAGAGAGCAGACGGGGCCTCGGTTTAACATCTGAAATACTACACCTCCGACAGTGCAGCACTCCCCTCAGCACTGCCTAGATTTTTGTGTTCAAGACTCTGGAGTGGAACTTGATCCCACAATCTTCTGACTCAGAGGTGAGGATGCTATCAACTAAGCCATTGGCCGATACCAGAAATAAGAAACAAAAATGATCAAAGTTACACATATTTAATGCAAAGGAAAATAATTAGTCAAAAAATTAAAATGATATTAACATTGCAAACACTGCTTCAATACAGAATTAGGCAATGTGTGTGGTTGCTGAGTACAATGCCTAGTTTCCAGTCATTGCCAGTAAAGTCTGCAGGGTGATCTAATAGGATTGTTTTGTGGCTCAGGCTGTTTCACTACAAACACAGGCAAATCCATTATTCTGATGTCAAACAGAACTCTTCGTACCATCCAAGGCAGCTGATGTGTGGTTGTCATAGAGAAATGGATGGACTCATTGAAAACAAATCCCAAGTCAGTAAGAATCCTAGAAAATCCTGTAATCCTGCTTCATTACATAATAAGAACATAAGAACATTAAAAACAGAATTTGACTTACTCAGTCAGCATAAACCATTAGTCCTAATTATTAAAAAAATCAATTGTGGAATCCAATCCTCCAAACACCAGTCAAAATCTCAGCATTCCATGCATGAAAATTAAATTTGATTTATTCAGTCGCCATAAATCAGTACCCTGATCGTAATGTCTCCAGCCTATCCATATTCTTCAATTTGCACCTGCAGGCCATCGCAGTTTTGAAGCCTCTTCGTCGCATTCACGATTTGTCCTTTCAGAGACCATGGTCCAGAACTTAAAGAAGGCTAACTTTGAAGGTATGAGGCGTGAATTGGCTGAGATGGATTGGCGAATGATACTTAAGGGGTTGACTGTGGATGGGCAATGGCAGACATTTAGAGACCGCATGGATGAACTACAACAATTGTACATTCCTGTCTGGCATAGAAATAAAAAAGGGAAGGTGGCTCAACCGTGGCTATCAAGGGAAATCAGGGATAGTATTAAAGCCAAGGAAGTGGCATACAAATTGGCCAGAAATAGCAGCGAACCTGGGGACTGGGAGAAATTTAGAACTCAGCAGAGGAGGACAAAGGGTTTGATTAGGGCAGGGAAAATGGAGTATGAGAAGAAGCTTGCAGGGAACATTAAGACGGATTGCAAAAGTTTCTATAGATATGTAAAGAGAAAAAGGTTAGTAAAGACAAATGTAGGTCCCCTGCAGTCAGAATCAGGGGAAGTCATAACGGGGAACAAAGAAATGGCGGACCAATTGAACAAGTACTTTGGTTCGGTATTCACGAAGGAGGACACGAACAACCTTCCGGTTATAAAAGGGGTCGGGGGGTCTAGTAAGGAGGAGGAACTGAGGGAAATCCTTATTAGCCGGGAAATTGTGTTGGGGAAATTGATGGGATTGAAGGCCGATAAATCCCCAGGGCCTGATGGACTGCATCCCAGAGTACTTAAGGAGGTGGCCTTGGGAATAGTGGATGCGTTGACAGTCATTTTCCAACATTCCATTGACTCTGGATCAGTTCCTATGGAGTGGAGGGTAGCCAATGTAACCCCACTTTTTAAAAAAGGAGGGAGAGAGAAAACAGGGAATTATAGACCGGTCAGCCTGACATCGGTAGTGGGTAAAATGATGGAATCAATTATTAAGGATGTCATAGCAGTGCATTTGGAAAGAGGTGACATGATAGGTCCAAGTCAGCATGGATTTGTGAAAGGGAAATCATGCTTGACAAATCTTCTGGAATTTTTTGAGGATGTTTCCAGTAGAGTGGATAAGGGAGAACCAGTTGATGTGGTATATTTGGACTTTCAGAAGGCGTTCGACAAGGTCCCACACAAGAGATTGATGTGCAAAGTTAGAGCACATGGGATTGGGGGTAGTGTACTGACATGGATTGAGAACTGGTTGTCAGACAGGAAGCAAAGAGTAGGAGTAAATGGGTACTTTTCAGAATGGCAGGCAGTGACTAGTGGGGTACCGCAAGGTTCTGTGCTGGGGCCCCAGCTGTTTACACTGTACATTAATGATTTAGATGAGGGGATTAAATGTAGTATCTCCAAATTTGCGGATGACACTAAGTTGGGTGGCAGTGTGAGCTGCGAGGAGGATGCTGTGAGGCTGCAGAGCGACTTGGATAGGTTAGGTGAGTGGGCAAATGCATGGCAGATGAAGTATAATGTGGATAAATGTGAGGTTATCCACTTTGGTGGTAAAAACAGAGAGACAGACTATTATCTGAATGGTGACAGATTAGGAAAAGGGGAGGTGCAAAGAGACCTGGGTGTCATGGTACATCAGTCATTGAAGGTTGGCATGCAGGTGCAGCAGGCGGTTAAGAAAGCAAATGGCATGTTGGCCTTCATAGCAAGGGGATTTGAGTACAGGGGCAGGGAGGTGTTGCTACAGTTGTACAGGGCATTGGTGAGGCCACACCTGGAGTATTGTGTACAGTTTTAGTCTCCTAACCTGAGGAAGGACATTCTTGCTATTGAGGGAGTGCAGCGAAGGTTCACCAGACTGATTCCCGGGATGGCGGGACTGACCTATCAAGAAAGACTGGATCAACTGGGCTTGTATTCACTGGAGTTCAGAAGAATGAGAGGGGACCACATAGAAACATATAAAATTCTGACGGGGTTAGACAGGTTAGATGCAGGAAGAATGTTCCCAATGTTGGGGAAGTCCAGAACCAGGGGTCACAGTCTAAGGATAAGGGGTAAGCCATTTAGGACCGAGATGCGGAGGAACTTCTTCACCCAGAGAGTGGTGAACCTGTGGAATTCTCTACCACAGAAAGTTGTTGAGGCCAATTCACTAAATATATTCAAAAAGGAGTTAGATGAGGTCCTTACTGCTAGGGGGATCAAGGGGTATGGCGAGAAAGCAGGAATGGGGTACTGAAGTTGAATGTTCAGCCATGAACTCATTGAATGGCGGTGCAGGCTAGAAGGGCCGAATGGCCTACTCCTGCACCTATTTTCTATGTTTCTATGTTTCTATGTTTCTATGTTTACTTGATTCCATCTACATAGTTAGAATAAGGAAACAGGCCATTCGGCCCAACCAGTCTTTGTCAGTATTTACTTTCCATGCAAGCAAATAATCCTAATCACATTTTCCCATTTTATTCCCATATTCCTTTTTCATCATCTAATCTAATCTTGAATGTTGACATCATTTCTGCCTCAACTACTGAGCCTAGAAGTGAATTCCACAGTCTCACAATTCACTTCATCAAAAAAAGTTTCACTCGCTCTCTATTTATTCTAAATCTCTTACACATAATCTTGTATCTATGGCCCTCAGTAGAGTATCCTCAACTATTGGAAACAGTCTGCTTCTCTCAATTTAAACACATATAATATCGCTCCCTAACCTGTGTTGTCCTGATGAATCATAGAATCATACAGTATAGGGTGCCATTCAGCCCATCATGCCTGTGATGGTTCTTTGAAAGAGCTATCCAATTAGTCCCACTACCCCGCTCTTTCCCTATAGTCCTACAATTTGTTCCTTTTCAAGTATATATCCAATTCCATTTTGAAAGTTACTATTGAATCTGCTTCTACCACCCTTTAAGACAGTGCATTCCAGATCATAACAACTTGCTGCATAAAAAAACACCACCCCAGATTATTTTGCCAATTATCTTAAATCTGTGTCCTCTGGTTATGGACCCTCCTGCCAGTAGAAACAGTTTTTCTCTGTTTACTCTATCAGAACTCTTCATAATTTTGAACACCTCTATTAAATCTCCCTTTAATCTTCTCTGCTTCAATAACAATCTCAGCTTCTCTAACCTCTGCACATAACTGAAGACCCTCATCCCTGGTACCATTCTAGCAAATCTCTTCTGCACCATCTCGAAGGCCTTGACATCCTTCCTAAAAAGTGTGGTGCCAGAATTGGACACAATATTCCAGCTGGCAGCCTTAGCAGTCATTTATAAAGGTTTAGCATAACTTTCTTACTTTTATACTCTAGGCCTCTACTTATGAAGCCGATGATCCCTATGCTTTTTTAACAGTCTTATTAACTTGTCCTACCGCCTTCAAAGATTTGTGCGTGTGAATCTCTGTTCCTGCACCCCCTTTAAAATGGTACCATTTTGTTTATATTGCTCTCCTCATTTTTCCTTCCAAATGCATCAATTCACACTTCTCTGCATTAAATTTCATCTACCATGTGTCTGCCCATTTCACCAGTCTGTCTATACACTCATGCAGTCTGCTGCCATCCTCCTCACTGTTTACTACATGAAAAAAGTCTTAATTTTTCAAATTTCTCTTTGTATTTGTATTTCCTCATACCGGACAGCTTCCTAGTGATCGGTGCTGTACCCTTTCAAAAGCTTTAAAATCCTTCCTGTGATGTGGAGCCCAATTCTGCATACAATTTGACCCCAACATGAGACCCCAACACTGCCCGTGTCAGTGGTGTTCTTCTGGTTTCATTCTACTTGTTTACTGGCAATGCAGTTAAATAGTGACAATGTGTTCCCTGAGGGTTTAAAAACTGTGAAATACTAAGTAAATGTATCAAATGATGATCTTCTATTCATTAACAGAACAGCCTATATATAAGGGGTAATTTTCTGACTTGCACTTCCAACAGGGACTTCACGCTCACGGCTGCACAGTATTTTCTGACCAGCTATATTTCACGGAATGTGTGTAGGTTTCGTCCATAATGAATCATTGTACAAGACCAATTCATGATAGTTATTGACATGGCACCAGAACTTTTCATTGGTGTTTCTAATGCTTTTTTAAAAAACTGTTCTTGTTTTACAGGTTTAGAAAAGGTAGCTGCTTAGAGGCTATTTCCCCTGGCTGGAGAGTCTAGAACTAGGGGTTATAGTCTCAGGATAAGGGGACGGCCATTTAGGACTGAGATGAGGAGAAATTTCTTCTCTGAGGCAGGGACGAATTAAGGCAGGCGGGGGTGGGGGAGGGCAGATGGGGCAGTCGCCCAGGGCCAAGCCTAGAGTGGAGGCCATATAGGGTCAAATTAAGGGTAAGGGTAAATAGTATTGACATAAGTGACGTAGCAAGAGCGGAGCGAAGCCGCGAGGGCTCAGGAACATGTTATTCTTGACTTGATGTAAACAGACTCTAGATGCCCTTTTTCTAGAGATGCATTCTACACACAAATCGGGATGAAAAAAAGGAAAGAGCACCAGCTACACGAGGAGCAAAAGAGACGAGAAGTACCTAAACTGCTTAAACTAGATAATTTGTTCCAACTAAAAACTCAAAATCATGAAGATGAAGGCCAAGACAATGCTGTGTAGTCAACTTCAACAACAAAATCACTAGTGGCACTGGACCCAGAGTTGGCCGAGTTGGAGCTCCAAGTTCAAAAAGTTGAAGATGAAGAAAACCAACTAGCGCTAAAAAAGGCGCAACTTACGAGTGGCATTGGGCTGTGGGGAGACAATATCTCAGAAAACATGCAAAGCCATTTGGATTGCAGAAGGTAGTGAGGTCTGCCGAAACTGTGATAAAGACTTCCAAAACTCCGGCGTGATTCATGCCAAGGAAGGATGTCGCTGATACTGCTCAAAGTCCTTCTTCACCCGCTGACAGGGGAACGTGTGGAGCGAACGTGGCTGTGTTATTCACCTTCAAATGGTAGAGTATGCTGCTTTGCTTGCAAGGTCACAGCACAAACAAGTAGCCACTTTACTCATGGGTTTAATGACTGGAAGCATGGAGATGAGAGGATTTCATCTTACAAAAACAGCCACCAGCATAGAGAAGTCATGGTAGTAATGTGCACTAGACAAGCAGGCACTGGTTATGTGGATGTCATACTGTCTTCCAGTTTGAAAATGAACAGCAGTACTGGTGCAAGGTGCTAGAGCGAGCTATCTGTGTGATAACGTTTCTCTGTGAACGAGGTCTTTCATTGCGAGGCAGAGACAAAATTGTTGGGTCTCCAAGTAATGGTAATTATCTGGGTGTATTGGAGGTTCTCGCAAACTACGATGCATTTCTTTGCTGAACACATCAAGCGGTTCGCCAACAAAGACAAGGAGCTTACTTCGTGCTTGTCTTCCACCACTTGTGAAGAACTGATTAGTTTGATGGGTGGCAAAGTATTTGAGATGATTATCCAGGAATTGAAATCCGTGAAGTTGTATTCAATATCTGTTGATTCCACGCTCGATGTCACACACTCAGATCAGCCGACATTTGTCGTCCGCTATGTTCTACCGACTGGTCCTGAGGAAAGGTTCCGAAAGTTCTTGCCGATAATCGGTCATACTGGACAAGAAATAGCAGAAATAATACTGGCCTTTCTGGAATTGACATACAAAATTGTCGTGGACAATCTTATAATGCTTCAAATATAAGTGGGATATACATTGGTGTCAAAATTATCATTAAAGAGCAATTCCCATATGCGATGTTTATACCATGCGTAGTGCATTCACTCAACATTGTGGGGAAAAACAGTGCCGAATACAGCCTAGTGGTCGTGAGATTTTTTGACATTGTACAAAAGTTGTACATTTTTCTCTCTGCATCGACACATCGCTGGCGACTGCTTTATGAAAAACTAAAGCCTTTAGGGCTATCTGTCGTCAAACAGCTTTCTGCTACTCGATGGTCAGCAAGGCATTAAGCAATATCAGCCCTGCTCAAAAGTTACACTCCCATATGCGAAGTGTTGGAATCCCTGGCAACTGACGTGGAACAGAAAGTTGAATGCCAAAATGAAGCTCAGTTGATCCTTGACAAATTGGGTGAACTAGATTCAGCTATTCTCATTGTTATTTGGAACACAGTCTTGAAGCACTTTCACCTGACTAATCTCTTGCTTCAAGAGACCGGCTTGAATCTGAATGTCATGGTGTCCTTACTCGAGTCCCTTATCGATTTTGTCAAGAACCAGTGGACAGAGTTTGAGGACTTCGAAGACCAAGGGATTTAACTGTGTGGCCATAACGAGTACAATTAAGCTCAGAGGTGTGTCTGGGTACTCAACCGTTGCTATGACGATGGAGATGCTGAAAACACTGTGTTGTCACCCAAGGAGAAATTCAAAACTGAAGTGTTCCTTGTCATCATTGATCAACTAATCAGTACCTTGAAGCATACAAGGAAATCAACTGTAAGTTTGGATTCCTGTCCAAGCTAACTGCTCTCTCGACTCATGAGATCAAGCAAGCCGCAGCAAATCTTGCCCGCTCCTATCCCAAAGATCTGTAATCTTTGATTGAAAGTGAATTCATCCAGTTTTCTAGCTTGGTGGCATCCTCAACAGAGCTTCAAACCTCAATTTGTATCAAACAAACCATGTCAGCAGAGCTGAGAATTTACTAATTCCTCCATACACACGCCTTCACCCAAACCTTTTCTAACATTGAAATAGCTCTTCGGATATATCCATCGATGATGGTATCAAATTGCAGTGGTGAGTGGTCCTTCTTGAAACTAAAGCGCATCAAGGATGAGGTCAGGAATCGAATGGGACAAGATCGACCTAATAGACTTTCAATCATGAGCATCAAGAACGAAGTACTGCGAGGACGTGACTTCTCGAAAATCATTGATGAGTTTAGCAGACAAAACAAGTTATACTTGTAGTTGCCTCTGTGGAGAACAAAAGAACATAAGAGATAGAAGCAGGAGTAGGCCATTTCATCCCTCGAACCTGCTCCACCATTCAATAAGGTCATGGCTGATCTGATCCTGGCCTCAACTCCACTTCCCCGCCCGCTCCCCATAACCTTTGATTCCCTTACCATTCAAAAATCTGTCTATTTCCAAATTAAATATATTCAATGACCCAGCCTCAAAAGCTCCTTGGGGTAGAGAATTCCAAAGTTTGACGACCCTCTGAGAGAAGAAATTCCTCCTCATTTCTGTTTTAAATGGGTGACCCTTCACTCTGAAACTATGCCACCGAGTTCTAGATTCCCCCATGAGGGGAAACATCCTCTCTGCATATACCCTGTCAAGCCCCCTCATAAACTTATATGTTTCAATAAGATCACCTCTCATTCTTCTAAACTCCAATGAGTATAGGCCCAACCTGCTCAACCTTTCTTCATGACGTGAATAGCACATTTAGTGAGTTGGTCTTACCACAGGTAAAGGGTACACAGCCAGATAGGGAATGGGTGGCCAACAGGAAGTGCAGTGCAAGGAAGGTAGTGCAGGGGTCCCCTGTGGTCACCCCCCTGCAAAACAGATACACCACTTTGGGTGCTGTTGGGGGGGATGAGTCATCAGGGGAGGGCAGCAGCAGCCAAGTTCATGGCACCGTGGGTGGCTCTGCTGCACAGGAGGGCAGGAAAAAGAGTGGGAGAGCTATAGTGATAGGGGATTCAATTGTAAGGGGAATAGATAGATGTTTCTGCGGCCTAAACCGAGACTCCAGGATGGTATGTTGTCTCCCTGGTGCAAGGGTCAAGGATGTCTCGGAGCGGATGCAGGACATTCTGAAAAGGGAGGGTGAACAGCCAGTTGTCGTGGTGCATATAGGTACCAACGATATATGTAAAAAATGGGATGAGGTCCTACGAGACGAATTTAGGGAGCTAGGAGCTAAATTAAAAAGTAGAACCTCAAAAGTAGTAATCTCAGGATTGGTACCAGTGCCACGTGCTAGTCAGATTAGGAATCACAGGATAGCTCAGATGAATATGTGGCTTGAGGAGTGATGCGCAAGGGATGGATTCAAGTTCCTGGGACATTGGAACCGGTTCTGGGGGAGGTGGAACCAGTACAAACCGGACGGTCTGCACTGGGCAGGACTGGAACCAATGTCCGAGGGGGAGTGTTTACCAGTGCTGTTGTGGAGGAGTTAAACTAATATGGCAGGGGGATGGGAACCTATGCAGGGAGACAGAGGGAAGTAGAATGGGGGCAGAAGCAAAAGATAGAAAGAAGAAAAGTAAAAGTGGAGGACAGAGAAACCTAAGGCAAAAAGCAAAAAGAGCCACATTACAGCAAATTTCTAAAAGGGCAAAGTGTGTTAGAAAGACAAGCCTGAGGCTCTGTGCCTCAATGCGAGAAGTATTCGGAATAAGGTGGACGAATTAACTGCGCAGATAGCAGTTAACGGTTATGATGTAATTGGCATCACGGAGACATGGCTCCAGGGTGACCAAATCTGGGAACTCAACATCCAGGGGTATTCAATATTTAAGAAGGATAGACAGAAAGGAAAAGGAGGCGGGGTGGCATTGCTGGTTAAAGAGGAAATTAATGCAACAGTAAGAAAGGACATTAGCTTGGATGATGTGGAATCGGTATGGGTGGAGCTACGGAATACCAAAGGGCAGAAAACGCTAGTGGGAGTTGTGTACAGACCTCCAAACAGTAGTAGTGAGGTTGGGGACAGCATCAAACAAGAAATTAGGGATGCATGTAATAAAGGTACAGCAGTTATCATGGGTGACTTTAATCTACATATTGATTGAGCTAACCAAACTGGTACCAATGCGGTGGAGGAGGATTTCCTGGAGTGTATTAGGGATGGTTTTCTAGACCAATATGTCGAGGAACCAACTAGGGAGCTGGCCATCCTACACTGGGTGGTGTGTAATGAGAAAGGACTAATTAGCAATCTTGTTGTGCGAGGTCCCTTGGGGAAGAGTGACCATAACATGGTAGAATTCTTTATTAAGATGGAGAGTGACACAGTTAATTCAGAAACTAGAGTCCTGAACTTAAGGAAAGGTAACTTCAATGGTTTGAGGCGTGAATTAGCTAGAATAGACTGGCAAATGATACTTAAAGAGTTGACGGTGGATAGGCAATGGCAAACATTTAAAGATCACATTTAAAGATCAACTTCAGCAATTGTACATTCCTGTCTGGAGTAAACATAAAATGGGGAAGGTGGCTCAACCGTGGCTAATAAGAGAAATTAAGGATAGTGTTAAATCCAAGGAAGAAGCATATAAATTGGCCAGAAAAAGCAGCAAACCTGAGGATTGGGAGAAATTTAGAATTCAGCAGAGGAGGACAAAGGGTTTAATTAAGAGGGGGAAAATAGAGTACGAGAAGAAGCTTGCCGGGAACATAAAAACTGACTGCAAAAGCTTCTATAGATATGTGATGAGAAAAAGATTAGTGAAGATAAACGTAGGTCCCTTGCAGTCGGATTCAGGTGAATTTATAATGGGGAACCAAGAAATGGCAGACCAATTGAACAAATACTTTGGTTCTGTCTTCATGAAGAAAGACACAAATAACCTTCCGGAAGTACTAGGAGACCGAGGATCTAGTGAGAAGGAGGAACTGAAGGATATTCTTATTAGGCAGGAAATTGTGTTAGGGAAATTGATGGGATTGAAGGCCGATAAATCCCAGGGGCCTGATAGTCTGCATCCCAGAGTACTTAAGGAAGTGGCCCTAGAAATAGTGGATGCATTGGTGAGCATTTTCCAACAGTCTATCGACTCTGGATTGTAGGGGGTGGTGTCAGTGGGGTCAGCTTGCCTTCCCTGACCCAGAGCGGTTGCGAGACGCTTCCACTCCCTGGTTCTCAAGCCTGGATTTATTAAACAGGGTATGATAAAGTACAGCAGACAACTGTTTTGTACAAAGAAATGTATGGTTTTTATTCAAGAAGAATGAATACACCTTTTATTAAAACTGAGAAAACGTTTCATTTTAAATGAGAGAAAACTTATCACTCTAATGGGGAATCCTACTCAAACACAAGAGAATACACAGCAGTACAACACCTTCCACCTCCCAATTCCCCAATCTAACTAGGTCAGGCTCTGGGGCTTCAGGGACTATGCTCACCAATCCTTCCTTGACAGTTGGTAATGGGTCATGATTTCAGGGTGCGTTAGATTTTGTCGATTCTGCTAGCCGTACCCCGAACATAGGAGAGGACTTCTTGCTGCGTGCTCCTCAGTTGGGTGGTGTCCGCTGATGCGGTAGGGTGCGTATTGGATTTATGGGGTAAGTACCCACTTTCTTCCTTCAGCAGTAGGTTTTAAAGTTCTTTTAGGTAATGTTTTACCCGTTGGTAGCTCAGGGATAGCTTGTAGAGTGGAAACAGCTTGCGAATCTTCGGGTTTTCATCGAGTTGACTTCGGTTTGGAAATCATTGGTCATGGTGGCTCAATATTACCAATTTGGTTGCTGGTAATATCTTGGTGGTTGCTTCGTGAGCCTCTTACTGCCATGGCGTGCTTGGTGTCCTGGTCATTTGCGATGCTGTCTTGGTTGATGTTCTGAAGAACCAGGTTAACGAAGCTGGTGTGCTGATCTTGAAGTCTGCCAGGTCTGAAGCATACGAAGCTGGTGTAGAAGCCAAGTGCAGTCCTGCCTTTAAAAACAGGCCTTAATTATACTTTGAGAGACTTCTTTATCTGTCCCAAAATCAACCTTGGTTCTTTGTTTAGGTTTCGCAGCCCAGCTAACTGAAACTTGATTAAGTTTTAATCTGGCATTGATAAACTTTTCTGAGTTGATGAGCTCTTGTCCATTGTGATAGCGCTGTTTTTTTGCTCACGGAAGTCTGGCCTGAGCCAGATATTTCTATGCCTGTTAAAAAGGTGTTGGAATGTGTATGTGACATTTGGTTTCTCTGAGTGGGTGGATAATCTTTCTTCTGTGGTCGATTGTTTAAATGCTAATGTTTTCTCGGGGCAGGTTTCGGGGGTAAACAGTTCCCAGACAATTTGATTAGCTCCAATGTTCAAACTAGCCTTTTAGAAATTGAAACCACCCTTTTTCTTGCAGATCCAACATTCACCTTTTAAAAATCCCAAACTTGGTTAAATCTCATAGCATTCTTCCATAAGCATTTTAGGATCCCAAACTTTCTGGTAGATAGTTCCAAATTAAATTTCCTTTCCATTGAGTCCAAACACTGGTGGGTTCTCCCATGAATTTTGCAACTCTACAGGATCAGTTCCTATGGACTGGAGGGTAGCTAATGTAATACCACTTTTTAAAAAGAGAGGGAGAGGGAAAGCGGGCAATTATAGACCGGTTAGCCTGACATCAGTAGTGGGGAAACTGTTGGAATCAATTATTAAGGATGAAATAGCGGCGCATTTGGAAAGCAGAGACAGGATCGGTCCAAGTCAACTTGGATTTATGAATGGGAAATCATGCTTGACAAATCTTCTGGAATTTTTTGAGGATGTAACTAGTACAGTGGACAAGGGAGAACCAGTGGATGTGATGTATTTGGACTTTCAAAAGGCTTTTGACAAGGTCCCACACAAGAGATGGGTGTGCAAAATCAAAGCACATGATATTGGGGGTAATATACTGATGTGGATAGAGAACTGGTTGGCAGACAGGAAGCAGAGAGTCGGGATAAACGGGTCTTTTTCAGAATGGCAGGCAGTGACTAGTGGAGTGCCACAGAGCTCAGTGCTGGGACTCCAGCTCTTTACAATATACATCAATGA